>NC_041224.1:25412363-25434652 GCF_002837175.3 Physeter macrocephalus | reverse complement strand
CTGAGAAAAGAATTTAAATGTATTACAAATCCCAGTTGTGGGACATTCTGCAAAATGTCTGACCAATAATCTGCAAAACTGTCAAGGTCATCGAAAACAAGAGTCTGAGAGACAGTGAAAACCAGGAGAAGCCTAAGGAGACATGACCGTTAAATGTGATGTGGTATCACTGATGAGATCCTAGAACAGGAAAAGGAAATTAGAACACAGTTAAGAAAAATAAAAGACAAACCAAGAACTGGGAGAAAATATGTGCAATACACATTTCTGATAAAGAACTTCTATCTGAAATTATACAAATAACTCTTAAAACTCAACAACAACAAAGAAGAACTAAATTTAAAAACTGGGCAGGAGTACATTAAAACTCTCTGTACTATATTTGCAATAACTCTATAAATCTAAAACTGTTCTAAAATAAAAGTTTATTTTTAAAGAAAAAAAAAAGAAGCTTCTTAAGTGATGATAATGCAAAACTAGAATTTAGAATAACTACTTTAGGTACTTGAAAAATGATTCGGGTCCCTCTATGTATTTTTTTTGGTATGGTTGTTGTTATTAAGAGGGAAGAGATATTGGGACATATGTATAACTGATTCACTTAGTTATAAAGCAGAAACTAACACACCATTGTAAAGCAATTATACTCCAATAAAGATGTTTTTTAAAAAAAGAATAAATCTTAATGTATACAAATTTTAAAAAATCATTTAGGAGTTTGGGGGAATCCCAGAATGGAATGCAGAAACTGAGAAAAGAATTTAAATGTATTACAAATCCCAGTTGTGGGACATTCTGCAAAATGTCTGACCAATAATCTGCAAAACTGTCAAGGTCATCGAAAACAAGAGTCTGAGAGACAGTGAAAACCAGGAGAAGCCTAAGGAGACATGACCGTTAAATGTGATGTGGTATCACTGATGAGATCCTAGAACAGGAAAAGGAAATTAGAACACAGTTAAGAAAAATAAAAGACAAACCAAGAACTGGGAGAAAATATGTGCAATACACATTTCTGATAAAGAACTTCTATCTGAAATTATACAAATAACTCTTAAAACTCAACAACAACAAAGAAGAACTAAATTTAAAAACTGGGCAGGAGTACATTAAAACTCTCTGTACTATATTTGCAATAACTCTATAAATCTAAAACTGTTCTAAAATAAAAGTTTATTTTTAAAGAAAAAAAAAAGAAGCTTCTTAAGTGATGATAATGCAAAACTAGAATTTAGAATAACTACTTTAGGTACTTGAAAAATGATTCGGGTCCCTCTATGTATTTTTTTTGGTATGGTTGTTGTTATTAATTTCATTGCTTTTGGGGATGAATATCATCTGGTATCTTTGATATTGTTGAGAATGGATCTGCAGCCTCGTCACTTTTTAATTTCTGTCTTACAAGTGATTGAGAAAGAAAGTACAATTTCTAATGTGCTAAGTATTCTTTAGATATTTGTTAGATTAAGCTTGTTAATGTCATTAGTGTGAAAATATACACAGAAGGTCTGATTCTTAACCTTGCTCCTCTGCACTCCTATGGTGTTAGCTTCTTATGTATCCTTCCAGTATTTCTTGATGCAAAAACAAGCAAGATACTTATTTTTTTCCATCTTTCTTACACAAGTTAGCATATGATATACACTTGCACCTTGCTTTTTATACTTTTTAAAAACAGTGTATCTTGGAGAGCTTTCCATTTTCTTACAAGGCATAGTATTTCATTATGTCGATGTACTATCTAGTTTGATGAGTCACTTCCCTATGGATGAATGCTTAGCTTGTTTCTAGTCTTTTACACACTGTGCTATGGTGAACAATCTGTATACTGGTGTGTGCACATGTGTGCATGTCCTGGTCTGGACTGAACTCTTTCAAGGAGTAGACTCTGTGTTACTGATCTTTTTGCCCTCATGCCTGGCACGGTGTTTGGTGCATAGAGATTTAGTTGGGTGGATAGGGGGGTGGTCAGTTGGTTGATATTAGGAAGGTCGGTGTGACCACTCTTGTCTGATGGGTTGCCTAAAAGCAGAATTTCTCAGGATGTCTTCTTCCTGAGTTGTGACATGAAAAACATGTTATAGGTTTGAAATCCTTATCTTGATAGTTTTATGCCTGATTATAGCTGGCTTATTTTTCTTTAGACTAGAGGATGGCTTCTGAACTACAGAACAAATTCTGCCAGCTATCAGTCCTAACAGTGGTGATTTTATTTGTTTTTTACAATGTGGCATATTTTTAGTTTATAGAGCTAAATATTCGGATGCTAACAGGTGCAGAAGTGTTTTTTTTCTTTCTTTTAATAAGGAGATAGTTTTACTGGTTATAAAATCTCAAGTTGAAAGGGTTTGAATTTTAGAAAGTACTCATTTTGTTAAAATAACATACAGTATATCAGAGACACCTGAGTAATCGCTGAAAAAGCAAAGCTGAAATCATACCAAGGAGTTGATTGATGACTGACATTATTTCACATGGTCAGAGAAGGTACGAGTGGGCACCAAATTGAAGTGAGGATACAAGTCAAGTGGCAAGAAGGAATTGCAGGGTTTCTCCTGGGGATTGTAGAAACCAGGAAACTTAGCCAATGGTATATGGTAGAAACTTCCTGTAGTAGTTCTTTGCCTCTTATTAGAGGTTTCTAGTTTGCAGCCAGTCCTAGGAAGATGTTTCA
Source organism: Physeter macrocephalus (assembly GCF_002837175.3). NCBI lineage: Eukaryota > Metazoa > Chordata > Mammalia > Artiodactyla > Physeteridae > Physeter > Physeter macrocephalus. The sequence continues at coordinate 25,431,978 of NC_041224.1, read as the reverse complement.
TCTTTCTTAAACTTTTCCTTTAACACAGATGAGAAACAGTGCTAGATATTAGTAATGTTGGCTTAGCAGTCCAGTTCCTTTTTAATTTTACACATGCATGGCTGATCAAGGCACGATTGCTACATATTTACAGAAAAAACTACCAACAGCAAAGCTGTACGATTAAATAAATGTCTCAATGAGAAAAATCAAAAGGAACAAAGATAAAAGTTTCAACAAAACATTTATCTAGTAAAATGTCACATAACGTCTCCGTGATCAGATGTGTTGGCTTTAATCTCCTGGCAGGATTTCACAGATTCTCCAGCTCCTTTACGTCAGCCCTCTGCCACTTTATACCAAGGTGCAGACTCTGTCTGACTGGGTCAGAGGTGTCCGTTCCCTGAGGCTGGAACCTATCACTTTGGCCATCACTACTCTCAGAGTAGGAGAAGATGGCTGTTTCTTTTAAAGCTTGATTTCTTCATCTCCCTTTCATGCGCCATCAGGCTCTATCATGCAGAGAAAACAGTTATGACATTGAAATGAAAGACAGCTGAGCATTTTCTTATGTCTTTCATGTGTTTAAAAAAAGCAAGCCTTTGCAGAAACCTCTCAGGGCTCAGGGATGGTGCTCAGAACTGCTGGCCTCTTCATGAAAGATCACTGAAGTCACCCTTGAGAGCATTCCAGTCATGCTACTTCGGTGGAACGATTTTGTGAGATTTTCCTTTCCTTGCTTGGGTTTTTGACATAAAATTCTCGTGTGATTGGAGGCGGAAGTCTACATATATGTCTTCCGTCGGGCTTTCTTTTCAAGGTCTCTCCTCCGCCTTTACGGGCGGCCTCCCCTTTGGCACTGTGCCTGCACCACTTAGACAGGCGGCCCCTTCTCAGATGTCTTTTGAAAGAAGTGATATGGTTTCTAAGATGACCTTTTGGGTAGAATAAGATGATCTTTCTGATAAGCCAGATTACAGACTTTGTTTTATTTTATACTTATTGATCTTTCTTTCTGTACTGCAGGGGAAGGTGTGGCTGATTGATTTTAATCCTTTTGGTGAAGTCACAGATGCGCTGCTGTTTACTTGGGACGAGCTGTTATCTGGAAGAAACTTAAAGGGTGATTTTAGTGAAGAAGCCCTGGAGCAGGTAAGATGATCAGAAAGATCCCCAGGAAACCTGCCAGTCCACTGAGGAATTGCTTGATGGTTTTCCAGGCGCTGATACAGATTTACTCATAGATACTTTGCTGAGTTCTTCGTTTCGTACTCTCTCGTGAATGTTTTCTGTCTTTCACAAAATAGTTATATTAGAGAAGGGGTGTGCGCTTTGATTTCTTCACTTCACTTTGTCTGAAGTGCAGATGATTATCTGATGTTTCTTTTCTGGTTATTTTTCTTTTTCTCGGCTCTTCTGTCCTGCCCACCTGAGAATCCGGACCATGGGTCAGGTCACGCATCTGTTTATTCTGGTCCCAGCCCCGGGCTGCCATGCACAGTTAGAGGGATGTCGCCCAGATGCGTAGACGGGGTGGGGAGGGGGCTCGTCCAAGTCGCCACCCCTGGCTTCCCGTGGGCTCTGACCGCAGGCTCTGTCGCCCTCGCCAGCGTCCCCTCCTGCTGTCCACAGTGGCCGTTCCACCCCCTCCACGCTCCTCAGAGCTTCCGTCCATCACTCCTGTCCTCCTCAGCAGCTGCTTTCATGTCTTCCCTCTTAGGAAAAGAGAATCCATCGGTGAGAACTCACTCCGTTTAACTGTCGTCAAACCTACACTTACCTGCATCCTTCCTCCCGATTCTCGTCTCTGCCCCTGCGTCTCTCCAGGTTCCTGGGGCTACCATCTGTCTTCTTTCCTTTTTCCAGTCTCTTCCTTTCTCTGTAAGCAGGTAACCGTGTTCCGACGCCTCCTGTCATAGAAAGCAAGGCCTCCCTCAGCCCCGTAACGCCTGCTCATTTTTAAAGGAGATTCTCAAGTCACCCCTAACCCCACCTCCTCGAGAGCCACTGTCAATATTCTGGTGTGTAACCTGCCTGCGCACATACACACGAGGCTTTTTCTAGAGTAAATGAGGGTGTTCTGCTTCTGCAGCTCTGTCCGCGGAGCTCCTCATTTCGTACTCTGTCGTGAGCGTTTTCTGTCTTAGAAAATAGTTTTATTTTCACACGGTTGTTTAAAAACACAGAGAGAGAATCAGAGGCGAGACTTGAAATCCTACTACCTAGAAATGGCCATTCTTACCCCCTCTGTTAAGGTTTTCTGGGCATTTTTTGTGTATATACACACGCGCGTACGCACGTTATTTTGGCAGTGGGGTCCTGCACGTTCCTCTCCTGCTGTCGGGCCACTCGCTAGTCCTGTGGCCACCGCTCCCCACCCCTCTTGCCGCCGGGCCTCCCCCGGCTCCCCCCCTTCCCCCGCCAGCCCCCAGTTCCAAAGAAACTGCTTGTGGTGAGGGCTCCACCAACGTGTCAGGAATTCCAGCGAGCAGTGCACGGCCCTGCTCTTCCTTAACGCTGGGCCGCGTCTGAGCTGTTACCTCTTGTCCCTGTCACACCCTTTCCCCTGGTTTCCGTGACACCTGCTCGCCTCCCGGCTTTCTTCCTGCTTCTCCGGCTGCTGCCTTGCCCTCCGTGTGAGCATCTTTCCTTCTGTCTGCCTCTGAAATAGTCCTTTTCATCCTTACTCTGTCCCGGGCCGTCCTGGGCCCTGTTTTTCTAGATCTGACTGTGGTCCCTGTTTTCCACATCAAAGCGCTTGCCCTGCTGTGTGGGCCTTGCCTGTGGACTTGCCTGCCTCCTGCCTCGGGCTGTAGGTTTCCGAGCCCATTGATGGGGTCTCTGTTTTCCATGTGTCTGTGGGGCCGCACACAGTGCCAGGCACAGCTAAGGTTGATTGAATTAGTGAATGAAGGGATCCTATTCCTGCTGGCATCTTAAGAGTTGTGGGCCATTAAATCTGAGCGTCAAGGGAGAAGATTTGGCACAAGGTTATTTTTAAATATAAGGGACAGAGTTATTGGATAGAAACAGTTTGCACAAGATTCACTGTATGATCCAAATTCATTCATTCTTCCTTCCCTCCCTCCCTCCCTTTCTTTCTTCTTAAAGTAAACCACCTCATATTGGAGGTTGGGGATGACAGAAGGGCAACAGGAACTGCCCCCTGCCTTTCCCCAGCATCACCTCCCATCTGTCCTCCACCGCACAGAGACCTGCCCTTCCTTTCGTTCCTCGAAGCCACAAAGCCCTGCCTGGCCTTCAGGTCTTTGCACTGGTCGTTTCCACTGCCTCCAAAGCCGTGTCCACTCCCAGACCTCACGAGGCTGCTTTCATCCTGCTTCCCAGTTCTCAGTCCAGACGTCCCCTCCTTAGCAAGGTCCCACCTGGCCCCCCTCTAAAGAGGAGTCTACAGGGTTCTCCTCTTACCATAGTGCCCTGCTCTTTTGTTTTTATAACTCTTTTTACTCTCTGGAACAAGCTTGCTTGCTTGGTGGCTGTCTACCATCTTGTTTTCCAATTTTTCTCCCATCCCTAGAACAAGGTCCAGCAGACAGTTGGTGTTTCATGAGTACTTGTCAGATGGCTGGTCTGTCTGTCATAAAGTATGGCCTGCTTTCTAGGGCTCCATGGTCCTGTTCCATCCAAGTTCCCGGCCTGTCTGCACATGCTGGACACCATCCCTCCCTCACCTAGGTCTCTGCCACCCATGAAGCCCGAACACAAGGCCTCTGACTCTGAAATCCTTTTCAGCACCAGGCAACATGTGAATATTCTATGCAAGACTCAAAGCATGTACAATAAAGAATGTGAAGACTTGTTAAATATGATCCTTGAATTTGCAGTTTTACATAGGTGCTGAGAGGAATCTACAAATAAGTATGTAAAATGATGTGAGAAAAGCACAGCAGCGCTAGGGATTCGGAGCACTCGTTTGCCCTTACCGTTAGCTCTGTTCTCTAAGGTGGTATTTCTAGCAGTGCACCTGTGGAAGGCGACAGTGTTTATAAAGCACGCTGGCCTGTGTGGGACCACTCGAGGCAGCCTCAGGCCTGGAGAGACCCGCAGCCCTTCATGGCCATGGTGGCTGCACACCCAGCACTCAGGGACCGCCTAGCCCCCCGCGGGGACTCTGTCTTCAGATGCCTTAGATGTGTATTTTCTTGTGAACATGTGGAAGTATTTTAAAAACCTTGGTGCTTTCTTTTACTTCAGTATCTGATTTTCTTCCCTACGTAGTACAGAAGAGGACATGGGGTTGGAATTGCTACGCCAGTATCTTTTTCAGTTTGAAGAGTAGACTTAAAAAAAGGACTTTCTCACCGACTTTCCTTTTTCTTCCTTTGTAAAGGATGCTCCGGCCTTCCGTTGCACCAACAGTGAGGTCACAGTTCAGCCGAGTCCCTACCTGAGCTACCGACTGCCCAAGGACTTTGTGGACCTCTCCACCGGGGAGGACGCTCACAAACTCATCGATTTTCTCAAACTGGTAAGGTTTATGCGTACTTAGTAGGCTGGCCAGCTCCTCTTTCCAGTTGACTCTTTAATATTTCATTTTAGTCATATACCACGTAGACTTTTATTTGATGATTGCGAATTAATGGACCAGAATTACTAAGTGAGGTCATTTTATAATGACATATGTCAAGCTGAAAGATTAATTTATTGATTAAAATGACAGAAAATGTTTTTTATGTGTATGCTTTGAGTAATTTTCATAGTACTTGTAATCTTGAAGAAAGTACGTATAGTTGACCCTTAAACAACCAGGGGAAAATCCACATATAATTTTTAATGAGCCCTTCGTATCCACGGTTCTGCATCCACGGATTCAACCGGCGGTGGGTCCTCAGTACCGTAGTATTTGCTACTGAAGAAAATCCACATGTAAGTGGCCTGTGAAGTTCAAACCCATGTTGTTCAAGTGTCAACTGTATACTGTTAGAGGGCTGAGAGCAGATCAGATCTCTCCTGTGGGTACTCCAGGGGGAAGGTGAGTATTTGTATTTGTGTGTGTTTCTGGGTGGGGATATTTGTACATAAAGAAGAAAGAGAAGAAAACGTTCAAATATCTTGAGGATAATGTGCCCAGGAGCCAAAGTGATAAACTACTTTAATGAACTACATAAGGCATGTTTTTTTTTCCATGATAATTTTCAACCACATCTTTTGTTAAGGGCCTCTAGAAAATTATACTTGCTGACAGAAAAAGCGATCTTGGCTGAACAAATATCCCAATTAGAATGTGCTGTTCTAATGCATCTTGGTTTCCTTTGACAGAAAAGGAATCAGCAAGAGGATGACTGATTAGCATGCTAGAGTTCAAGGCCAAGTCACGCAGGAAACCACCGCTGCTTCTGGAGGCCATACATAGTCCACCACCTCCTATTAACCCAGTCAGCGGGGGAGGGGGCGGGGGCAGCGTGGAAGTCAGTGGCTTTTTATATTCATGTATAAAACTGGGGGACATGGAGGGACTTTGCTACTTGTAAAAATAACACAATAAATAGATCTTAAACGTAGGAAACCATCCTGTTCTGATGATAAAATACTTTCTATGAAATACCGTGTTCTTTAGGCTCAGTCTATTTATATTTATCTCTGTTCCTTGTGCTATTTTTTTTTTTTTTATACCTGGCAGGTAGGTGGGCAAGTTTATATTTGTTATACAGAAATGGGTTCTTTCTTTATCATTACTTTTCCCATTGAAAAAATAGAACTTAATATTACTATAGAAAATATTTTTCCTACTTTGAGGATTTTCATGTAATTTTTCTATCAGTTGAGCTTTGGTTTGGGTATAGTTAAAATAATACAGACTTCTCAAACTGTCAACCATGAATTTCAGTATAGTACCTTAATATGTATCCCTAAAACGATCACAGATATAATTCAGCCTTTTAAACAATTATTGGAATTTGTGGGGAGGTAGATTCACTTTTTTAGGCCACCGTGTTAGTAATTCTTCAGTGTCCTGACTGTTGATGGTATATCAGTGATACCTGATTTACTCAGCACTTATTAAATGCTAAGACACTCTGCTAAGTGCTCTTTATGTGGTATTTTACATCACGGAGCAATTTAAGGAAACAGACGTTACAGTTTCCTAGGGTATCTGTCTAATGTGGTATCAAAGAATATTTCACTAGTCGGAGGTATGTTTCTCAACATCAGAGAGCATGTGCTCCCATAGAAAGATAACAGAGAGTAGTGGGGCGAAATCGCCCCTTTCTGTGTAGTTAAGGCAGATTACGTGTAGTGATGAAAGATATCATTTCTCGTTAGGTTATTTCGAATTCTAGCTTGCTGTGTGGTTTCTCCGTTATAGTCACTTGATATTCGTGTTTAAAATACGAAATACAAAGATCAAGTGTATCATATGCCATTTCTGAGGCCAACTGTTTGAGGTATAAGTGCTTCAAAAATATTTTTGTTTTTTAAACTGCTCATGGCCTTCTGTTACCTCATAATGGAGGGATTTATCGTTGTGAGTTGATTTCATCTTAGCTCCGAAGCTGGCTTCGCCAAGATGACACTTGACTAGTCAAAACAAGGAAACGTATTTGATACCAATTGAAAAAGTTCAGACTGTATAATAAAAAGACTCAAGCAAAATTTAGCAAACAGTTTGTAAAAAGGACAATTCTTGGTGTAAAACTCATTAAACTTTTTACTTTAATTTTCCTGAGGGTATGATTGAGTTGAACTCGCACTTCCCTTTTAAAAATGTGATTTTGGTACATTGTTTCTGTAGTATATTTAATTCTAGTTGATTATCCTGGTGTTAATATTAAATATAGGATAACGTAGGAAATATTCTCCATATTCTCCTAATTCTCCTAATTCAGGAAATATTCTCCTAATTCTCCTAATGCCTGCCTAAAGATCAGTTTTCGAATTATCCTTTTATTATGTTGGCTTTATCTATTCTTTCTCCGAGGTACCTCAGGTTTGCCCTTGAATTTAGAGAGTGGATACACGTGTGATTCCTTAGTCTGGTTCTGAAATCCTGCCTTCAGAAGAGGAGACATTACAGATCTTGATTCTGACAGGTTGCGAAAAACATGTTTACTTTGTCCTGCAGGCAGTGGCATGTAGCACAGGCCTCCCAAACAGCAGACTTTGCCAAAAGTTCTGTTTAAAGAAGTGTCATTTTGATTTGCATTTTCTGAGTTCATAGATCTTTCCCATCTACTCAGCTTTTTTTTTTTTTTTTGGAAATTGAGGATCATGTCTGTTAAAAAGCAAACAAAGCTTGTGTGACTGAGTTCTTCAGCTTAAATTTGTTTTCTTACCTATAAATTGGAAGAATAATAATCATAAACTCATGCCTCTGTTAAATGAGATGTAAGGCTTTTCATGTAGCGCATGGTACGCAAGCCCCTAAGAAATGGCAGTTTTTACCATTCTGCTTTGCAGACCTCTGTAGTTTAAAGGCAAATTCTTTCTTAACAGAACCAAAAAAATTTTGAGTGGAAAGGGACTTCAGAGATCATTCAACCCAGTTTCTTTTCCTTTTTCCCTCCTTCCCTTTCCTCTTTTTCCCTTTCTTTTTTTTACAGAAAACTGCTCACAGAAGTTAAGACTTGTCCAAAATTGTAGCAGAATCAGAACCACAAAAGAACCTCTAGTCTAATGCTGCTCTCTAAGGATTTTTAGCCTAATATTTTTTGTAGGTAAGTTTCAACCAGGACAAATTATTATTTTCATAATAAAGTTTTCAAAAAGAATTGTTTTTTAAATAAAAGTAAGTACAGATTCATTTCACACATCTCTGTGCAGAGGAATTAAATATAAAGATACTAAATATAGAGAAATTAAATGAAGAAATGACTGAAAGATTTAATTCAATTTCATGTTTGTATTAACCAGGCTGATCTTGAGAGGAGACTTAGCCATCTTTAAACATTATAAAGACAGAATTCCTATTTAACTAAACGTTTTATTCATGTGTTGTCTTGGCTCATAGAAAACAGTTTCAGTAAGTGTTCTAAGAAAAGAAATAGTGATAAACTCACCCTCCATATGCACCGCAGGTCTATTATGTATACACATTAAGAAGAGGCTTGAGGAATGGCAATATAAGACCTAGTAACAAAAAAGTGGTTGAAGCAGCAGCTCAATGCCCCATGTCATGAGCTTAGGCAGTGAGTCTGGCATTAATTACCTGAAGAGAGAATGCATTCAAATGTGTCTTTTTTTTTTTTTTTTTTAACCAGGGAAACCAAAATAAAATGACACTCCTAAATACATATAGACAGAAAAATTAACAGAGGTGGAACATTAAGGTAAAGATGCTGAGGCAGCGACTTGTTCATCCAGCAGACATTTTTCAGGTCCAGGACAGTGTTAGATGCTGTGTGTACATGTTAAGCGTCCTGCCTTCAGAGACCTAACAGGATACGGGACACCATGATAGACTCGTACGTAAAGCAGGAGGGTTTGATGAGTTGCAGCAACTTGAAGACCTCTGTGGGTGCAGGAAGAGCGGTCAGGGCCTCGTCCAGGTGAGATGTTGGGATTTCATTCTCAGGTGAGGCGGGAGGCCATTGGGAAGTTTATGCAGAGGAGAGACGTAATCTCATTTAGGGCTTTGAGGTGTTACTCTGGTTTCTGGGTGGGAAGCGGAGCGATCAGTTAGGAGGCGGTGACTCGTGGTGGTCAAGGTGGCCCCGGCTGCGGGGGAAGGCGGTGTGAGGACATGAGGTGCAAAGGCTGGGGATACAGCCAAGGGGAAGCCCTGATGGGATGTAGGGCGTGAAGGAGAAGGAGGGTGTGAGCTGCCAGGTGGAGGGGAGGCAGTTTTCTAAGCATGAGAAGGAACAAAAGGGAACCAGGTTAGGGAGGGAAATCAAGACTTCCATCTTGGACATGAAGAATTTGAGATTCCAGTGACTTACCAAGTAAAGATGTCGAGAGACAGTTGGATTTAACCATTAGAACTTGGGGAATTCCCTGGTGGTCCAGTGGTTAGGACCCGGCACTTCCACTGCCGTGGGCCCAGGTTCAATCCCTGGTTGGGGAACTAAGATCCCACAAGCCACACAGTGCGGCCAGAAAAAAACCCCCCAAAACAATTAGAACTTCTGTGGAACAGTAGGAGCAGATCAAAAGGCCTGGCAAATTGGGAAGGAAAGCCAGGGGATGGCATTATGTCCAGCTATGTGGGATACTGCTCAGAAGTTAGATAAGGCGGGCTTCCCTGGTGGCGCAGTGGTTAAGAACCCGCCTGCCAATGCAACGGACACAGGTTCGAGCCCTGACCCTGGAAGATCCCACGTGCCGCAGAGCAACTAAGGCCGTGCGCCACAACTACTGAGCCCGCACTCTAGAGCCCACGAGCCACAACTACTGAAGCCCGTGTGCCACAACTACTGAAGTCAGTGCACCTAGAGCCCGTGCTCTGTAGCAAGAGAAACCACTGCAATGAGAAGCCCGTGCACCACAACAAAGAGTAGCCCCCGCTCTCCGCAACTAGAGAAAGCCCGCACACAGCAACGAAGACCCAACACTGCCAAAAAAAAAAAAAAAGGAGATAAGGCAACAAAAAAAGTTCTTACATATCGTGGGTTGAAATCTTTTAATTTGTTGGAAGACCTAATATGGGCGTTTAATGTGAATTTAGACCGGTTATTCTTACTGATTTTTATGTATAAAGTACAAATCTCTCTTCGCACCACAGAAGTTAATATTTAGCAATATAATTATTTTGAGATTCTTTAATTGATCATTTAATTTTGTTAAAGTCTCAGTATGAACTAAGATGACTTAAATTGTGTTTTCTGCATCGCTGATTTTTTTGACTGTTGGACACTCACATTTAATGGGTAGAGTTCTTAGGTGGATTATCTCACCATGTACTTACAGACTTTTAATCAAGGAAAGACTTAAACTGAATTTCCCCTACTAGTTGCAAGTGGTTCTCCCCACCTTGAAAAAAGTCTGTAAAATGTCAGCACTAATTTCGGAACAAGGCAAGCAGCTGGGGAGTCAACTACCCATTCATGGGAATGGATTTCTTTGAGAATCTGGTGAAAGATATAGGCTCACCTGAGGAAAATCTTTACACACAGTTTCAAGGGGTCTTAGACCTCAGATTAAGACCCCCGCACTAAAGCTGTGTAGGATCAGATTAGAAGCCAGAGCCTCTGCACTTGTAAGAATGGAGCCATTTCATAGTGTGTAGTGTGCCTCAGAGAAGTAACACACACAGCTTCCCTTTTAACTCAAGTAGTTTCCAACAATGTTGTTTCTGTGATTAATTAATTTATAGTACATTCCCCTCAGATTGTCAGCTCTCATAAACAAAGTAAACTGGGTGGTAGAATTCCACCAGAAAAGCAGAACTAGTATGAGTCATGTACATACATATATGTGTATATGTAAAATCGCCCTATGACGTGTATGTATACAGGTACACTTGTTATACACACCTGTGTGTGTGTGTAAATAAGGGATTTATTACATGGGAGTGACTTATTCAGTTGAGGTTAGCTGGCTACACAAGTCTGAAGCCTTAGGGCAGGCTGGGACTCCAGGCACGGGATGAAGCTCTTTGTCCACAGGTGGAATTCAGTGTCTTTCTCTCGGGAAAGGCTCAGCCCTGCTTTCAAAGCCCTCCAACTGATGAAGTCAGGCCCACCAGGATACTCTCCCTTAGATTTAACAGATGGGGATTGCATCTACAAAATTCCCTTCACAGCAGGACCTAGGTTAGCATTTGAATAACTGGGGATGGACCCTTGCTTTGCCATGTTGACACATCAGAAGACACCACATACAAGAGAAGAAGGTCCCCTTGTACTTACAGAAGCTAGTTCTGGTGATGGATTATTTCAGGAGTAACTGTGACTAATTCCGATTGTTTTCAGAGGAGCAAACATTATGCACTGGAATGGGTGTTATCCTTGAAAGCAGGTGCTTCAGGGATGACCATACACTTATTTTTGTGATGTTGCCACCACTCCAAAATCTTTTCTTGAATCTTCTTGGAAGTGCCTTCAGATCCATTTATAAGCCACAGAAGAAAATCTATCTTACAATCTATCTATAGATTGTTTTCTAATCTATCTATCCTATTTTATTCAGTACCTTGTTTTTTGATTGAAACTGATACACACTTCCGTATCATTTTTCTTTCTTATTCATCAGACTTGGTTCAGAATTCTTCCAAAATTCAGATGTCAGCTTCAAGAAGTCTTAATCCATTTTATGTGCCACTAGGACTTATCTTCCTGAAGCACATTTCCGGTCATTCTAACGCTTAAAGCCTCTCAGAGGTTTCCCATTTCTTAGAAGTTGATGTGCCGACTTCTCAGATAGGCGTTCAAAGCCCAGAGCAGCGTAGCCCCAAGTCTGTCTCTACGGCCCAGTTCCGTTCCCACCAGCACATACTGTTCTGCAGCCGACCGCAGTCACTTGCAGGAGCCGAGGATATCTTTCTCTTTCTCACCTGTTCCTCTGACTGTGCTTTGCCCCCTCACCCCCTCTCCCCCCCACCCCATCTTCTGGTTGTTAAAAGCTAGCCTTCAAGGCCCGGCTCCAGTGGCGCAGAGTCCTTTCTGTGCTGGGATGTTCACAGCACTTTGGTGTTATTGTCGCTTTTACACTTAGAACTTAGTGGTATAGGATGTTGGTGCCGTAATCATACTGCTAATAGTGAACTTAGGGCGAGACTGGTGTCCTAGCTTTGCTCTCACAGCAGTTGGTGTGGTGCCCTCTCGGGGCCAAATGAATGTGATTTCACATCAGGGACGGGTTGTGACGTAGAAGCAATTCAAAACGAGTCCCCCAAACGCTTTCCAGCACGGCAGCATCACCAAAACTAACGCATGACTCTCAAAATCCACAATTCGACTAACACAGCACTCAGTTACATACGTTAATCTGTCCTTTCTATTCGCATTATGGAATCACTGCTCGAAAAGGTCATTAAAGGGCTCTCCTCGGGAATTCCCTGGCAGTCCAGTGGTTAGGACGCAGAGCTCTCCCTGCCGAGGGCGAGGGTTCGATCCCTGGTCGGGGAACTAGGATCCCACAAGCCCCGAGGTGCCAAAAAAGAAAAAGAAAAAAAAAGAGCTCTTGTCTTTCTTTAACTGAACCAAACCACCCAAAGCCTGTTGCTAATATCTTATCCCTTTTTATCCCATACAGCCTTCATGATGCAACACGTACTCCCCTTTCAACTGGGAATAAACCCCAACTAGTTACTTCTGCCTGCTTGTTCTAAAACAATTCTGTGGAACCTCAGACTGTTCTGCCTGTCTGCCTTTCATCTTTTCAGACACACCTCCCTCCCCGTCCCCTTCCCAGCGCGTCAAAAGCAGGGTCTCCGTCCCAGGCAGGCACAGACAGGACCACTGCCTGGGATTCGCTGCCTTCCTTATGTGTCCAAACACTCCGAATGATAATCTCTTTGGAGGTAGTTCTGGTTTGGTTTGGTTTTGCTTTTAAGTGGAAAATGTGGCTCTTCCGTTGCTGTTGCATCTCAGCATAGCCCTCTCACACGGACCCCAGAGCCAGGCAGCCTGCATTAGGACTGGCTTCGTCCTGGGTAAGGTATGCATCCCTCTATCCCTGTGTTTCCGCATCTGTAAAGCAGAGATGGCAGTAGCCCCTATGTCACAGGGCTGCTGCCAAAAGTCAGTGTAGGACAGTTCTGGCATCATAGTGAATGCTTGGTAGATATAAACTCTTACCTACTACACTGTATCATTACCGTGGTGTGTTTCAGTGAGCTGTCCACCTCTATGATAGAACTGTGTTTTCTGCCTTCTGTTTTTCCTGTGTTAGTGGGGAGGGTTTTTTGTTTTTGTTTTTGCGGTACGCGGGCCTCTCACTGTTGTGGCCTCTCCCGTTGCGGAGCACAGGCTCCGGACGCGCAGGCTCAGCGGCCACGGCTCACGGGCCCAGCCGCTCCGCGGCACGTGGGATCCTCCCGGACCGGGGCACGAACCCGCGTCCCCTGCATCGGCAGGCGGACTCTCAACCACTGCGCCACCAGGGAAGCCCAGTGGGGAGGGTTTTAATGGGGAGATCCCTCTGTGTTTATTTTCCCCATCCTACCTGCATACCCGGCCTTTGCTCTGCCACAGCATTGCCTGTGGTGGAACCAACATTCCTCCCAAGGCTCACTCTTCCTGCCCGAGATACAATGCGTGCCTTTCCAGAGCCACTCCACTTGACCTGGGACCAGGAGGGAGCAGCCTGCAGGTAAATGCTTAGTTGAAAATAAATCCAGTATATCAGGAATTAGATTGGGGACTGAAAAAAATTCATCCTTTCAGGAGACACAAGAAATGACCAACCTGGTAATACAAAAATTGTAGGATAGCGAATGCCAAATGCTTGATGTAAGTTACCTGACTCTTAATTCTATAGCTATATGAGTTAAGCAATAATTTCCCCCATTTTATAGAAGATGAATTTGCAGCTCAGTTAATTTGCTCAAGATAACAAACAGTAAATTACAGAGGTGGGGTTCAAACCCAGATACGTCCAAGCTCAAAGCTTATGCTTTTCACCCTATATATCAAAAACCTCAGAAGACTTCAAAAACCACAGAAAAATAACCTGAAATCTATGAGGGTTTATGTGGACTGTATTCAATTAATCTGTGGCCCTTTCAGTTTTCCTTACAAGTAAAATATATATAGCCTTCTCGAAAAATTCTGGTGGAGGCCATGGATCCAAGTGGTTTCTATTTTTGTGAACTGGAGACCAAGTACAGGAACAAATTTGGTTTTGTGTTGTTTTTTTTTTTTTGCGGTACGCGGGCCTCTCACTGCTGTGGCCTCTCCCGTTGCGGAGCACAGGCTCCGGACGCGCAGGCTCAGCGGCCACGGCTCACGGGCCCAGCCGCTCCGCGGCACGTGGGATCTTCCCGGACCGGGGCAGGAACCCGCGTCCCCTGCATCGGCAGGCGGATTCTCAACCACTGCGCCACCAGGGAAGCCCCAAGAACAAATTTGGAAGCATAGAAAATAAGACTTGGAACCTCCTTCCTACTTCAAGAACAGATTCCTTTCATTGTCCCATTTCAAGAGTTAATGATTCTCTCACCATTCTAGTCACCACCCGCTTAAGCCAGGTCACGTTGGTTTGCTTTAGTTCCGCAGTGGAATTCTGAGAGCCCAGCCATTCTTCCCTGTGGCCCAGGAGAGCCTGCCAGAGAGCATGTGCCCCTGCTCTGGGCTCCCCGGCTCGCCCTCTGCTTTGTGCTGCAGGTTCTGCAGTTCCGTGATGACGCTTACGGTTCCGTGTGTGCGTTTTATCCTGTGCCCTCATTAAGCTTTTGGTTAACGGGGTCTCTTCTACTAAAGCAAGAGCGGAGCCGCATGGCTGGGCATTGTGCCCTGGTGTTCTTGCTCGACAAGGACTCTGAACAGATCACTCGGCTTTCATTACATTTTGAGGAAGATAACTAGAAATCTGAAAAAAAAAAAAAAAAAATCCCTGAAAGCTTATGTGTGACGGGAGGGTACACTTTTCTTGTCCTTCTCCACCCTGGAATATAATAACCACATGCATCTCTGAGGCTGCTGGGAAGGAGCCCCAGGAGCAGCGCGATATTTTAGAAATTTCACCTGTTTTTGAGTCTTAGGTTGCTCTATTTTTTTCCTCTGATTTCCTCGTCTCCTGATTCTTTGATTCCTTTAGTTTAGGTTTCTGAAAGCCCTGGATGGGTAGGAGGCAATAGTCCCTGACCTTGAGGAGATTTACAATCCAGTGGTGAAATAGACACACACGCGCACACACAAGTAGAATGTCTGAGATATGTGGATACACATGTGTTGCCAGACAACAATAAAGCTGTGCCTTGATTTATAGTTGGTTTTATAACATGTAAAACATTTTAAAATTTTATAGAAATTTTATAAATTAAAAGTTGTTTTAATATAATTTATTGAGTTTATGAGAACAAGACTCTACAGTAAAAAGAAAAATCTTCCCATTTTGTCCCATTATGCAAATACCTACCCACCAGATGACCAGTCCTAAACATGGTTTGTTGCATATCTGTTTTCTTTAATGCCACACAGCTCCATCTATACCGGGGTGACATTTGAGAGGTGAGAGAAGGGGGCTTGTTGAAGGGATTGTACTTGCTGTGTCAGATTTCCCTGACTCAGACATGAGTGATTATTGGTTGAGATGGGAGAATCAGGGCACAAGAGGATCCTTTGTGCATGACAAAACTCTGAGATAGAGTGATCTTTAAGGGAGACCTGTGTGCAAAGTCTTGGAAAGGCTTTGGCTTCTGCCTTCACGCCCTGCATTTATTTGCAGTTCACAGGGTGCCTCACTGTGAAGAAGTTCAGCCAGCCATTTCTCTGAGCAGGTGAAGGCTCATCTTCCTTTTGACGGCAGGGTTTCTTGAAAAGGAGTAAGCCGGTCCCTAATCTCGTTGAGTTCTTTCCAGTCACATCATTGCAAAACATCGGGCTAATAGGCAAGGTTCATTCTTTACCTCCCTCCCCAATCCTTGGCCTCAAATAAGAATGGGCAGTGGGGGTGGGGAGAACAGAGGAAAAAGATGTTATGTGTGTATGTGTATGTACGCACACACAAACACACGTTACATGTGTTCGTTTAAAATTGATTTGCTTTGATAAGTGAGGCAACACTTGAATTTGGTATCAGGAAGTGGGCCAGTAACACAAAGGAAGAATCATCAAACATGTAAGACCACAGCTTGAGGGATGGCTGGGGATGACCTAGCCTCTGCTGGAAACTCCTCTGTGGAGTCATAAAGTGTGATAAATGGAAATGGAGCCCGGCCAGAACCCTGGAGTGTTTTTCTTCAAACTGACATCCCAGACTCAAAATATTCATTAGATGAATGGTAGGTCTTGTCTTTTTTTCTTTCTTACTCTTTTCACTCCCCACCTTTCCCCTCTCTTCCTCTTGAGCAGTCATCTCGCTCAACCACAGTTTATAGGCAGGGCCCTTTGTTTAGGTCTGAGGAACAGGACAGAACCGGATCCAGCATCACACACTTATTCTTGTGGGAAGAACTGACAGCTAATTCATGTCTGTGAATTGCTTGGAGATGAAAAGTGTTGCATAAATACCAAGTAACATTATCGCTGTGAGGGCTGTTTGTTTTGAGCGTAGTAAAACGCGTTGATCTCTGGGTCCAGTGGAAGCCCAGACTTCCACAGCCAGAATCTATATCTGTTTCTCTCACATATGAAAGAAGCAGAGCCACCTGTATGCATATTGGTTATACTGAGAGCACTGCAGTTTTTAGTTATTTTTTAAAAAGTGGTCACTCAAAGAAAGAGGACATTGGGTAGAGACACAGGAAAGAAGGGATGGAGAAGCATATTCTCAAATACTCTTGAAGGGCATCTGACATGGATTGGGAGGGGATTTAGAGTTGGAGAAATAAATGGAGTAGGAAGAGAGACAGAATTTTAAACAGACACCTTAAGATCCAGTCCAGGGCAGAAGGGTCAGAGGCACCTCTCTCAATGAGTTAGTAGGTATGAGAATTAGAAGGTGCAAGGATGTCAGCTGGCTGTTTGCCATCAGCATTTGTTGTCACGAAGTTGTCTTCTTTGAAATGAAAAAGAGAATCCCTGGGATGAGCCTTAGAAAAGGAGGGAGAAAGTCCACAGGATAGGATGTGCTCACTTCTGGATTTTGAACACAAAGCAAAGCTGTGCAAAATTTGAATAATGGGAAGGAGTGCAGTCAATCATTTAAGAAGGTTTAGCAGCAAACAGAAACTAACTCTGGTTAACTACAGGAAAGGGGATGTAATGGAAGGCTAATTCACAGCAAAGCTGAGTAGACAGGCCACAGAGAGGACAGAGACCCCAGCAATTTCAGAGACCCAATGGATAGTGTCACCAGGACTCAGCCACCAAGGAGGTTCTGGCTCCTGAGCTGTTTACTCTGCTGGAGACTCAGAATCCCAGAATAGAGAGTCTGATTGGCCTAGCTTAGGTCAAAGGGCAATTGCTGCTAGTTTGAACAATGTGAACTATAGCTCTGTAGACATTCAAAGGAGGAGGGGGACGGACGGTGCAGTGGTCCAGGAAGGCCTCCAGGAAGAGGAGGTTGAATATAATGCACTGGCCCAATATTTATGTAGTGAGTGGTTTGACACCCTAGCTGGAGTGGGCAGGGCACCGAGGTTGACAGTCCCAACCAGACTGCGAGCCCTGGGAGGGGGAAGTTCTCCAAAGGGAAATTGAGGAACCAGCAAAGGGAGTGAATGCTGGATGATGAAACCAGCAGGTGTCTGTTACAATGGGTGAGCCACGGGGAAGAGAAAGAGGTTGCAGGGTGGGGTTGTTCTGCAGAGATGCTTAAAATCCTTATTAGATATCCAGGACGTCTCCCAGAGGGCTCTGCCTTGCGCAAAGCCTCAATTCCTACTCATCTCTTCCTTGTTAGTTTCTCTTCTCTGTCACGTTCAGTTTCACACCTGGATGTCTACTTAGGTGTTCCAATTCCACCTCTTAACTCTAGCTAACCAAAGTGTATGGAGCAGCTGTTACACACAAGACATCGTGCTAAGTGTGAATAAATGAGATGCTATCCCTGACTTTAGAAGATTAAAATTTCATAGAGAAGCCCATGATCTAGACAGATTCATGCTCTTTACTCCACACCAACAATTTCTTGTATTCACTTATTTAATTTTTATTTTTTTTAGAAGATGTTGGGGGTAGGAGTTTATTAATTAATTTATATATTTTGGCTGTGTTGGGTCTTCGTTTCTGTGCGAGGGCTTTGTCTAGTTGTGGCAAGTGGGGGCCACTCTTCATCGCGGTGCACGGGCCTCTCACTGTCACGGCCTCTCTTGTTGCGGAGCACAGGCTCAGTAGTTGTGGCTCACGGGCCTAGTTGCTCCGCAGCATGTGGGATCCTCCCAGACCAGGGCTCGAACCCGTGTCCCCTGCATTAGCAGGCAGATTCTCAACCACTGCACCACCAGGGAAGCCCTCACTTATTTTTTGTTAGTAGTGTATTCCTAGACCATCAGCTTTGAAACCTTGGAATCATTTACAGCTCAACCTTTTCCTTAATCTCCCTTACGTATATCTCTTTTCAACTTATCCGTTTAGCAAGTCCTCCCAATCCTTCCTTCCCGATCCTTCCGCCCATTTCTGCATTTCTGTTTCAGTGCCACCACTTGGCAAAGTCCTCGTTATCTCACACCTATTTTTCTGTAATAACCAACTAGCTGAGCTTGCTGACTTGGTTTCTACATCCCTCCTGTCTTTCCTGTCTGTATACAGATTCCACAAGCCTTATAGTAATTTCACTCTGACCTCTGTGACCTTATTTTCCTTTACTTCTAAAACATATCCACAGCTCCAGGCCGGTCAGTCCTTCAAATATACCAGGTTATTCTTGCCTTCATGCCCTTCGCCTCTCTTCCTCCTCCTCACCTGGAAAGTCCTCCTTTATCTCATTCATCCATTGAAACCAGCCATTCTCAGCCCTGGTTACGCATTCTCATCACCTGGAGAGGGTTGTGAAGTAAAGGTGTGGGCAAATTAAAATTCCAAGCTTAGATAATATAACCTAAATTTTACTTAACAAGCTTTGAGCTGTCAGATACCACTTTTTTTTGGTTAAAGGAATGTAGCACAATCTTTATTTATTTTTAATAAATTTATTTATTTATTCATTTATTTATGCTGCATTGGGTCTTCGTTGCTGCACGCGGGCTTTCTCTAGTTGTGGTGCACGGGCTTCTCATTGCGATGGCTTCTCTTGTTGCGGAGCACGGGCTCTAGGCGCACGGGCTTCAGTAGTTGTGGCTCATGGGCTCTAGAGCGCAGGCTCAGTAGCTGTGGCACATGTTGCTCCGCGGCATGTGGGATCTTCCCGGACCAGGGCTCGAACCCCTGTCCCCTGCATTGGCAGGCGGATTCTTAACCACTGCGCCACCAGGGAAGTCCCACCACTTGTTAACAGAGTCAGAGACCACCGTAGGTGACATCATGATGCCCTCACTAATAAATGCTGGGACGTCGTCCCAAAGGGTATTAGAAACACACAAATGCACACCCGCACAACTACACTCGGGGGGGTGCTGTGTGCACAGTTCAGAGGAGCCCCTCACAAGAGGGTGTGGGCCTTTCCTGAAGGGAGAGGCTCGAAGCAGCAGGACCTCCGTCTCTGTTGCTGGCCTTGAAGTTGGAGCCGCCATGAACTCTGGAGACGCGGCGCCACTCGGAAGCTGAGCCTTCTCCAGCCCAAGCCTCCAGGTGAGAAGCAGCGCAGCCAACACCTGGATCTCAGCCTCCCGGGGCCCCACGCAGAGAAGCCAGACGGTACCTGTGACCTTCAGAAACAGACAAAACAACCGTGTGTTGGTTTGAGCCATAAATTTGTTGGCAATGTTTTACATAGCAATAGAAAGCGAATACAGCTTTCTGTAAAATAACTGTAAAATAACTGAAAATAACTCGGTGTTCAGTTATTTTCTAAATCCGGGAACATTAGAACTAGGGCCCATCATTTCAAGCCCAGAGGAAATTCGTTTTTGAACCTAAAAGTTAAAAGTGAGCACAACTTCACACACCCAAGAATAAATTTATGGAAACTGTTGCCCAAAGAATTGACAGTTAAAAAACAAGTAAGTTGGGCTTCCCTGGTGGCGCAGTGGTTG
>NC_041224.1:25411017-25412031 GCF_002837175.3 Physeter macrocephalus | reverse complement strand
CGCGGAGCGGCTGGGCCCGTGAGCCATGGCCGCTGAGCCTGCGCGTCCGGAGCCTGTGCTCCGCGACGGGAGAGGCCACAACGGTGAGAGGCCCGCGTACCGAAAAACAATAACAACAACAACAACAAAAACCAAGTAAGCTTTAGAAGGATGTCCATGAAATCATGGACGACCTTTTTAAAAAATTAGAGCTTATTCACTACCTGTTTCCAAAAATGATTTGAGGTGACTTATAAGGCACTTTTTTTTTCCATAACGCATGTTTGATGACAATTAAAAAGTCACATGGAAAATAATAAACCACGGAGGAGGAGGAATAATCAATATAAAAAATCTTGGCTAAGTATCATAAGGAATTTAGCTTTGAATTTCTCAGAAGTCAAGATATTTTTACAAGGGTAAAATGATAAACTGTAGCAGGGCTTCTCAGGCCTAGGTGTATATTGAAATCTCCTGGAGAACTTTTAGAAAACCGTCAAGCCTGAGTCCCATTCCCCAGGATTCTGACTTAATTGGCACAAAGTAAGGCCCTAGGACAAAGAGGGGTTAAAACCTGCCTCAGGTGATTCTGGTGTGCGGCCTGGGTGGCAAACCGCTGAACACAATTTTTATTATCAAACGAAAGCGCTCGTACTAATTTATCAGGAGAGAACATTATCTTTTGGGATTTATATTGCGAAATTTGTATAATAGAGAATGTCTGGACAGACATTTAATGACTCTGTTTGCATTAACTAATTTAAACTTCATGATAACATGTAAGGGAAATACATTATCCTCCCATTTTAAAGATAAGAGCACTGAGGCACAAAGAGGTTAAGTGAGTGGCTGAAGGACACCCTATTAGTAAGTAGAAGTTGTAGGCTTTGAATCCAGATATTATGGTTCCTGAGCCTTTGAACCAATTTCCTACATCACACACACAGAACAATGGGAGCCACTGTAGGTGAATACGAAAATAATCAGGAAGCATTTGCAGACCTTGGAGAAATACATCCTGATGAAGAGATAGAT
>NC_041224.1:25377294-25410414 GCF_002837175.3 Physeter macrocephalus | reverse complement strand
TTCGTGCCCCGGTCCGGGAGGATCCCAGG
Organism: Physeter macrocephalus; assembly: GCF_002837175.3. NCBI lineage: Eukaryota > Metazoa > Chordata > Mammalia > Artiodactyla > Physeteridae > Physeter > Physeter macrocephalus. The sequence goes on along the minus strand of NC_041224.1, from coordinate 25,410,385 downwards.
TGCCGCGGAGCGGCTGGGCCCGTGAGCCATGGCCGCTGAGCCTGCGCGTCCGGAGCCTGTGCTCCGCGACGGGAGAGGCCACAACGGTGAGAGGCCCGCGTACCGAAAAACAATAACAACAACAACAACAAAAACCAAGTAAGCTTTAGAAGGATGTCCATGAAATCATGGACGACCTTTTTAAAAAATTAGAGCTTATTCACTACCTGTTTCCAAAAATGATTTGAGGTGACTTATAAGGCACTTTTTTTTTCCATAACGCATGTTTGATGACAATTAAAAAGTCACATGGAAAATAATAAACCACGGAGGAGGAGGAATAATCAATATAAAAAATCTTGGCTAAGTATCATAAGGAATTTAGCTTTGAATTTCTCAGAAGTCAAGATATTTTTACAAGGGTAAAATGATAAACTGTAGCAGGGCTTCTCAGGCCTAGGTGTATATTGAAATCTCCTGGAGAACTTTTAGAAAACCGTCAAGCCTGAGTCCCATTCCCCAGGATTCTGACTTAATTGGCACAAAGTAAGGCCCTAGGACAAAGAGGGGTTAAAACCTGCCTCAGGTGATTCTGGTGTGCGGCCTGGGTGGCAAACCGCTGAACACAATTTTTATTATCAAACGAAAGCGCTCGTACTAATTTATCAGGAGAGAACATTATCTTTTGGGATTTATATTGCGAAATTTGTATAATAGAGAATGTCTGGACAGACATTTAATGACTCTGTTTGCATTAACTAATTTAAACTTCATGATAACATGTAAGGGAAATACATTATCCTCCCATTTTAAAGATAAGAGCACTGAGGCACAAAGAGGTTAAGTGAGTGGCTGAAGGACACCCTATTAGTAAGTAGAAGTTGTAGGCTTTGAATCCAGATATTATGGTTCCTGAGCCTTTGAACCAATTTCCTACATCACACACACAGAACAATGGGAGCCACTGTAGGTGAATACGAAAATAATCAGGAAGCATTTGCAGACCTTGGAGAAATACATCCTGATGAAGAGATAGATGTGCACATACAACTATACCTGGGAGAAAGGGGAAGGCTTCTGTGGGTCGCATATGGAAGTAGCCAACCTGAATCATGTTGACCCAGATACCAGCCATATCTGTAGCTCTTCTTTTGTGCTTGAAGGTTCAAGTTTCCCTCTGCTATAATTTCCCTTCAGTCTGAAGAACTTCCTTTAGCAGTTCTTTTAGTTTTTCTTCGTCTGAGAATGTCTTTATTTTGCTTTCACTCCTGAGGAATATTTTTATGGGATAAGAAATTTTGGATTGAGAGTTCTCTCCTTTTAGAAGTTTTGGATGCCCTTCCACTGTCTTCTGGGTCTCTATAATCCCTGAGGTGAACTCTGCAGTAATTCCAGTCATTGTTCTGTGATAGGTAAGGTGGTTTTCACTAGCTGCCTTTTTTTTTTTTTTGCCATACCGCATGACATATAGGATCTTAGTTTCCCAACTAGGGATTGAACCCGGGCCCCCTGCAGTGGAAGTGCAGAGTCTTAACCACTGGACCACCAGGCAAGTCCCTCACTAGCTGCTTTTGAAATTGTTTTCGTTTTCCTTTTTTGGCTTTCAGCAGTTTGAGTTTCAGTGTCTGCGTGTGCTTTTCTTTGAACTTATTGTTGGGGGTTCACTGAGCTTCTTGAATCTGCCAGTTTATATCTTCCACCAAATTTGGGGAATTCGGGGTCATTTTTTTCAATATTTCCCGTACCAATCTCTTCTCTTCCTCTGGACTCCAGTGACAGATTTAAAACCTTCTGTTATTATTCTATGGCTTGTGTGGTCTTGTTCATTTCTAAGAAAACACATTTTCTCTCTGTTCTTCAGATTGGATATATTTATCCTGAAGTTCATTGACTCCTTACTTTGTCAGCCTCTCCATAATTTTTCCTGAATATTATGCTATCATATCTGTGGACATTTGCATGAGAAGCAGCTATAGACAGACCACTTCTATTACTTATGCTCTCTCTTTGTATACCTTGGTGTGTGTTTCCATCAGAGTGGAATTAGAGGGTTGGGTGGAGGAAGTGGGAAGGCCACAGAGAAGGAACTTCCCAAAGGATGCTCAGACCCAGTGGCCTTGACCTCAACAGACCAGGGAGAGCCAGCCCTCCATCTCAGGAGGCTTCCCTACCACCACACCGGCAGGAAATATGTTATACGTGGTGGGTTGTGGGCAGCAGAGAAAGGAGCAACTGTCACCTCATGGGAAATTCACCTCTTAGAAAAACATCTGCATTGTTTCTGTTTTCCCTTTTGTCTTTCCTCCTAGTTTGTTATTCGAGATGCCCCCAGGATAATGGATGTTCTCTCTGGGGGGAAAGAAGGTGGGAGAGTAAAGGAGCAGAGTCTTTATATTTTTCCTCTTATGGGGTGTCATCTGTTTTAGTTGCAGCTACTCCATCTGAAGCTGAGTTTTTTACTTAATCCTTGACCTGTATACCTTGGTGTGTGTTTCCATCAGAGTGGAATTAGAGGGTTGGGTGGAGGAAGTGGGAAGGCCACAGAGAAGGAACTTCCCAAAGGATGCTCAGACCCAGTGGCCTTGACCTCAACAGACCAGGGAGAGCCAGCCCTCCATCTCAGGAGGCTTCCCTACCACCACACCGGCAGGAAATATGTTATACGTGGTGGGTTGTGGGCAGCAGAGAAAGGAGCAACTGTCACCTCATGGGAAATTCACCTCTTAGAAAAACATCTGCATTGTTTCTGTTTTCCCTTTTGTCTTTCCTCCTAGTTTGTTATTCGAGATGCCCCCAGGATAATGGATGTTCTCTCTGGGGGGAATGAAGGTGGGAGAGTAAAGGAGCAGAGTCTTTATATTTTTCCTCTTACGGGGTGTCGTCTGTTTTAGTTGCAGCTACTCCATCTGAAGCTGAGTTTTTTACTTAATCCTTGACCTGTATACGTTGGTGTGTGTTTCCATCAGAGTGGAATTAGAGGGTTGGTGGAGGAAGTGGGAAGGCCACAGAGAAGGAACTTCCCAAAGGATGCTCAGACCCAGTGGCCTTGACCTCAACAGACCAGGGAGAGCCAGCCCTCCATCTCAGGAGGCTTCCCTACCACCACACCGGCAGGAAATATGTTATACGTGGTGGGTTGTGGGCAGCAGAGAAAGGAGCAACTGTCACCTCATGGGAAATTCACCTCTTAGAAAAACATCTGCATTGTTTCTGTTTTCCCTTTTGTCTTTCCTCCTAGTTTGTTATTCGAGATGCCCCCAGGATAATGGATGTTCTCTCTGGGGGGAATGAAGGTGGGAGAGTAAAGGAGCAGAGTCTTTATATTTTTCCTCTTACGGGGTGTCATCTGTTTTAGTTGCAGCTACTCCATCTGAAGCTGAGTTTTTTACTTAATCCTTGACCTGATGAAGAGGGGGCAGCAAGGACCCTGCCTGCAGTTCAAGGAGGGGCATTTGGAGGTGGGGCAGGATTTCCTCGGGGGTGCGATGGTGCCCTCCCCACCGTAATCTCCCTGCCTGCCCCTCCTCCCCCGCCACCTCCTGCCTTCCCCCGTCCTCACGCATGGCTGTCTCACTCCTCCCCCAAAATGACTTCATAAGTGCTGCTTTCACCTCCTCTCTAGGGCCTTGCAACTATTTCTACGACTTCTCCCAAATCTGTTTTCCCTTCCCCAGCTTGCCTCTCACCGCCTAATTATGCCCTAGGCATCTCTCCTTTCATCTGTATCTGTATCTTCTCGGATCTCTTCCCTTCCTTCCAGGTTAGTGCATCACAGACATGTCCCCGGAGTATTTTGGTAACAGAAAAAAAGGAAATGGATCACTGAAATCCGTACTTGGTCACCATCGTACCCCTACTCCCCTTAGTCACGTGTGTTAATTTTATTTTCCTTTTAACATTTTATGTTGGCTGTTAAGACCAATAAAAATGAACATTTCTCATTTTAGACCCTTAGTCTGTCCCCTCCGTGAGTGAACAGTGAAACTGGGGAGGGAGGACAGGAAGGGGAGCTACACAATCCTCAAACTCATGGATCTAGTCGATCTCCCATCTCCTGTTTTCTCCTTTATTCCACTTTAAGACTCTCACCAAAATGACTTCTGCTCCTGGGCTCCCTGCAGCTTCCTTTGATGGTCCTCCTTTCCTGGAATCTGAGGGCCAACTTCCAACCACATTGCTTTTGATCTCAGTTTTCTCCAACCACATCCTCCTTCCAACTCTCACCTGGCCGATGGCGCTGTCTGTGGCTTTCTCTGTCCTGCCTTTCAAGCTGTGCCCAGCACCTGCCTTCCAGAGAGCTGAGTTAGATGCCCTCCTGACCCCCAACATCATTTTCAGGCACCCTCACCCCCCAGTACCCTGGAAGCTAACTGGGATAATTCTCACCCATCACTGCTTATTTCTTCCAGTAGAGGGACTTCCCACCACAACGATCCATGTTTACCAAAGGATGGCCTCAGTCAGCCAGGCTGGCTGTACGAATTTAGCCACAATGAGCATATATATCACCATGCCTGGACCATACCAAAGGGCAGTCAATAAATGTGTGTTTAATCTTAATCTGAACAAAAGAACTCAGAGTTTGGGCAAGTGAGAATTCTCTTTTTTTTGTAAATTGAAGTATAGTTGATTTACAATGTTGTGTTAGTTTCAGGTGTACAGCAAAGTGATTCAGTTATACACATACACACACACACACACATATATACACACATATATATCCTTTTTCAGATTCTTTTCCATTATAGATTATTATAAGATATTGAGTATAGTTGTTTCCGCTGCTATACAGTAGTTCCTTGTTGTTTATTTTATATATAGTAGTGTGTATCTGTTAATCCCATATTCCTAATTTATCCCTCCCCCCCTTTCCCCTTTGGTAACCGCAAGTTTGCCTTCTATGTCTGTGAGTCTATTTCTGCTCGAGATAAAGTTTATTTATATCACTTTTTTAGACTACACATATAAGTGATATTATATGTCTGTCTGACTTACTTCACTTAGTATGATAATCTCTAGGTCCATCCATGTTGCTGCAAATGGCATTATTTCATTATTTTTTTATGACAATAATATTCCATTGTATATATACACCACATCTTCTTTGTCCATTCATCTGTTGATGGACATTTAGGTTGCTTCCATGTCTTGGCTATTGTAAATAGTGCTGCTATAAACATTGGGGTGCATGTATCTTTTCGAATTCTGGTTTTCTCCCGCTGTATGGCCAGGAGTGGAATTGCTGGATCATATGGTAACTCTATTTTTAGTTTTTTACGGAACCTGTATACTGTTCTCCATAGTGGCTTCTGAAAGAATCCTGATTTAAATTTTTTTAAAAAATTCAGTCAACCAAGTATTTATTTCATGGCCAATATGTTTCAGGCATTGGGGGTCTTCTGATATTCATCGTGATGAGATATGTCATCAGTAACCTGTCAAGAGCATTCACTGAGTGCCTTCTGTGAACTTGGCACTGAGGTATCACCATGAAGTAAGTGCAGGACTAAAGAAGATTTTGGTGGCGGGGGGAGTCTTACAGTCTGTTGGGTTTGAGGGGGGTGGTGTTTGCTGTAAGGCTGGGCTGGCAACATAAAGCATCCTGAATGTGGCCTGGAGCTTTTCCAGCCCCCAGCTTGACCGGTCTGGCCATCTTGCTCAGGTGTCTCCTCACAACTACCTAGCCACAGATCTGCAACTCTGATTTCATCACCGCACAAAATGCAGAACTTCACACCACTCCTAACCAGTGTGGGTTCACTATCTAAGCAGAGCCCTGAGATCTACAGTGAAGACCATGAGCCTAGAAATTAGGGAACCTTGGTTTCAGTTCTGGTTCTGCAGGTGCATATTCAATTGTGTGAAGTTTTCATAAGTGAACAGGAGGCCCTGCATCATTTACATGTAAATTTTAGGGAGACACCACTGGTTAACCCTTTCTCGAGTTGCAAAAGGAAAATAGAAAAGTACAGAGTCCGTGTGCTCAGGCCATTAATTTCCTTTCAGGTTGTTTAAAACCAATCCATCAGGGCTTCCCTGGTGGCGCAGTGGTTGAGAGTCCGCCTGCCAATGCGGCTGGGCCCGTGGGCCGTGGCCGCTGAGCCTGCGCATCCGGAGCCTGGGCTCCGCAACGGGAGAGGCCACAGCAGTGAGAGGCCCGCGTACCGCAAACAAAACAAAACAAACAAAAAACCAATCCATCAATGACCATATCTAGAAAAATCCCCTTATCTTTGAAATTGTTTGGAAATGAGATAGTACAACTTAATCTAGAGCCTGAACCTCGGGATGACGTTTTTTTCTCAAATAAAACAGTAACTGTCAGGCTTTTCTGGTGTCACCGTGGTTAAGAATCCACCTGCCAATGCAGGGGACATGGGTTCAAGCCCTGGTCTGGGAAGATCCCACATGCCGCGGAACAACTAAGCCCGTGCGCCACAACTACTGAGCCCGCGTGCCACAATTACTGAAGCCCACGTGCCTAGAGCCCGTGCTCTGCAACAAGAGAAGCCACTGCAATGAGAAGCCCGTGCACCGCAACGAGGAATAGCCCCCGCTCGCTGCAACTAGAGAAAGACCGTGGGCAGCAATGAAGACCCAACGCAGCCAAAAATAAATAAATAAATTAAAAAGTAACTGTCGTTAAAAAATAATTTTCTGTGAAACAGTCAAATTTCTTCCTCAAAAATTTTCCTGGATTTTATGTTTTACTTTTTATATATTTATTTTTTATTGGAGTATAGTTGATTTCCAATGTTATGTTAGTTTCAAGTGTACGGCAAAGTGATTCAGTTCTTTGTATATATGTATGTATATATATTCTTTTTCAGATTCTTTTCCATTATAAGTTATTACAAGATATTGAATCTAGTTCCCTGTGCTATACAGTAGGCCCTTGTTGTTTATCTATTTTATATATAGTAGTGTGTATCTGTTTCCTGGATTTTACAATCGCTGACTTTGGGATGGGGAGATCTCAATCAATATTTATTCACTCTTAGATACAATGGAAAATGTATCCTGAGCTCTTTTTTATTATTAGAAAGTAGAAGCTCAAGGTATTCTTAAACTTGTGAAAAATAGTCTAAATACTGCACTTCACAAAATTAATAAAGTGAGAAAAACGGGCTTCCTGTTTCTTTCAAGTTGCTGAAGGGATTCACCACAAGATGGCACCATGCAAGTACTACTTAATAAAATGCTTTCCCCTTTCATCTTTCACGAGGTCCCTTATATTATACTTAAGAGCTGTGGCATATGGCACATCTGAGAATGCTGCTTACACAGAGGCAAATGCTTGTCTTGCCATGTGAGTTTTTAGTGACTAAGGTCTTCCCCTTGTTCTTCATATGAGCTCTACCTTTCAACAAGCTTTTCTAGTAACATGCTATTGCCATGACACCAAGCCCACAGTTACATATTTTGAGGGGAAGGTGACTTAGTTAGGTGGGTCTCTGAAGGCATTTAAGTTTTCCCCTCAGCTCCTGATGGAAAATGCAGGAAGGTTATGTTCTGGTTCCTTTCTCTATCGTGTTTTGTTGTCGTGGGTTTCCGTAAGCACCAAACACTTGGTGCCCTAAATTTATCTGTAGAAGATCAGCAGCAGATCTAGAAAAGTCTGCAGTGCTTGTGATTCCCGTCTCCGCGAATGCAAGGATGAGTCTGAACTCCAAGGCCGAGTGACAGCCATTCCCTTCACATGTGAAAGCAAACATCTCCATTGGATGTTCAAATCCTGGATAACTGGGTGATTTGGAAATTAAAGGGGTCCAACCTTCACATGGTTTTTAACACTCAGAAAGATAGTCACGGGAAAGGATGTAGCCTTTTGTACGTGTGAGGAGAGAATGAAGTGCAGGGCGTGTGTCCTTGAAGTTAAATAGAACTTCAACTACTACTCCCCTGTTGCCATGTAGCTAGGTAAATATTTGCAAAGTGCCTACTGCCTCTCTGGATTAGGGGCATGTGTCTACCGGGTATGAAACAATCTCTGTGGGGAAGCGAGCCTTCCCAGCCTTTATTCCCCTCTTGGGGCAGAGTTCACCGAATATGACACAACCTCCGGAGGAAAGGGAGGCTTCTCTCTCAGCCGGCACTGGAGCATTCTGGTGGCCAAGACCTGTGGGTCCTTTGCAGGAGCCCTGGAGACAGGAGGTGGGCCCAGAGATTCATCTTCTGAAACACATTCCTAGAGCTGTAGTATTTCCTCAGGGCTTGTGTTCGGAGGGCGTTGAGGGGTAGACCACTTAGCTCGTGTGGTTCTTAGGGACATCCATCACTAAGAAACACTGACATATGGAAAAGTCATGAGATGGAAAGTCATATTTTTCAGCACTGTTCTGAGGTAGGATATTCTAAGGAGTAGGAAGAAACACTTTGATAAGTGGTTTAAGGCGAAGTTATGATCCCGAGCCCCGACCCAGCCACTCCAGAGGTCATGCTAGAGTAACAACGCAATCTACCTAACTGCCTTCCAAGTGAAAAGCTTGTTTGCTAAGTGGGATACACAGCATGGGGCCTGTTTTTAGGGACAAAAGAGAAGAGACTGAGTTATCAGATACTTTCTCCTTCTATCTCTCCCCTATCCCCCAACCGACAGGCTCTCAGAATCGTCAAACAAATCCCTAAAGCCCGTGGATTTAAAGGAGCGCCTACGTATAAGCCTGTTAAAGCACCAAATGTCTCCTCCCTGCCCGGGTGAGAGAGGGTCACCGCAAGCACTCCTCAAAGAGAAGCATGAGAAGAGGTTCGCGTTACAGGATTATCATCCGAGTGCCCGCTGGGTCAGGACCTCAGCTTTTCACACCCGCCTTGTCTCTCGGACAAGCATCTTGGGGCAATAATGAGAGCTGTATATCCCGAATTTTCTGGTTTTAAATATTCTGTCCACTCTGTTCAGGTAAGTATATTTTAACTTGACCCTCAAGTCTTATGCCTGATTTTGGCCTCAGAAATTTAGCCACCACAGACAGACTCAAGAACTTCGAACCCAGCCGTCCTTCCTTTCTTGCAGTAGGGAATCCCCTACAAGATGATCAGAGGCGGATCACTTGGAAAACTGCCAGGCCGGGCGGGGACATGGCTTGTGTCAACTCCAGTGGAACACTTTTGTGGATGCTTAAGTGAGTAAGTCACTGAGGAGGAAGATGAGACGGGTCAAAGGCCAGGCTCAGTGGAGATACCTATTTTTAGAGAGCTTTGAGTTATTCAAGAAGGGTCCTCTCAAAGTGTGAATGGACCTATGGAAACAGAAAGTCAGTCTTTTGGTTCTAGAATTTCGCTGCCTGAGAGAAGGATCTCTGAATTGTCCAGCCGAAGGGCACATGTTCTTGGCCGTATTTAGCAGCCCCTGTTTCTTCTATCCCATTTCTTTCTCTTTCTTAAATTCCTCTTTTCTTTTGCCAGAGTAGTTTCTGAGTGATCTCTTCATGGTGGAGACATGCGCAGGAAGCCTTCTGAGCTCCTGCATGCATGCCCTCACCTCTGATTGATAATTTGAGCGAGCAGAGAACTCTAAGTTCAGAGCCATTTCCCACAAATGTTTTGAACACGTTGCTTTATGATCTTCTAGCATAACTATTTTAAGTTTTAACAATTTAAATAAGATTTTTCTCTCAGGCCATTTCCTTCAGCCATCAAGCCTTTCCACCCCTATTAACTTCTGCTTCTTAGGCAAAGCATTTCCTCATAACCAGGGTGGGGTCAGAACTCTTGGTCAGAACTCCCTCTGAGAATGCTTCTGTCTCAAGAGGATCAAATGCTTATAGTCAGGGTGAAAAGCTATTAATCTTTAGTGCCAGGGGCTGGAAGCAGGCCTTTTATGGAATATGTGACTCATCTGAGAGCCTGAAAGATGGATTTGTTCCTGTTGGGCCCTAACTGCATGGGCTGAACATCAGCTAGATGTCTAAAATCTAGCACCAAGACGCCATGTTAACTCACCTGGAAACTACCTATTTCTGATTGGTGTCAGGATACAGAACACCTGTTGGGTGAATTGTCAACTTCCAGGTCTAACAAACCATCTGCGATTTTGCTGAGTCACAGGGTAAGAGATGGCTGGGACACTTAGATGCCGGAACAGGGACGGGAGTAATTCACGTTCTTAGCAAGAGGTGATAGCTGGTGATAGTTCCCTCTGCATAATTGATGAATTATGAAATAACCCCAGGGAGAACCTGCCAAAAAGTGAGCTGACCTGGGATGGGCAGCCTTGCAAACCCCTGAGCTCTTCCTAAGAGTTATTCTGAGTGGAGATAGTGTAAATCAGATCCAAGAACCTGCTGGACAGTTGGAATGCATGACCTTTAAGTTCTTTTCAACCACGAAAATTTGTCTGCAGTGCTTAGTGCAATGCCTGGCACACAGTAGATGCTCAATAAATGCTAAATAAAATGTTTGTGGACTGCATTATGCCTCAGCTGCCGAGGCGAATAGCATCCCTGTTTTCATTTGCTATAATTTGAGTCTACGCTAAACAGGATGTAGTTTGCAACTACCATGAGCTACCTACATTGAAACATTAATAGAAGAGCCTCTTCCACAAACAGTGGCCGAGTTTGAACTGGGGACTCAATTTTGGCCCCAAGCACTCTCCTGCTTGAAGTATTTATGGCCCTACCACAAACCTGGTATCGTGTAGACAGAAGCAATGCACAGGGCACCAAGCAGTTAAACAGCAAAGCTCTACTTAATTGTTTGGATTAGAGCTTTTGAATAGTAGGGAAGAGCCTTCCAGGCAGCGCTTGGCCTGGAAAATATAGCTTTTCTTGTCCCTGAGGGTTGAAGAAGATCTGCCACTTTTTTGTGTACCGGCTTGTGCGGTGCAGCGAGGAAAGTAATCTGTAAGAGTGGGGACCGTAGAGACACAGGTGTTGGTGCCCATCTATTCAGTGAGAAAGCTAGAAAGGATGGAGCCTTTCAGATAGGATTCAGAGAGGCCGCCCACATGAGCATCACAAAGTCAACACCAAGAGGAGACTGGCCCGCATGACCAGATGACAGTCAGGGCAACAGGCAAGGAAAGGACCTGGCCGCCCAGGCAGACTGCCTTCGCCTGTCCTGGTTTCTGATTCAAAAATTAGTCTGATAGAGGATATTTCCTCCTTTGTGGGTTTATTTTTATGTACAAAAAGAGTATTACAGGTTTATAGGAAGATGCAAAAGAAAATAATCTATCCATAATCTTATCAGTGACTTTTTCAAGCCTGTTTAATACTTTCTAGGCTCCCTGCAGGCACATATAGTTTATTAGAGATGGATGGTTTACGACAGTCGCAGTGCCAATATAATGTGTGTAATTGGATTATTTTTCCAACTGAGTGTATCATATGCATTTTGCTAATTATTTTCTCCCAACTTTTATTTCACACTTTTGGCTTTTTGCGGCTAAATGGTATTTTGTCACGTGGAAGGAAAAATAATATCTAACATGTGTCATGTTTATTATATGCTAAGCTGAATGCCCTGAGCTTTTAATGTTTATCTCATTTATTCCCCACAGCTATAGGATGATGGGTGATATTATTTACCTCTTTTTTTTCAGATGAGGAGTTTTAGAGAGAGTTTGGTAGCACAGCCCGTCAGTGGCAGAGCTGGGGTTTGGTCCAGATCTGATTCCAGGGCACTCCTCTTGCTAGTTGGACATTTAAATTGCTTCCTTTTATTTCCTTTTGTTATTATAACTCACCCTACAGCCGAACAGCTTTATCCCCAGACCATCTGCAGTGTAATGTTGTTGACACTGAACCACAGAGTCAAAGTGTGGACATTCTGACGACAGCTGATGCCTTGTGCCAAAATGGCTTTGAAAAAAATTATGCCACTTTATAATACATAAATTATAGATATATATTTTTTATCCATCTATCTATAAACTTATATCCTTGCCAGCATTTGTTATGTTATTTAAAATTTTTGTTTCACTAATTTAGTAGCAAAATGAAAATTTAGTTTAGTATTTTTTCTTTTCCACTATGGTTTATTACAGGATATTGAATATTGTTCCCTGTGCTATACAGTAGGACCTTGCTTATCCATCCTATATATAATAGTTTGCATCTGCTAATCCCAAACTCCCAATCCTTTCCTCCCCATCTCCCCCTCCCCCAAATTTAGTATTTTAACTTGTTTTATTATTTGAACAATTAAACATTACTTCATGTATTTGTCCAACTGCTATAGTTCTCTGAGTCATAGGTTTATATACTTTTTCCATTTATTCATTGGAGATATTTTTTTAAAAATCAATTAATAAGGACTTTTCTCATACTAGTAAGAAAGATATTAACCCTTTGTCAGATTTGGTGCAAATATTTTTCCTGGTCTGTTTGCACTTTGTTTTATTCATTTTGACATATTTTCAAAAGTTCATCTAGTCAGATATAGCCATTTCTAACTTTTTAATGTAATATACTGCTTCTAGACAAAGTTCTCTCTTCCAAACTCTTCTCCAGATATTTCAAAAATAATTTAATTTTTTTTCCTGTAATCTTTCTGTGCGGTTAAACAGCACTATTTGGAATTTATATTGATTTTTGGTGTGATTAGATGCCTAACATGCTCCAGGCTGTTTCACAACAAACAAACAAAAATCCTTATCCCCTCCCCCCGACCCCAGCTACTGCCATCTCACCATCTCTTCACTTCCCACTCAGACCTCCACCCCCTCCAGTTTAGAATCCATCCCAGATATACCAACTAAACCTCTCTCTCTCTCTCTCATCTTGCCAATGACCTACACTTTCATTTCTGTTGGGTAAATTCCTAGGAGTAGAACTGGTGGATTATATGGTAGGTGTATGTTTAACCTTATTAAAAACTGGATTTGAATAACTGCTAAGCTGTTATCCAAAGTGGTTATACCATTTTAAACTCTCTCACTAACACTGCAAGAAAATTCCAATTGCCTCACCTTCTTGCTAACATTTAATATGGTCCGTCTTTTTCATTTTAATTGTTAATGGATATAAACTAGCATGTATGCTGGTTTTAATTTGCATTTTCCTACTAATGACTTTGAGCACTTTTCTACATGCTTAGTGTCAATTTGTAGAGTGTATTTTGTGACACGTCTGTTAAAATCTTTTGTCCGTTTAAAAACTGGGTTATTGGGAATTCCTTGGCGGTCCAGTGGTTAGGGCTCCGTGCTTCCACTGCAGGGGGCACGGGTTCGATCCCTGGTCGGGGAACTAAGATCCCACATGCCACGTGGTGTGGCCCAAAAAAAATAATAATAAAATAAATAAAAATTAGGTTGTTTGTCTTTTTGGTTTATAGAAGCACGTTATATATTCTGGACATAAGACCCCTGTCAGATGTGTGTATTGTGTATTTCTCTCAGCCTATGGCTTGCCTTTTCAATATTTCCAGTTTATCAATCTTTTCTTTCATGGTTAATACTTTTTGTGTCCTAAGAAAATTGTTGCCTACTTCCAAGGTCATGAACATATATATTCCCCTATGTTTTCTTCTAGGAGCCTTATAGTTTTAGCTTTTACTTTTTTTTTTTTTTGTTGTTGTTGTTGTTGTTGTTGAGGAGCACAGGCTCCGGACGCGCAGGCTCAGCGGCCATGGCTCACGGGCCCAGCCGCTCCGCGGCATGTGGGATCCTCCCAGACCGGGGCGCGAACCCGGTTCCCCTGCATCGGCAGGCGGACGCGCAACCACTGCGCCACCAGGGAAGCCCTTAGCTTTTACTTTTAGTTCTAAGGTCCAGCTCAAATAAAATTTTTGCATGTGGTATGAGCAGGGTCAAGGTATATTCTTTTCTATATGGATATTCAGTAGTTCCAGCAAGATGTGTTGAAATGAAATTCCCCACTGAATTACTTGGGCACCTTTGTCGAAAATCAATTGATGGCATTTTACACACACACACACACACACACACACACACACAATTTCTGGACTCCTTATTCTGTTCCACTGATGTATTTGTCTATCTTTGCCCAATACCACACTGTCTTGTAGCTTTATAGTAGTACGTCTTGATGTCAGGTAGTGTAACCCTTCTAAACCAGTACTTCTTTTTTTCAAGATCATTTTGGCTGTTCTATGTCTTCATATTTTAGAATCAGCTTGCTAATTTCTACCAGAAAAGCCTGGAGGGATTTGGATTGGGATCATGTTGAATCTCTGGATCACTTTGGGAAGGATTAACATCTAAATAAACTGAGTCTTCTGAACATGGATATGACATATCTCTCCATTTAATTGGCTAATTAATAAGGCATTAAGTAATGCCTTATTGCACAGGCTAGAACTCAAGTACAATGTTGAAGTAGTGAAATCAGACATTCTTGCCTTGTTCCCAATCTTAGAGAGAAGACAGACAATATTTCAACCTTAAGTATGATGTTTTTGTCATGAATGGATGTTGAAATTTGTCAAATGCTTCTTCTGCATCCATATAGACAGCCGTTTGAGTTTTCATATTTTATTCTATTAATGTGGTGAAATACTTTAATTGATTTTCAAATATTAAATCATCTTTGCATTCTTGGAATAAACCCCTTAGGTTATATTATCATATATATATTTGCTCTAAGCAAATATATATATATGTATATATATTTACTTTGCTTATATCTTGTCACTATTTGCATCTTTGTTCTTGAAGGATATTGGTCTGTACTTTTAATTTACAATATGCCATAGGCTAGTTAACAGGGTTTATGTCAGACTATTTGTTGCAGTCCCACAGGCCATCTTTCTCCCCCAATCTTTTTTCTTTGTTGTTTAGTTTAGAATATTTCTGCTTATCTGTCTAGGTTCACTGATTCTTCCACAGTGAACACTCTATTAATCCCATGTGATAAAATTTTATTTCAGATATATTTTTCTGTTCTGGGGTTTCCATTTGGTTCTGTTTTTAGAGCATCTATGTTACTTTTTAAAAATTAATTTATTTTATTATTTTTGGCTGCGTTGGGTCTTCGTTGCTGCACGCGGGCTTTCTCTAGTTTCGGTGAGCAGGGGCTACTCTTCATTGCGGTGCGTGGGCTTCTCATTGCGGTGGCTTCTCTTGTTGCCGAGCACGGGCTTCAGGTGCCTGGCTTCTCTTGTTGCAGAGCACGGGCTCTAGGTGCATGGGCTTCAGTAGTTACGGCGCACAGGCTTAGTTGCTCCGCGGCACGTGGGATCTTCCTGGACCAGGGCTCGAACCCGTGTCGCCTGCACTGGCAGTCGGATTCTTAACCACTGCGCCACCAGGGAGGCCCCTATATTGCTCTTAAAATTCACCATTTCTTCCCTCTTTGTAGCTATCTTTTCCTTCACAACCTTTACCATAGTTGTTTGCAAATTCCAATAAATAGGTCATCTGCAGGTCTACTTTTATTAGCTGTCTTTCTTCCTTTGCCAATGGGTACACTTTTTCCTATACCTGTTCCTGTCTGTTAACTTTTCTTTTCTCTGAGATTATTGGCAGAAAGCTGAGTTCCATGCAAGTTACTGCTAGCAGAAGTTCTTTCCTCTCATTTTTTTAGCATTAAACAAGTTGAAGTGATTTTCAAAAGTCATAAAATCTGGGGAATTCCTTGGTGGTCCAGTGGTTAGGACTCCACACTTCCACTGCCGAACTAAGAACCCGTGTGGTGCAGCCAAAAAAAACCCCCCAAAAACAAAGACAAAAGCCATAAAATCTGGGTTTTAATCCCATTCCTGCTACTCATTAGCTCCAGGGTCTTGGACAAGTTACTTAACTTTTCTGAACCTCAAAATTTTCCTCATATTTAACATGAGGGATTAGACTAGGTGTCTTCCAACTCTAAGATTTGGAGATTTTATGATTATAATGTGTTGGTCCTCAGACTCAAGCACTGGTGCTGGAGACCAAATTTTAACTCTTTCACCTCAAAGTTCTGCTGACTGAGTACCCCCTTTACCTCTGAGCAGTTTTGCCTGGGTGATTTCCCTTGCTAATGCAACCAGCCAACTGCCACTTACGCACCCAAAAAGGACTTCATCTTTGCAGTCCTTTTTGTTCCCCTATCTCGGGAGGAAGGTACCTTTGAACTGGAAAGAGCGTCTGTGTGTAGAAGCATGGATGAAGAACGTCAAACAGCAGAGAAAATTGGTAGCACTAGAAATACATCACCAATGCGAAGTTTTGACTCCACCTGAGACCTGCTGAATCCGAAAGGCGGGGCTGGGGCCTAGGACTGTAGGTTTAACAAGCTCGGCAGGCCCAGGCGATTACAATGCACACTCAAGACTGAGAACTGGTGTGGAGGAGTGTGATACAACAGAGCAGGAACACAGGACGCGGCCTGGGGTGGGGGACGGGAGACAACAGTGAAGCCGTATAGAGGAATGTTTTGATTTTACTCTTAGAAACAGAAACTAGAGTCTAGTTTGGTCTTCGGAAAGTGGTCGCTCAGAAGAGTGGGTGGCATTTCTTTGGATGATATTTGGGCTGTTTTAGAGAAGTAGAGGATTGAGGCAAGAACCATATGGCCTAGGAGTCAGGCTAGGATTTTCTCCAGGTCATTTCTCTCCAAACCAACCTGCTTCTTTGGTTCTCTGAAGGCCAAAGTGCCTCAAGAGGGCTGCCCTGCAGTCACACTGGCTTCGGTATGGATAGAGGTTTGGTGTTGGTTGGTCCCATTAGGAGTTCAGGTTTATCCCATTAGCCCCTCGTGGAGCCCACTGCCTCAGTGGTGCCCTGAGTGTGGTCACTCGGCCTCCAGGAGGGTCTGGGTGAGTAGTTCTAGGAGTGATCAGGAACCTGATCGGACCTGGCTTGGAGCACACAGCATGTGTAAGCTTGGGAGTACACGAAGCCCAACCGTTTCGTTTCCTAACAGGAGAAAACAATGGAGGTGTTTCTCTGGCCAGAGGGAAATGGAGCCAACGTCTGTCAAGCAATTGCAAACACGTGTGGACTGAAAAAAAGGAACGCTGGTGAATGGTTAAGGTAAAAAGAGTCTTTGTTTTAGATGGTTTGAAACCACAGTAGGTTTGGTGAAACAAGGAACGTGGGCTTGTGCGGGAGAGGGAGAGAACACGCTCTTGTATGTTCACTGGTTTCCTAGGGATTCCTGTGCTTGCCGCCTTGTGGAGACATTCTTGCTGCGTGGTGGAGCAGTGCTTTCATTGCATTACTCTCTTGCTCAAGACCTCACTCCTGCCTGCCCTGTGAAGTCTGCCTTTTGCCACACCCTCAGGCCTAGGCTCTCTCCCAGACTTTTAACCTCCTTCTTTAATTTGATCCAATCCCACCTTTCCAGCCTCATCTCTGAATTCCTACCAACACCAGCGCTGCCTCTTCCAGGCAGTCTCCCAGCTCACACCACCCTCTTGCTCACTGCCATGCCCCACTCAGCCTGTTTGCCTCCCTACAGCGCCTCTCTCTTCCCCAAGTCAAACCATCCATCTTTCCTGATCTGGAACCCCCTCCCTGATTATACCATGTCACACCAGGCTCTATTTCCCCAGCTCCAATATTTGTAGGCTCCGCTGCTAATTTAGTGGCTAGATATACACTGTCTTGTGGTTTTTACTGATGAGCTCTCTAGCTGGCTCGTTCCATGGGAGAAAGAAGCTTGAGGTCAACCTCCTTTGGATTCTCCATGAGAGCCACTGGCTTAGGGTTGGTCGCAGGGACAATGAACGTACTGTGTCGTTGTTTGCTTGAGTAGAGATTGGGTACGTTAGGTATTGATGAACTGAATCGAGGGGTTCCCAGCTGTGTTCCAGGGAACACCAGCTGGGTATGGTGTTCATCGTTCTGACCACCACATATATGCCTCTTACCATCTTAGATGGTGTACTCACCCCAGGGGCAGCAGCTCCATCCTGCTACCAGTGCTGTTCTAAGTTAAAGACAACTGTTCAAACAGGGAAAGAGGGGACTTCCCTGGTGGTCCAGTGGTTAAGACTTTGCCTACCATTGCAGGGGGTGTGAGTTCGATTCCTGGTTGGGGAGCTGGGATCCCACATGCCTCGAGGCCAAAGAACCAAAACATTGAACAGAGGCAATGTTGTAGCAAATTCAATAAAGACCTTTTTAAAAAACAGGGCAGGAGAATGAAAGTGGAGTGTGGGGAGGGGGCGTTTTTATTATTCTTGCTCCTTAACTTTCAGTGCTTTGTCCCTTGAGGGGAGTATATAAAGAAACATGAGGAGTAAGTTAATTAAAACACGCTGAAAGGGGAGGAAAGAAGATGCACAAAGAGAAGGGAGTTAAAGAGAGTTTGACTTTCTTAGGGGGCCTGGCTTTTTTTCACTTGGCCATTTCCAGTCCATTCGTTGGGACCACACATGTGGTCCATTATCGTCTTATGTATTTAGCTGACCCTTCAGGTAACATCGCCTCTCTTACCCATGAACAAAGTCGGAATGCTCTCGCCGATATAGAAGGTGTGTGGGCTAATGGATGAGGACACAAACAGAAAGTTAAAAATCTGGGCACCCCAGAAACTGGTACTCTTTCTCGAGCAACTTTGTGTGTGTGTACATCTGCACACACCTTTGTTTGACAAGGACAAAATTGAAAACCACAATCAGTCATAAACAAAGATTGCTCTTGCCCCGCATTTTCTTTTGCATTGGTGAAGATGCATGAAAAACTATATTACTTTTGTTACGCAGATAACATGATAAATTCACAAATATTCAACATGTAGATAACAAAAAGAAAGCATTCACTTGGAATCACATTATCCAGACATAACCACGCTTACTCTTTTGCCAGGTGCGTTCCAGTTTTTTTGTTCCATGAATGTATATACACAGACATGTAAACTTATGAGTGGTATCACAATAAATATGTTATAAAGTTTTGCGCTCTTCAATATATTTTAATCCTATTTTCACATAATTAATCATCTATATCTTCATTTTTAAAAATTAATTTATTATTTATTTATTTATTTTTTTGGCTGCATCGGGTCTTTGTTGCTGCGTGCAGGCTTTCTCTAGTTGTGGTGAGCGGGGGCTACTCTTCGTTGCGGCGCACAGGCTTCTCATTGCCGTGGCTTCTCTTGTTGCGGAGCACGGGCTCTAGGCGCGCAGGCTTCAGTAGTTGTGGCACATGGGCTCAGTAGTTGTGGCTCGTGGGTTCTAGAGCGCAGGCTCAGTATTTGCGGCGCATGGGCTTAGTTGCTCCATGGCATGTGGGATCTTTCTGGACCAGGGATCGAACCCATGTCCCCTGCATTGGCAGGCGGATTCTTAACCACTGCACCACCAGGGAAGTCCCTATATCTTCATTTTTTTTTTTAAATGGTTTGCTGTTTTTTTGTTTGTTTGTTTTTAATTTATTTATTTTTTGTTTTATTTTATTTTTGGCTGCATTGGGTCTTCATTGCTGTTCGTGGGCTTTCTCTAGTTGCAGGGAGCAGGGGCTACTTCTCATTGTGGTGCGTGGGCTTCTCATGGCGGTGGCTTCTCCTGTTGCAGAGCATGGGCTCCAGGCACACAGGCTCAGTAGTTGTGGCACACGGGCTCAGTAGTTGTGACTCGTGGGCTCTAGAGCGCAGGCTCAGTAGCTGTGGTGCACTGGCTCAGTTGCTCCGCGGCATGTGGGATCTTCCCAGACCAGGGCTCGAACCCGTGTCCCCTGCATTGGCAGGCAGATTCTCAACCACTGCACCACCAGGGAAGCCCTAAATCTTCATTTTTAATGGCTAATAATGATTCCTTTGGAGGAACCATAATGTTTTAACCATTTTTGTCAATTGATAGTTTTTAGGATCATACATTTTTTTTCTATAAATAAAGCTTCAGTAAACACGCTTTACATACAGACGTCTTTGGATACTAGTGTGATGATCTTCTTAGGATTAAATCCTTACAAGCGGACTTACTAGGTCAGAGTATGCATTCTATTAAGAGTGAAGTAAGTCAGAAAGAGAAAAACAAATATAGTTTGTTAAAGCATACATGTGGAAGCTAGAAAACTGGTACAGATGAACTTGTTTGCAAGGCAGAAATAGAGACACAGACGTAGAGAACAAGGCTCGTGGGTTCTAGAGCGCAGGCTCAGTATTTGCGGCGCATGGGCTTAGTTGCTCCATGGCATGTGGGATCTTTCTGGACCAGGGATCGAACCCATGTCCCCTGCATTGGCAGGCGGATTCTTAACCACTGCACCACCAGGGAAGTCCCTATATCTTCATTTTTTTTTTTAAATGGTTTGCTGTTTTTTTGTTTGTTTGTTTTTAATTTATTTATTTTTTGTTTTATTTTATTTTTGGCTGCATTGGGTCTTCATTGCTGTTCGTGGGCTTTCTCTAGTTGCAGGGAGCAGGGGCTACTTCTCATTGTGGTGCGTGGGCTTCTCATGGCGGTGGCTTCTCCTGTTGCAGAGCATGGGCTCCAGGCACACAGGCTCAGTAGTTGTGGCACACGGGCTCAGTAGTTGTGACTCGTGGGCTCTAGAGCGCAGGCTCAGTAGCTGTGGTGCACTGGCTCAGTTGCTCCGCGGCATGTGGGATCTTCCCAGACCAGGGCTCGAACCCGTGTCCCCTGCATTGGCAGGCAGATTCTCAACCACTGCACCACCAGGGAAGCCCTAAATCTTCATTTTTAATGGCTAATAATGATTCCTTTGGAGGAACCATAATGTTTTAACCATTTTTGTCAATTGATAGTTTTTAGGATCATACATTTTTTTTCTATAAATAAAGCTTCAGTAAACACGCTTTACATACAGACGTCTTTGGATACTAGTGTGATGATCTTCTTAGGATTAAATCCTTACAAGCGGACTTACTAGGTCAGAGTATGCATTCTATTAAGAGTGAAGTAAGTCAGAAAGAGAAAAACAAATATAGTTTGTTAAAGCATACATGTGGAAGCTAGAAAACTGGTACAGATGAACTTGTTTGCAAGGCAGAAATAGAGACACAGACGTAGAGAACAAACATATAGACACCAAGGGGGGAAAGGCAGGGTCGGATGAATTGGGAGATTGGGACTGACATATAGACACTAATATGTATCAAACGGATAGCTAATGAGAACCTGCTGTATAGCACAGGGAACTCTACTTAATGCTCTGTGGTGACCTAAATGGGAAGGAAATCCAGAAAAGAGGGGATATATGTATACCTATAGCTGATTCACTTTGCTGTACAGCAGAAACTTACACAACACTGTAAAGCAACTATACCCCAATAAAAATAATAATAATAAAAAATTAATAAATAAATGTAAAAAAAAAAGAGTTGTCCTATAGATTGCCAAAATGCTCTCTGTAAGTGTCCATTCCTAAGATTCTTGCCAACAATAAACGATTCCTCTTTAATCTGATACATTCTTACTGTATCTGACACATTCTTACTTTGATACAAACTAATGTTTTTATAGCAGTAACAACTAGATCCAAGTTCACAGAATAGCCCAGTGTTGGTTTGCAGTCGCAAGAGAGAAACCTGTGACAGGCATCACCCTCTTGAGACAGTGCAGAAGGGTGCAGAGCTGTGGGAATCAGTGTCTGGTTTGTGCTTCTGTGCCCTGAGGAACAGCTTCTCCATAGGACATGCTCTGGACATAACGAAGCGGCCGGCCACATTTAAGCCACAACCCAGCATACCTGCTCTGCAGTATTTTGCTTCCAACTGTCCATTCTTTTTTTTTTTTTTTTTTGCGGTACGCGGGCCTCTCACTGTTGCGGCCTCTCCCGTTGCGGAGCACAGGCTCCGGACGCGCAGGCTCAGCGGCCATGGCTCACGGGCCCAGCCGCTCCGCGGCATGTGGGATCCTCCCGGACCGGGGCACGAACCCGTGTCTCCTGCATCGGCAGGCGGACCCTCAACCACTGCGCCACCAGGGAAGCCTAAGCATTGTTCTTAATGAAAGAAATTTATAACAGAAGGGTTGCTTTTTTCTTTCTTTGTTGTTAGCAACTCTTAAAAAGCAACTCCATCGAGACTATCTAAGTAGAATTAAGTTACCCCTGACAGCCTGGGGAATTGCCACCTCCAACACAGATGGTTGCCCGAGTTAATGCTGGGCAAGGGACAAGGGAGAGAGAGTGACCTTGCGGGAAGGACAAGTGAGTCTCCTTGTCACGGGTTTCAGGAAAGCGACATGACTGCTCTGCGTGTTTCAGATCCATTCCTCAGTCCGCACTTGTGGTCCACTGGTAAACCAGCTCTCCAAAGGGCAAAGTGAGCCTGATTTGTAGCGTTTGCTGGTTTCCACGGCAGATTTCAAGTTACTAACAGTTTAATGACCGGCTCACCAGGCTCCTGACTATTTAGCCATCAGCTCTTTCATCACGAAGGTCTCAGTGGTTGCTTTTACAATCAAATTTTCTTTTAAAGCTGCTATTCCTCACCCCATCTCACCTGTTTATTATGATGGGCACACTGGAGGAATTGCCTCTCAATATTAGGTATATGTTGGACACCCCATGAAATCGTTTTGTGATCATGGCAGTGGACCACTAACACCTGTGTGAGATGTAAGGCTACATCATCTCTTCTGTATTTGATGGTGAATGACACTGGGCTGTAACTAGATGCTCATGAGAGGTTTTAGGCAGGCCCACAGTTCTTTGTTAAGAAAAATGGGGGTCCTGCTGCTTTGGGAGCAGTGGCTTTTCTTTGAGAAAGAGAATATATGTCAGACCCCTTAATTTTCCCACTGGTGTTTCAATTCTGGCATCAGGTAACTAAAGAATAGGGAACTCTTTCTATCTAGCAATGCAGACAATATGAAAGAAAATGCTTGTGAGGTCACACACACACATCCTTTTCCAGATCACGGTGTCTCAAAGTTTAGTGGCATGAGAACCACCGAGGGAGCTTCAACAATGATGATTTCTACCCTCTCCTCTCAATAGTCTGATTCAGTAGGTCTGCGTCCGTCCCAGAATCTACATTTTATCAGCACTTCAGCTGAATGTGAAG
This sequence comes from Physeter macrocephalus, assembly GCF_002837175.3. Lineage (NCBI taxonomy): Eukaryota > Metazoa > Chordata > Mammalia > Artiodactyla > Physeteridae > Physeter > Physeter macrocephalus. The sequence goes on along the minus strand of NC_041224.1, from coordinate 25,387,544 downwards.
CAGGTTCTGGGGAGGTGGGGTGGGGGTGAGGGGTACATACTTGGAGGCCCTGGTCTCGCCTCCTTTAACTCTCACCCTTGTGCTAAGGTTGGCCATCAGACACAAGTATGGTCAGACCTGTAGACTCCTCCTCACTCAGCTGCAAATCAATATTCCATGCCGTTGCCTTTTATCAAAGGCCAATTACAAGAACCAGTCACATGAAGTAAATGTATGTTTCTGTTCATACTTAGATTTAATAATAAATTCCTTTTAGAGTTTAATTTTAGTGGGGGAAAACATCTTCTTTCTTCAGTATCTGAAGAGGGAGCCATCACATTTTTTTAGCCCCTAAGAGGTCAGAATGGACTAAATTTAGAGTTTAATAACAATACTTGCCCACCCTGGGCTCTTGGTATAACTACGACTGCCTTTTTCTCCATAGTTTCTGGTGTCTTAGCTTTTATTGTAAGGTGCCTTAAGTCCTTTTTGGAAGTACACAATTTGTAACAAAGGAAAAAATAGATGAAACAGAGAGAGATCTGTTATATATCATCATACTAACAAGGGACATAATTTATCTCTCGGTATATCCAAAGCTGTAGCCTAGTAAAGGACTTCATAACACAGTTTTCCCACTGTTTCTTTTGTCTTTTAACTTCAAGTTCCCTTCCATCCTACCTTCATCAGCACAGGGCTGACCATACCACCAATAAAGCCATCAACACTGTCATGGACTGAATGCTTATGCCCCCCTACATTCACAAGTGGAAGCCCTGACTCCCAATAGGATGGTAGTTGGAGGTGGAACCTGTGGGAGGTAATGAGGTGAGGTCATGAAGGTGGGTTAGACTGAGTTAGAAGGAGGGTTAGATGAGGTCATGAGGGTGGGGCCCTCATGGTGCAGTTGGTGGCCTTACAAGAAGAGGAAGGACTGGGGGCTGGATGGGGGGTGGGAGAAAGAGAGAGAGAGAGAGAGATCTCCACCTACATACACCTAGGAAAGGTCATGTGAGGAGACAGTGAGAAGGTGGTCATCTGCAAGCCAGGAGGAGAGCTCTCATACAGAACCTAAGCGGCCCCCACCTTGGTCTTGGACTTCCCAGCTTCTAAAACTGTGGGAAGTACATGTCTGTTGTTTAAGCCACCCAGTCAGTGGTGTTTTGTGATGGCAGCCTGAGCTAAAACAAACAGCATCTATGGGCACCTACTGTAGACCCAGTGCTCTTTGTCTGACAAGGGGAAAGATAGGGTAGATTTCTAAACCTGGGCAAGTCTAACTTTTACACTCCCTACTCACAATGTGACTGGTCTCTGTGGCTTTTTCTGACAAATGCAGTTTCCTAGGTGTGCAAATGTGCCAGGAGAAAGTGCAATCCTTCCTCACACAAAGAAGAGCCACCAAATTCCGCCCAGCTCATGAGCTCAGTGACTATCACCTCGTTCTCATGGGGGTGGGCGAACTCCTCTGTAGACCCCTAGCAAGACGCCATGAGTCTGAAGTGCCCTGTGAAATGCTGCCCACCTCATTGGCATGGTCAAAGCTCTGAGCTATTTCCCAGCAAAGAGTCCCTTTCAACTTTGAGTCATCCAAGTTTTCTCAGCCAATCTGACAAGAGGGCCCCTCCCTTTTAATTTTTTTCATTTTGAATAATGTCTGTTAGAAATCGGCAAAGGGCTGTGCTCAAGACCTGCCTCCCGTGAGCGCCGGTAATGGCCCTCTCGTCTTAGAGGGGCTCCGTTTTACAAGCTGACACCGACGTCAGCTGACCCTCTGTCTTCCCTGAAAGAGAAAGCTTCACCACTGAAAGAAGTGCTTGTTTTGTTTTTGAGTCAAATAGAGATGATTCTAGAACTATAAGGCAATTATCATGAGGCCAGCTGTGGTATCTTAAAAAAGGCCAGAGTGGTCTACTGGTGGAAGATATCTTAAAAAACAAAATGGTTGGAAGGAAGTGTTAGAGATCTAAAAGTCTGAAAGGGAGGATGGGAAATGAGGAGTTGTTGTTTAATGGGTATAGAGTTTCAGTCTTGCAAGATGAAAATGTTCTGGAGATTTGTCGCACTACAATGTGAATTTATCTCACGCTACTGAACTGTGCACTTAAAAATGGTTAAGATGGTCAATTTCATGTTATGTGTTTTTCTAGTTGTTGTTGTTTTTTTTTTTAACCACATTACAAAAGAAAAAAAAGTCTGAGAAAGGTAAGGGAGGAAGGATGGGGGAGGGGAACACGTATCTGGAAAGTGAATGCTTAAAATGAAGTATTATAATAGAGTTACCTGTATCCAGAATATAATGATACCAATAGCATCTCTCTCTCTCTCTCATTTGTGTTTTTTTCTCTGTGTCCTTTTTTCTCTCATCATTTTGATCTGTAGAACCAACTGGAAGACTAGACAAAGTAAGGTGGCCAGACAGCAGTGCGGTCATGGTCATTTTGGCTACTACATTTTCAGGAGACCAAGGGCTACCTGCCTTTTTTCTGCTGGTCCTCAAAGCATCTCAAGTAGCTTGAGAATTCTTGATTCCTCCAACATTAAGTCACTGCTTCAGGCCTAAAGTTAATGGATGTGGAAAAATTAATTCATTAATTCACACGCTGGGTCAGAGCCAGGTCTTTGTTTATGCTGAATTGCGCTTTGGATTCAGAAGTTCTGCCAAAAAAAACCTGTGACAATGCCATCCGATGTGAGATTGGGACAATTAATCAGAAACAAGCTTTTCTGTACTGTTTCTAGACTCCACCAGTGAGCATGAGAATGGGTCTTTTCCTTCACACAAAGCTGAAAACACTAGGTGTCTGATGAGATTTGAGCCAAAGGCAATAATAATTAATTATTATTAATTATAATAAGTAACATTTTACAGCATGTTTGACATTTTACAAGTTATTCTGTCTAAATCATTTCATGTGGTCCTGACAAAACCACTGAAGGTGAGTGCTAGTATCCTCCTGTTGGGTTCAGAAAGGGTATGTGCTTGTCCAAGAACACATAGTTAGTAATCTGTTTAAAGTTACAGAAGCAGAGAAGGAGTTAAGATTTGAACACTGTGTTTTCAACAGTCTGGGGCAGGAGGTGGCTTGGTGCTCACAGATACTGTAGAGCTGTATTGGTAAAACGAAGAAGAATTTGCTTATGGAAGGGACCCACATATAAACCCTACTTGGGTTCTGACTTCTTGTTTGACCTCACTAATCCATCACGTTCGACCGGTCTCGAGGGTCTCACCAGGCCACGTGGGCTACTAACTACAACCCAGTTGTAAATGTGGTTGAAATCCTAAGGAATGGAGAACAATTTCTGTAATTCTGATAAGAGTTCATCTTCCCAGAAGGAGGGCTAGCACAGAGGGAGTACTTCTCTTTGGTCCCAGCCTGCAAAGGCACGCAGTGCATGCTGCCCCCTCCTTACTGAGAGGGCCTCCCAGATCCCAAGGTGGAAGGTCAGTGATGTAGGTGATACAGATGGGCTTTAACCTGTGAGCCAGCTTAGCTACATGGGGTCCACGGTGAGAAGCAGCTGGATTTCCAGCCATTCTGGTGATGGAGGTGGGCTGTGTGTAAACAAGAACCTCCCAAAGGTGGCTCTGCTGTCAGTCTAGGGGGGCAAGGAGCAGGCTGCAGGGGCAAGGGGTGACCACATAGCTCATCACCGAAGACTTCAATCTCTTCTGCCTCTGGGTATTTCCTCTTTCCTCATTCCTGCTCTAGTAGGAAAGAGAAAGGTAGATTTATTCCCCAAACCCTGTTCTTGTGAGAGTGACCTTAGGTGATAAATGTAATGACTACAAACCTCAGTCTCCCCATTTGTAATCCTTCCTTAGCATGACATACACAGAGCCTTGTAATCTGTCATCATCTTCTTTTTTTTTTTTGCGGTACACGGGCCTCTCACTGTTGTGGCCTCTCCCGTCGTGGAGCACAGGCTCCGGACACGCAGGCTCAGCAGCCATGGCTCACGGGCCCAGCCGCTCTGCGGCATGTGGGATCTTCCCGGACCGGGGCACGAACCCGTGTCCCCTGCATCGGCAGGCGGACTCTCAACCACTGCGCCACCAGGGAAGCCCTATCATCTTCTTTTTTACTCTCATCTCTTACAATGTCCCCCCAACACATTATACATGGTCACAGTAAGCTACAGATGGGATGTCTGTGTCCCTCCAAAATTCATATGTTGAAACCTAACCCCCAATGTAATGGTGTTAGAAGATTGGGTCCTTGTGAGGTGATTAGGTCATGAGGGTGGAGCCCTCATGATGGGATTAGTGCCCTTATAAGAGACCCCAGAGAACTTCCTTGCCCCTCTACCACGTGGGGACAGAGTGAGAAGATGGCCATCTGTGAACCAGGAAGTGGGTCCTCACCAGACACAGAATCTGCTGGATCCCTGGTCTTGAACTTCTAGCCTCCAGAACTGTGAGAAGTAAATTTCTGTTGTTAAGCTGCCCAGTCCATGTTATTCTGTTGTAACAGCCTGAATGGACTAAGGCAGTAGACATTTGAGGTTCCCCCCAGTGTCATGCTCATTCTCATCTTTGTTCTTTGCTCTTGATGTTCCCTCTGCCTGGAATGTTGCCATCCTAACCCCCGCCTATAGGATTCTCACTTACCTCTTATTTATTCTTTTTTTGGCTGCATTGGGTCTTCGTTGCTGCGCACGGGCTTTCTCTAGTTGAGGCGAGCAGGGGCTACTCTTCATTGCGTTGCGCGGGCTGCTCACTGCAGTGGCTTCTCTTGTTGCGGAGCACAGCCTCTAGGTGCACAGGTTTCAGTAGTTGTGTCACGTGGGCTCAGTAGCTGTGGCTCGTGGGCTCTAGAGCACAGGCTCAGTAGTTGTGGTGCATGGGCTTAGTTGCTCTGCGGCATGTGGGATCTTCCCGGACCAGGGCTTCAACCATGTCCCCTGCATTGGCAGGCAGATTCTTAACCACTGTGCTACTAGGGAAGCCCCTCACTTATTTTTTTTTTTTTTTCGTGGTACGCGGGCCTCTCACTGTTGTGGCCTCTCCCGTTGCGGAGCACAGGCTCCGGAAGCACAGGCTCAGCTGCCGTGGCTCACGGGCCCAGCCACTCCGCGGCATGTGGGATCCTCCCGGACCGGGGCACGAACCCGTGTCCCCTGCATCAGCAGGTAGACTCGCAACCACTGCGCCACCAGGGAAGCCCCCCTCACTTACTTTTTAAGACCTGTTCGAAAGTTCTCACTCCTCTGTGCTCCCACAGAACTTGGCATATACTCATATTACAGTACCCATACAAATTTCCCCTGATTATTTTCCCCACCCCTAATCGTGGGCTCTGTATTTGTCAGCCCCCTAGTACACTTCCTGCACACAGTAGGTACTCAGTACCATCTGCTGCATGGAATTGATAAGATGCAGCTTAGGGCTTCTGCTGAAAGCTCCAGTGGGAGAGCAGTATCAGAAATGTGTCCTAAGAGAGGCAGTCATCAACGTCTGCAGCCTCCCTTCAGGACCGCTCTTTCACTGCCCTTGAAGGAGGGTAAGTAGCCAATTTACTTTTAGAGGAGGGTCCTTCTAAGTACAACGTGCTCTAGAATGTTCCAGCGCTATCGGGCTTGGTGGTGAAGAGGACGGGCACCCGGCAGCACAAAGCACTGGGCTGAATCAGGGCAGCCTGCCGTCTCCAGGGGCAGCCCCTTCAGGATATTTCTGCCCCTCCCAAAGGGACACTACTCTCTTTGGAAGGCTCCAAACCTTAAACTTGGTCTGCATCAGACTTCATCAAGGGGCGTTTGGTCTTCAGAGAGGGGTTGCACTGCGTGGAGGCACCAGGAGGAAATGTGGAGCTTTTAAAGGTGGTGGCAGGACCATCTCCTTTCAGTGTTCAGAGGTTCTGTCAGAGAAGGCTGGGGAAGCTGAGATGAAAGGAAATGGTCTCATTTCTGTCCCATCTCAGGCACCTGAGCATCTTTCATACCCATGGTTGACTCTCAGGTGAAGAGAAGAGAAATTCTCCTAACGTTCTATTTTTAGCTCTCATGTTATTACCCCCACCCTCATTCCCAAGAAGGCTGGCACAGCCCTTCATCGGAACAAGCCATAGGATGACTCGTTTGCTGTGAAACCTTCAGCATTCAGTGTGGTCCCTCGTCCATAATAAAGACTCAATAAATGTTGAGTAGATAAATGGATGAATTATCTACTCAAAAATCCAACTAAACAGTATGCCCAGTGGATCCATTTGGACAACTTCTTGAAGGATCAAAGCAAATACAATTTTAAGCAAGTAAGCCTCTTGTTTGTTTTATTAATAAGACTAATCCTAGGAAGTTTTTAAAATTAAGGTGTGTATTATTTTACTGTATTCATTAGAATAGCTTGGGTCCCAAGTACAGAATTTAGATCCTTGAGGGCAAGGATTACACCTTATTATTGCCCCTTCCTCAACCAAATGCTAGCTGATGATGCTATGAAGTGATTAGATAGAGTAATCTTGAGATGTTGAATATTTAAATACAAATTTTCTTTAACAAAAGATTTTTATTTATTAATTATATTACATTTAATATAGAGTATTTTGCCAATAGAAATGATCCTAAATGAACTTGGTGCATATTTGATATGCTCTTTCTACTGGGAAAAAAAACCTTTTGTTAGTACTATACATAGAAATTTTGGTGCACTTATGCCTGCAAAATCAGTTGTAGATTTTGTAAAGTGCATCTAAGAACGGAGAACTCTTCTTAAGAAAAAGAAACAGCCTGCAAAAGGTAGAGATTTTATTGTCCAACATATAGTAATGTGCCTCGAGAAAATTCTCTGATTTATGATGGGGTGTTCCGACTGAGTGCCAGGGCGCTTCCCTGACAAATGTTCTTATGATGTTAAGTAGGAAAAAGTTTCCTGACTTGAGTTTAATTTGATTCTCAAGGATTTAAAGATGTTTTCTTTGCAACCATGGCAATGGACAAAACTGGAAACTATTAAGAGGCAAATTAAACTCGAAAAGAGTAATGATATATTCATTAGGAGCAAAATATATCCATTTGTCAACATTTGAATCCCCTCAGAATCTGTAGTTTTGGGACTGCAATCCCCACAGCAAAGTCTTTGACTTTGGAGGAACTTTGACTGGAAAGGGCACCTCTGTTTCTAAGCGGAACTTGACTTTGAAATAAGTTGTTGTAGCCAGTGAAGAAGATTCTGTCTCTGTTCCAGGGTGATGATGTTTCAATGAATCACAGTGTTTACAGCCAATAAACTCTTCCTAACACTCCAAGTGCTCAGCACTTGCTTGGTGTTCAATGAATAATTGCTAACTTAGGTAAACCAGATGTCCTGTGTGACATCAAAAAAAGCTAGGATTTTTACTTTCTTAACTTTTTGGATTTCACCCTTTTTAGTCTCAATGTATCTGATGCTCCTTTGTCATTACCCTCTCTCTCTTCTTTGATCAGTGAGATTCTTGCTGACACTAAACTCCAAGGGGTCGGCTGAGCCTGGTTCTTCGGCTTCCCCTTCAGTTGATGGGACTTTTCCTCCATGCTCAGATGCTCTTGCCCATCTCTCCACCCCAACTCCATTCAACTTTTCTTGGCTGAACTTTCCAGCCCTGATTGCTAAAAAAAATCGTGGTGAACACCCATAGCTGTCCCTTTCTACCTCTGTCCCAGCAGTGGTTCAGCATTGACCAGCTTTATATCTTGTCTCTTAATATAGCAATAATTGATGATTATTCCCTTGAAAAGCCTGTGATATGAAAGTTTCTTCCTTCCTGAATTGTCTTCGTAAGTAGAAGTAGACCCAGTTTTCACAAGCACAAGAGATTTCAGTGTCCACTTCCCACTTCACAGTTTACCCACCTGTGGCCTCGGCATAGTTCCCACTGCTTTTGATACTGCAAACGGACCTAGGAACTAATGAGACAGAGTGGCACTGTGCAGAGAATGTTCTAGTAAAGAAGAGGGCAAAATAGACCCCTTCCCAAGAGACGCTGCATATATGCTCTAGGGGATGAACATTTCTCGGAGAGTGAGACGAGGATGGTCATTGAGGCTCATATTTTCAGCCTTTTTCTCTTACGGTGCGTGAAGGTTGTTGGCCTTTCTCTTGACATGAAAATTACTGAGAAACATTCTTCTTACAAAGGCTACTCACATTTTCTGAGCAGGGCACTGGAAGGGAGGCAACGGAAGAGATGTAATGGTAGGAAAATGGAGTGAGCCCAGTGGTGTTCAATGAGTTCCTTTGTCCCAGTTTCCTCATGAACAGACTAGAGGTGATAGTGATCACATTAATAATTTGCTTAAAGCCATGTTAGGGGGAGTAAGAGACGGTGCATGTAAATCTTGTCACACCCTGCCTGGAACATACTAGGTGCTCAGTGAACAGCTGCCTTTGGAGCTGGTTCCCCCAAGTCCTTTCTCTTTGCCATGGGGCTCTTGTGCAATTCCTCACTCTTTTTGGAGGCTGAAATTCCCCACTGTGCCTGGGTATCCTACTTTGAGACCTCATAGCCTTCATGGTAAGAATAATGACAGCTAATGTTAATTGAACACCTGTTATGTACCAGGTATGATCTAAATGCTTTATAAGCATTCACTTACTTCATCCTTGCAACTATGCAACAAGACAGAAGTATTATTATTTCTAATTTACATATGAGAAACTGAGGCAGGGGATGCTTTATTTGGCTGTCTAGCTGTCGCAGCTAAGAAAGTAAGCCATTGGCCTCCGGGGTCAGGCTTTGGGGTACCCCTCCAGTGCCACCTTTAACTGTGGAGTCTTTCAGGGAGCTGATCAGAAAAAAAAAATCTAACAACTATTTGTACCACCTCTTTTTGAGAAACGTGTGTTTTGAGTTCTAAAAGCCAACTTATCCATGAACTTTTGGAATGACATTTCTTTGTCAAGTCCAGGCTGCTGGTAATGGGGTAGGGAGTGGGGCCCCTGGCTGTCTGTTTGGGGTGAGCTGTGTTGAAAGGTAGTCATCCCCGCCCTCACCCAGAACTTTAACTCAGATGCTCATTTTCTACATATCCGGGGTGTCATTCTTCTAAGTCAGTGGGTCTGGCAGGCTTCCAGCAATGACTTTATGCTTTTGGACAATCCACATGGACTGGCCTAGTTTCCAGTAGCTTCCTACACATAACTCTCCAGAGACAGCCATGCTGTTTCAGGTGCTGGCTCCCGTGGGGGAGGTCTCATTTACAGAATGGATCTTTGGGTTATCAAATATTTTAACTATTACTTGTCACTTGCAGGAATACATTTTCTAGGCTCTTTTCACATGTTAGCAGCAGGAAGATGGACTAGCGATCTCCTCTTTTCTGTCTCTTTTCTGTTTAGTTCCTGTTTTTTTAACTTTTTTTCGGAGTCTAGTTGTTTACCATGTTGTGTTAGTTTCAGGTGTACAGAAAAGTGAATCAGTTATACATATACGTATATCCACTCTTTTTTAGATTCTGTTCCCATGTAGGTCATTACAGAGTATTGAGTAGAGTTCTCTGTGCTATATAGTAGGTCCTTACTAGTTACCTATTTTTGTTTAGTGCCTATTTAGAAGGAATTCTTTATTGTTGATGATTATAATAGCTCTTATTTCATGAGTCTCTTCTGTCTCCTGGGAAGTGCGCCCAGCTCTTTTTATACATTTTCCCCAGTTTCACAGATGATATAACTAAGGCTCAGAGAAGTTCAGCCATAGGCAGAGCTGAGGTTGAAACCCAGTTCTATCTAGCACCAAAGCCTATTTTCCTAACCACTAGGCTCTCTTGACTATAGCTGCCTTGCAGTCCTTTACAGGGATAAACGGGGTGCCTGTAGGGCTAATCCAAATAACAAACAACTTTAAAAAATTCCTGTTTGCTATGGAATCCATTATTCGTGGGATTTACTTGTCTTCTTCAGGCTAATATGGAAAATTAATTTGCATTTTGCGAGGGTATAGCAGTTCAGGGTGTGGAGGGTTGAGACTGCAGCTTGGAAGCCTGAGAATCAAGAGGAAAAAAAACAGATTGAGGTTAAAAATTAGCGTCCTGGTACCAGCAAACAGTGGCTGTAGAAGTAGGTAACCAAGGTTGGTGGGCCCTGTGCCTGAGTTTTATGGTACGTTATAAAATGATGAATTTCAATCTGTAATGCATTTTCATTAAGTTCAGACACTTCTAATTTGGAATTCACAATGACTGGGCTGCAGCTGAGTTGAAGCTTTCCTGTGTTTACTTAGCCAAACAATTTCGTTAAAGATCATACACACGGGGCTTCCCTGGTGGCGCAGTGGTTGAGAGTCCGCCTGCCGATG
>NC_041224.1:25368483-25377270 GCF_002837175.3 Physeter macrocephalus | reverse complement strand
GGGCCGCTGAGCCTGCGCGTCCGGAGCCTGTGCTCCGCAACGGGAGAGGCCACAACAGTGAGAGGCCCGCGTACCGCAAAAAAAACAAAAAAAGATCATACACATGACTAAGAGAAACAACGACCTGGGCTGTTCAAGGTAAATTGCTTTTGGTGAGTTTTCAGTGCCTTAGATGCATATTTTTCTAGACGACAATAAATATCAAGTACATGTCTTATTCCCAGTTTATTAAAGTGGCCCCCATGGAGACCTCTATTAGGGAATATTATTCCCTCTATTAGGCAGCCTTTTTTAGATGGGGTTGTCATTCTTTTCTGGAAAATTCTGAGCTCAGATTGTGAATAGTCTTCCTTTGGATTTAATGAAGTTTGACTTGTCTCTGAAAATGTCCATTTCTGCACCCACAATACTTTAGTTACAGTCAATATCTGGTGTGTAGTGCTGCCTTGTACATACTTATTCTGTGTACAGAGCAGTAAGTAAACCGCTGTGCATGAAGGAAAACCAATTAATTATAATAGAAAGGTGTTGGTTTCCCCACTCAGGACTCTCTTCTTTCTTATGGCCATTTCTGGAAAAGACGAGCTGTCCTAGATTCATATAATTTTAGGGCAAGAATGGAGCTTAGATGTGGCCAATTCGCTCATTTTCAGACATTCCTTAGGAACATCCATTCTCTTGAAAACACAGCCCAGGAAAATGTGAATAAAATCAGATGCGGCATGGGTCTGTCTTCCTGGACCCGTGAGGTGTTTGTTTTTAATGCTGCATCTGCGTACCTGCCTCCATGCTCAGGCCTCTCCTCGTCATCCCATTCTTATTTACCCACCTACAGAAAAAAAAAAAAAGAAAAAAAGCAAGGCTCCCTCTCTAGCTCCAAGAAGACAAGGACGTGATGCTGTTCATCACATATACCTTTTTTTTGACGTTCCTTTTTAGCTAGCTGGATAGATAGAGGAGTCACATAGATACTCAGGCATGTAAAAATTTCCAAATTGCTAAGATCATGAGTTTAACCAGTATTGACTACTACTGAGCCCAAGTCACTGGTAACAGACTGTGTTTTGAATGTCGCAATTCATTCATTCATTCATTCATTCAAGAAGCATGCACTGATTGACTGTCAGATGCCATCCATTGACAGTAGAGCAATAAATAAATCACAGACCTTGTCCTACAGGAGCTCACAGCCCAGAAGGTGAGGTAGATTGACTTACCTCTATCTAAAAGGGTGAGAACCTTGACTGCTTTCTAGTGATGGCGATGGGTCGTACTAATCACAGCTCACCCAGTTGCTTGTGAACCAGGGCACTCATTTCCCAGGCTAGCAGAGTTGGGCGAGGGTGGTTCAAGGAAGGCTCGGAGGGTGCTGTGTAGGTGGTAGGTGCCTATTATTATAGACCTGCTTTAGAGAAGAATTTGAGCCCCAGTAGACCAAGTTCAGTATAAAGCCAACGGTTCACGAGTCACTTCTAAAGAGTAGAGTAAGTGAATTCAATTCCATCTCTAAGGATTCTCATCCCCAAAGGTTTCTGTTTAGGAAAGCAAAGCTCAGGGCATCATAACTTTCCACCTCCGAGGTTTGGCTTGCTTTATGGATCCAGGTTTCCTTGAGGTGAACAGACCCATTCTCAATTTAGAAAAATAAATCACAACCTTAAGTTCAGATTTCACTACAGTTTTGTTTTGATTTTTCCAATTTAGTAAGTGTTCCATTTGAATAACCAGACTGTGCTTTTTATTCTATTTTATTTTTCCACAAAGAAGAGGCACAGAATTCCAAAATCCTTTTTTAGGTTTAGTCCAGATACCCGTTTCTCACAACATTTGTCTTTTATGTAACTATTTGTCTTTTAAATGAATAATAACTAGCAGAAAAGAAGTGAGAGAAACGGGTTATCTTTGTTTCCATATAGAATTATTATTTATAAAAGTACACACATGAAAGATCTCTGAAATAGCAGAATGTTCTAGATGTGTATCATAAGATTACAGTAATTAAAGTAGTGTGTTATTGGCATAGATAGTAAAACACAGATGAATAGAATATGGTCCCAGGACACATAAGAGTATATGACAAAGAAGCTTTACAAATCATTGCTAAAGGGATTTATTTAATGAATGATGGTAGAAAAACAGACTTATCTGGGAGAAGTCTCAACTTACATACTTTTCACCATTGGAGGTAAAGGCATGTCACAATGAATTTCAGATGGATTAAGAGTGAAACGTAAAAATCAAACCATAAAAAATCCAAAAGATAAACGAACACAATACAGGTTTATTAGAAAATGGAGGTACACATTAATGAAAAACACATTAAAAATTCAAATTCATGATTAACAAAACTAATTATTTAGATGCGATTCTGAAAAAATTCCATTTTTCATTTATCAAATTAAAAAATAGTACTTAACTCTAGGGTGTATCTGTAGGAAAACAAGCCCTTTCACGTACTCCTGACGAATGTGTAAATTGGTGAATTCTTTTTTAAAAACAGTTTGTCAGTATATATTCAGAGTTCTCAAAATACTTATACCTTTTGCTCCAGTAATTTCATATCATGAAGTAATCAGAGAAGTGCAGACTGATATTTATATACTGGAATGCTCACTGAGGCATTATTTACACTAATGAAAAATAGGAGACAACTTAAAAGTTTAACAGAAAACAATCATTAATCACATTTGGTACACCAAAAAAAGGAATATCATGCAGCTGGTAAACATCTGGTCCTCAAAGAATATTCAGTGACATGGGGAAAGTCTCATAAAACGGTGTTTAGTGAAAAATATTCATCCCATTTCTGAAAAAAAAATTATGTTTAGAAATAAAACAGGAAGCAAACATGCCAAAATCTTAACAGCAGTTATTGATGGTTGATAGAATGAGTTTTTTTGGTTTTGCTCTCGCCTGGATTTTCTCATAAACCTGTGTTGTGTAATGCAGAATATACCTAAGAGTCAAGTGGGATAAATTGCAATGCTTATTTTCAGTAAACTGAAAAGCACTGCCCACAGGCATTTTTATTTATTGTACTCTATCAATGAGTCACACAGTCCAGAGACCTTTATCTAGAATTCAATCCTTCCTGACAGGTTCCCTGCCTTCTTTCCTTTTCTTTTTTAAAAAAATTAATTAATTAATTTATTTTTGGCTGCGTTGGGTCTTCGTTGTTGCACGCGGGCTTTCCACAGGCATTTTTATTTATTGTACTCTATCAATGAGTCACACAGTCCAGAGACCTTTATCTAGAATTCAATCCTTCCTGACAGGTTCCCTGCCTTCTTTCCTTTTCTTTTTTAAAAAAATTAATTAATTTATTTATTTTTGGCTGCGTTGGGTCTTCGTTGTTGCGCGCGGGCTTTCTCTAGTTGCAGCGAGCAGGGGCCACTCTTCGTTGTGGTGCGCGGGCTTCTCAGTGCGGTGGCTTCTCTTATTGCGGAGCACGGGCTCCAGGCGCACGGGCTTCAGTAGGTGTGGCTCGCGGGCTCAGTAGTTGTGACTCGTGGGCTCTAGAGCGCAGGCTCATTAGCTGTGGTTCACGGGCTTAGTTGCTCCGCGGCATGTGGGATCTTCCCGGACCAGGGCTCGAACCCGTGTCCGCTGCAATGGCAGGTGGATTCTTAATTACTGTGCCACCAGGGAAGACCCCCTTCTTTCCTTTTTATTTCTCTTTGCTCCCAGCCCACCCTCTAGCCCTCCAGAACCCAGACCTCCTGGTCTCTCAAGCCCTTCTCACCACCTGGAATTTCCTCAGTGCTGATCCCTGCACATTCAGGGCCCCTGGGGTTCACCTCTACTCCAGGAACATCTTTCCAGGCCAGCCTCTGAATTCCTACAAGCCTTTATTGTATTTCCCTGTGACCTAACTGTTCTCTGTGGGTCTGCTTCTGAAACTAGGTTACAAATACCCACAGGGCAGCCCAGCATGTGTCTAGTACAAAACTTGTTACACAAAAGGTAGGGTTAGTACACAGTAGATGCTCAGTCAGTATTGCAGATTATCTCCTTGCTAATCTAATTGTGGTAATACAGTCCACCACCCATCTGGAAAACATTTATGGGGGGACATGTCTCCCCTCTACCCGGCCCCACAAAACAAGGTCATTTAGAGACCATGGACCATCCGTGAGCCAAATGAGCATCCAGATGTAAGGGAAACGAGTTTGCAGACCGAACAGACATTTATTCTGCACCCACTCCCCCCCGCCCCCCCAAACTTTGTGTGGCTCTTCACAGACCTCTTTGCTGCTAAGGAATCACTCTCCATGTGACGTCTACCACTGCTGCAGCCTCTCCCGTCGTGGAGCACAGGCTCCGGACGCGCAGGCTCAGCGGCCATGTCTCACGGGCCCAGCCGCTCCGCGGCACGCGGGGTCCTCCCGGACCGGGGCACGAACCCGCGCCCCCTGCATTGGCAGGCGGACTTCCAACCACTGCGCCACCAGGGAAGCCCTCTCCTCTCCTTTTAACCTCACAAAGCAGAGGACTTCGTTTTATGACCTGAAATGAAGTTATCCTTTGTTTTAGTGGCTGGAGTTTTAGGGAGGGCGGGGCCCAGCTGTGCTTGTACTGGAAATCAGTCCTGGAAAGAAACATGGTGGCAGGAGCCGATGGCAACAACGCACAAGCAAGAGGTCACAGGCTCAGAGGTCTACACGGCCGGACGGGCAGCTCTCGCAGCCCTTGGGCTGGGGAGGATTGAGAGTCCGGGACTGGAGACCTGAGCTGGCTTTACTGTGGAGGCTCAAGACCTTCGAGCTTCCTGACCATTCACTTGCTCAAGCCCTTGGAGGGGCCCTAACAATTTTCTAGTTAATTTTTATTTTTTAATTAAAAATTTTTTAAATTTTATTTTAAAAAAATTTTTAAATTAATTTCTATTGGAGTATAGTTGCTTTATAATGTTGTGTTAGTTTCTGCTGTACAGCAAAGTGAATCAGTTATACATATACATACATCCACTCTTTTATTTTTTTTAAGACTTTAAAAAAATTTATTTATTTATTTTTGGCTGCATTGGGTCTTCGTTGCTACGCGCGGGCTTTCTCTAGTTGCGGTGAGCGGGGGCTACTCTTCGTTGCGGTGCGCGGTCTTCTCATTGTGGTGGCTTCTTTTGCTGCGGAGCACAGGCTCTAGGCGCCCAGGCTTCAGGAGTTGTGGCTTGCGGGCTCTGGAGCGCAGCCTCAGTAGTTGTGGTGCACGGGCTTAGTTGCTCCGCGGCATGTGGGATCTTTCCGGACCAGGGCTCGAACCCGTGTCCCCTGCATTGGCAGGCGGATTCTTAACCACTGCGCCACCAGGGAAGTCCCCACTCTTTTTTTAGATTCTATTCCAATATAAGTCATTACAGAGTACTGAGTAGAGTTCCCCGTGCTATACAGTAGGTTCTTAGTTATCTCTTTTATATATTGTAGTGTATATATGTCAATCCCAATCTCCCAATTTATTCCTCCCCCTAGTTAAAATTTTGATTTATTTTTCTTCGAGAGGTCACCCCAAATTACACAAGCTTCAGGCCCCACAATACCTGGTTCCATGTGTAGCAAAACTCCGGCAGCTGGAGGGCTCTACCTAAACAAGCAGGACTATTCAGCTCCAAGTGATGACAGCTAATCAGAAGTGCTGCTAAATGGGGATGTATGTATATGTACAGCTGATTCACTTTGTTATACAGCAGAAACTAACACACCATTGTAAAGCAATTATACTCCAAGAAAGATGTTAAAAAAAAGAAAGAAAGGACAGCTGCAAAAAAAAAAAAAAAGTGTTGCAAAAGCTTCTGATTTTTCAAGGGCAGCAAGGAATCCAGATTTTTGTATGAAATCTCTTACATTTTAGATGTTGGCAACTTAAAAAACAAAAATCAAACTTTCTCTGACCAAAACAAATCCTATATAGAGGCTTGATTGAGCCCATGGGCTGCCAGACTATGATTTCTGTTTATTGGAGTCGGTAGGAATTACAGAATTGCCAGATGCCGGGAATGGCTCTACGGCAGGTACACCTGCCCTCCTGGTCCCCTGACCATTAAGAACAGGTCAGACCAGGTCTAAACCAGCGAGCTTTGCTCTTTTCCATGGCTGCAGCCCACAGCCAGACATTCCCTAAGTGTCTGCCACTGGTCACAGGGCAGGGAGATGGCCAAGAGTGTAGATGGATGAATGGGTATAAATTCATCCTTACAACCGGCAAAGCCAACTGAAGCACGTGGTCCACGGACAGTGATGTGGCAGCAAAGTCACCTTGTGAACATCCAAAGACAATGAGGGGTGGCTATAATTCTTCCCCGGGCACTAATTGGTCTCGTAGGCGGGTAAGGAATTGTTCTGTGCTGCTCTGCAGGGTGGCAGCCAGTGATTTCAGGACAGATTTATGTAATTTCTTAAATGGAAAGCAAGTCACTTCTTTGTATCCCCCAATCCTCCTGAGACTGGACAGCCCAGCGTTCCAGAACTGCAGACTTTCTTCAGTGTGGACACTCTTTAGAATCTATAGAGCCGTACACCCCCACCCCCGACCCCAATGAAAGGAATTATTTCTGGGGACCATTTCCTGTGCAGTGCGTGGGCCTCTTACAAACTCTCAGTGTGATGGGGACATCACATCATCAGATGGGGCCGTGGGCTGGACCTAGAGGCAGAACATGGCAGTCACGGCTTTAGGACAAGGACCAGGCTGATGGAAACAAGGACAGCCATTGACACATCCATTGGGCATCCCTCTGCTGTCAGCTCCGATGGGTGATGAAGCTGCTTCCAGTGGTTGCATGTTTTTTAATTATTTATTTATTTTTGGCTGCGTTGTGTCTTCGTTGCTGCACGTGGGCTTTCTCTAGTTGCGGCGAGCGGGGGCTACTCTTCGTTGCGGTGCAGGGGCTTCTCATTGCGGTGGCTTCTCTTGTTGTGGAACGTGGGCTCTAGGCACACAGGCTTCAGTTGTTGTGGCACGTGGGCTTAGTTGCTCTGTGGCATGTGGGACCTTCCCGGACCAAGGCTTGAACCCGTGTCTCTTGCACTGGTAGGGGGATTCTTAACCACTGAGCCACCAGGGAAGTCCCCCCGCCAGTGGTTGCATCTTGATTGCTAATTAGCTTGTTGTGGGATCTGCTTTGCTACAGAATGGCTTTGGGGGCTGCAGCTGTGTTCAATTAATCTATTGTAGTGACTAAGCTTGAGAAACATGGGGCCAGAGACAGAGGGATCTGTTGTATAAATGGAGCTTCTCCCGATTCCAAGAAACAGAAGTTGGGGGAGAGGCAGGATATGGAGGGGATGGGGGAAATCGTAGGACATTTACTTCTACTGGGGACATTAGGGAACCATCAAGACCCATATATATGCTGTCTACAAGGACATGGGTTCAAGCCCTGGTCCAGGAAGATCCCACATGCTGCAAAGCAGCTAACCCTGTGTGCTGCAACTACGGAGCCTGCGCTCTAGAGCCTGCAAGCCACAGCTGCTGAAGCCCATGTGCCTAGAGCCCGTGCTCCACAACAACGGAAACCACCGCAATGAGAAGCCCGTGCACAGCAATGAAGAGTGGCCCCCACTTGCCGCCACTAGAGAAAGCCCGCACACAGCAACAAAGACCCAACGCAGCCAAAAACAAACAAACAAACAAATAAATAAATAGAGGGACTTTCAAGATGGCGGCAGAGTAAGATATGGAGATCACCTTCCTCCCCACAAATACATAAAAAATACATTGACATGTGGAACAACTACAGAACACCTGAACGCTGGCAGAAGACCTCAGACTTCCCAAAAGGGTCTTGGTTCTCCAGCCGGGTGTCAGTCCTGAGCCTCTGAGGTGGGAGAGCCAAGTTCAGGACATTGGTCCACCAGAGACCTCCCAGCTCCATGTAATATCAAACGGTGACAGCTCTCCCAGAGATCTCCATCTCAATGCTAAGACCCAGCTCCACTCAACGACCAGCAAGCTACAGTGCTGGACACCTTATGCCAAACAACGAGCAAGAGAGGAACACAACCCCACCCATTAGCAGAGAGGCTGCCTAAAATCATGATAAGTTCACAGACACCCCTAAACACACCACTGGATGTGGTCCTGTCCACCACAAAGACAAGATCCAGCCTCATCCACCAGAACACAGGCACCAGTCCCCTCCACCAGGAAGCCTACACAACCCACTGAACCAAACTTACCCACTGGGGGCAGACACCATAAAAAATGGGAACTACAAACCTGCAGCCTGAGAAAAGGAGACCCCAAACACAGTAAGTTAAGCAAAATGAGAACACAGAGAAACACACAGCAGATGAAAGAGCAAGGTAAAAACCCACCAGATCAAACAAATGAAGAGGAACTAGGTAGTCAGCCTGAAAAAGAATTCAGAGTAATGATAGTAAAGACGATCCAAAATCGTGGAAATAGAATGGAGAAAATACAAGAAACGTTTAACAAGGACCTAGAAGAACTAAAGAGCAAACAAACAATGATGAACAACACAATAAATGAAATTAAAAATTCTCTAGAAGGAATTAACAGCAGAATAACTGAGGCAGAAAAAAAGGATAAGTGACCTGGAAGATAAAATAGTGGAAATAACTACCTCAGAGCAGAATAAAGAAAAAAGAATGAAACGAATTGAGGACGGTCTCAGAGACCTCTGGGACAACATTAAATGCACCAGCATTCGAATTATAGGGGTCCCAGAAGAAGAAGAGAAAAAGAAAGGGCCTGAGAAAATATTTGAAGAGATTATAGTTGAAAACTTCCCTAATATGGGAAAGGAAATAGTTAATCAAGTCCAGGAAGCAC
>NC_041224.1:25367340-25367981 GCF_002837175.3 Physeter macrocephalus | reverse complement strand
TAGGGGACTTTAACACCCCACTTTCACCAATGGACAGATATCCAAAATGAAAATAAATAAGGAAACACAAGCTTTAAATGACACATTAAACAAGATGTATTTAATTGATATTTATAGGACATTCCATCCAAAAACAACAGAATACACTTTCTTCTCAAGTGCTCACGGAACATTCTCCAGGATAGATCATATCTTGGGTCACAAATCAAGCCTTGGTAAATTTAAGAAAATTGAAATCATATCAAGTATCTTTTCTGACCACAGTGCTATGAGACTAGATATCAATTTCAGGAAAAAATCTGTAAAAACCACAAATACCCGGAGGCTAAACTACTAAATAAATAAGAGATAACTGAAGAAATCAAAGAGGAAATAAAAAAATACCTAGAAACAAATGACAATGAAAACACGATGACCCAAAACCTATGGGATGCAGCAAAAGCAGTTCTAAGAGGGAAGTTTATAGCAATACAATCCTACCTCAAGAAACAAGGAACATCTTAAATAAACAGCCTAACGTTACACCTAAAGCAATTAGAGAAAGAAGAACAAAAAAAAAATCCAAGTTAGCAGGAGGAAAGAAATTGTAAAGATCAGATCAGAAATAAATGAAAAAGAAATGAAGAAAATGACAGAAAAGA
>NC_041224.1:25365959-25367133 GCF_002837175.3 Physeter macrocephalus | reverse complement strand
GACAGCAAAGATCAATAAAACTAAAAGTTGGTTCTTTGAGAAGATAAACAAAATTAATAAACCATTAGCTAGACTCATCAAGAAAAAAAGGGAGAAGACTCAAATCAATAGAATTAGAAATGAAAAAGGAGAAGTAACAACGGGCACTGTAGAAATACAAAGGATCATGGGAGATTACTACAAGGAACTATATACCAATAAAATGGACAACCTGGAAGAAATGGACAAATTCTTAGAAAAGCACAACCTTCCAAGATTGAACCAGGAAGAAATAGAAAATATGAACAGACCAATTACAAGCACTAAAATCGAAACTGAGATTAAAAACCTTCCAACAAACTAAAGCCCAGGACCAGATGGCTTCACAGGCGAATTCTATCAAACATTTAGAGAAGGGCTAACACCTATCCTTCTCAAACTCTTCCAAAATATAGCAGAGGGAGGGACACTCCCAAACTCATTCTATGAGGCCACAATCACCCTGATAACAAAACCAGACAAAGATGTCACAAAAAAATTAAGCTACAGGCCAATATCACTGATGAACTTGATGCAAAAATCCTCAAAAAAATACTAGCAAACAGAATCCAACAGCACATTAAAAGGATCATACACCATGATCCAGTGGTGTTCATCCCAGGAAAGCAAGGATTCTTCAATATATGCAAATCAATCAATGTGATAAACCATATTAATAAATTGAAGGAGAAAAACCACATGATCATCTCCATAGATGCAGAAAAATCTTTGGACAAAATAGAACACCATTTATTATAAAAACCCTCCAGAAAGTAGGCATAGAGGGAACTTACCTCAACATAATAAAGGTCATATATGACAAACCCATGGCCAACATCATTCTCAATGGTGAAAAACTGAAACCATTTCCACTAAGATCAGGAAAAAGACAAGGTTGCCCACTTTCACCACTATTATTCAACACAGTCTTGGGAGTTTTAGCCACAGCAATCAGAGAAGAAAAAGCAATAAAAGGAATCCAAATGGGAAAGAAGAAGTAAAACTGTCACTGTTTGCAGATGACATGACACTATACATAGAGATTCCTAAAGATGTTACCAGAAAACTACTAGCTAATCAATGAATTTGGTAAAGTAGCAGGATACAAAATTAATACACAGAAATCTCTTGCATTCCTATACACTAATGATGAAAA
>NC_041224.1:25349646-25359216 GCF_002837175.3 Physeter macrocephalus | reverse complement strand
AGCAAAGATCAATAAAACTAAAAGTTGGTTCTTTGAGAAGATAAACAAAATTAATAAACCATTAGCTAGACTCATCAAGAAAAAAAGGGAGAAGACTCAAATCAATAGAATTAGAAATGAAAAAGGAGAAGTAACAACGGGCACTGTAGAAATACAAAGGATCATGGGAGATTACTACAAGGAACTATATACCAATAAAATGGACAACCTGGAAGAAATGGACAAATTCTTAGAAAAGCACAACCTTCCAAGATTGAACCAGGAAGAAATAGAAAATATGAACAGACCAATTACAAGCACTAAAATCGAAACTGAGATTAAAAACCTTCCAACAAACTAAAGCCCAGGACCAGATGGCTTCACAGGCGAATTCTATCAAACATTTAGAGAAGGGCTAACACCTATCCTTCTCAAACTCTTCCAAAATATAGCAGAGGGAGGGACACTCCCAAACTCATTCTATGAGGCCACAATCACCCTGATAACAAAACCAGACAAAGATGTCACAAAAAAATTAAGCTACAGGCCAATATCACTGATGAACTTGATGCAAAAATCCTCAAAAAAATACTAGCAAACAGAATCCAACAGCACATTAAAAGGATCATACACCATGATCCAGTGGTGTTCATCCCAGGAAAGCAAGGATTCTTCAATATATGCAAATCAATCAATGTGATAAACCATATTAATAAATTGAAGGAGAAAAACCACATGATCATCTCCATAGATGCAGAAAAATCTTTGGACAAAATAGAACACCATTTATTATAAAAACCCTCCAGAAAGTAGGCATAGAGGGAACTTACCTCAACATAATAAAGGTCATATATGACAAACCCATGGCCAACATCATTCTCAATGGTGAAAAACTGAAACCATTTCCACTAAGATCAGGAAAAAGACAAGGTTGCCCACTTTCACCACTATTATTCAACACAGTCTTGGGAGTTTTAGCCACAGCAATCAGAGAAGAAAAAGCAATAAAAGGAATCCAAATGGGAAAGAAGAAGTAAAACTGTCACTGTTTGCAGATGACATGACACTATACATAGAGATTCCTAAAGATGTTACCAGAAAACTACTAGCTAATCAATGAATTTGGTAAAGTAGCAGGATACAAAATTAATACACAGAAATCTCTTGCATTCCTATACACTAATGATGAAAAAATCTGAAAGAGAAATTACAGAAACACTCCCAATTACTACTGCAACAAAAAGAATAAAATACCTAGAAATAAACCTACCTAAGGAGACAAAAACCTGTATGCAGAAAACTATAAGACACTAATGAAAGAAATTAAAGATGATACAAACAGATGGAGAGCTATACCATGTTCTTGGATTGGAAAAATCAACATTGTGAAAGTGAGTATACTACCCAAAGCAATCTACAGATTCAATGCAATCCCTGTGAAACTACCAATGGCATTTTTCACAGAGCTAAACAAACATTTTCACAATTTGTATGGAAACACAAAAGACCCCGAATAGCCAAAGCAATCTTGGGGAAGAAAACCGGACCTGGAGGAGTCAGGCTCCTTGACTTCAGACTATACTACAAAGCTACAGTAATCAAGACAGTATGGTACTGGCACAAAAACAGAAATATTGGTCAATGGAACAGGAAAGCCCAGAGATAAACCCTTGCATATATGGTCACCTTATCTTTGATAAAGGAGGCAAGACTATACAATGGAGAAAAGACAGCCTCTTCAATAAGTGGTGCTGGGAAAACTGGACAGCTACATGTAAAAGAATGAAATTAGAACACTCCCTAACACCATACACAAAAATAAACTCAAAATGGATTAAAGACCTAAATGTAAGGCCAGACACTATAAAACTCTTAGAGGAAAACATAGGCAGAACACTCCACGACATGAATCACAGCAAGATCGTTTTTGACCCACCTCCTACAGAAATGGAAATAAAAACAAAAATAAACAAACAGGACCTAATGAAACTTAAAAGCTTTTGCACAGCAAAGGAAACAATAAACAAGACCAAAAGACAACCCTCAGAATGGGAGAAAATATTTGCAAATGAAGCAACTGACAAAGGATTAATCTCCAAAATATACAAACAGCCCATGCAGCTCAATATCAAGAAAACAAACAACCCAATCCAAAAATGGGCAGAAGAGTTAAGTAGACATTTCTCCAATGAATAATATACAGATTGCCAACAAAGACATGAAAGGATGCTCAACATCACTAATCATTAGAGAAATGAAAATCAAAACTACTATGAGGTATCATCTCACACCAGTCAGAATGGCCATCATCAAAAAATCTACAACAGTAAATCCTGGAGAGGGTGTGGAGAACAGGGAACCCCTTGCACTGTTGGTGGGAATGTAAATTGATACAGCCACTATGGAGAACAGTATGGAGGTTCCTTAAAAAACTAAAAATAGAACTACCATACGACCCAGCAATCCCACTACTGGGCATATACGCTGAGGAAACCATAATTCAAAAAGAGTCATGTACCACAATGTTCTTTGCAGCTCTATTTACAATAGCCAGGAAATGGAAGCAACCCAAGTGTCCATCGACAGATGAATGGATAAAGAAGATGTGGCACATATATACAATGGAATATTACTCAGCCATAAAAAGAAATGAAATTGAGATATTTGTAGTGATATGGATGGACCTAGAGTCTGTCATACAGAGTGAAATAAGTCAGAAAGAGAAAAATAAATACTGTATGCTAACACATATATATGGAATCAAAAAATAAAAAAAATTGTTTATGAAGAACCTAGGGGCAAGATAGGAATAAAGATGCAGACGTAGAGAATGGACTTGAGGACATGGGGAGTGGGATGGGTAAACCTGAATGCAGTGAGAGAGTGGCATGGTCATATACACACTGCCAAATGTAAAATAGATAGCTAGTGGGAAGCAGCCACATAGCACAGGGAGATCAGCTTGGTGCTTTGTGACCACCTAGAGGGGTGGGATAGGGAGGGTGGGAGGGAGACGCAAGAGGGAGGAGATATGGGGATATATGTATATGTGTAGCTGATTCACTCTGTTATAAAGCAGAAACTAACACGCCATTTATACGGCAGAAACTAACACACCATTGTAAAGCAATTATACCCCAATAAAGATGTTAAAAAAAAAAGGTGACAAGGGAATATGAGACACAGCATCTGTCTTTTGGGACTCAATGAAGAGGTTAGACATCTGTGCACATGGAAATAAGCAACTTAAATGTCCCGTGGAGTGGCATGATGGATAATTATGATGGGCACATGCTGGCTGAGGAAGGGGAGCGCTGACCAGCCCATCTCTCAAAAGATCAGGAGACTAGGATTTAAAAGTTCCATGTTTTTCTTTTCTTTCTTTCTTTCTTTCCTTCTTTCCTTTCTTTTCTTTCTTTCTTTCTTTCCTTCTGCACATGGAAATAAGCAACTTAAATGTCCCGTGGAGTGGCATGATGGATAATTATGATGGGCACATGCTGGCTGAGGAAGGGGAGCGCTGACCAGCCCATCTCTCAAAAGATCAGCTAGGATTGATTTAAAAGTTCCATGTTTTTCTTTTCTTTCTTTCTTTCTTTCCTTCTTTCCTTTCTTTTCTTTCTTTCTTTCTTTCCTTCCTTCCTTCCATTCTTTCCTTTCTTTCTTTCTTTCCTTCCTTTCCTTTCTTTCTTTCTTTCTTTCTTTCTTTCTTCTCCTCCTCCCTCCCTCCCTCCTTCCTTCCTTCCTTCCTTCCTTTTTCTTCTGCCAAAGCCAAATATGATGTGTACACAAGAGTACACAAGAGTAGCATAAAGCTGGGTTGTGGGGCTGGAAAGTAAAAGATGTGAAACTCTCTTGGCTAGCACCCATATGCCCCCTTCCCCCGTCCATTCACCGTTTGTCACTGGCAGGGAAGGTTGTGGGGAGGGTGCAGGTGGGCGGAAGAGGGCTCTGAAAGCCTCCTTCTTCCTGGTTTACTTCTGAGTTGAACTGGAGCTCATGCCCCCCGTGAGTCTGAATATTCTGATTTCTGGCGCAAAGGCTGCATGCAGAGGGTCAAATGAAAACTTTGGGCTTTATGTAGGCACAGCAGCAAAAAAGTTCAAGTGCCTTGTCTAAGGATACACATCAAGCCAGAAATAGAAGTTAGATGCCTGGCCTGCCAGCGCGGGGCTGCCTCTAATTGAACAGCCCTCGTGAGTCACAGCTTCACCCGGTGCAGGGAGGCGACCGAGGGGCTCGGCATCATTTCCTAACCCTCGATAGCTGGGTTGAGAGAAAGAGAGGAGTTTTTGTTCATGAGCTCATCCCGATCCGAATGTGTCCAGACGCCCAAATATTTGATTTGAGCCTGGTTGCTAAGAGACCTCCCACTGGGACCCAGCTGCCTGAGGGCAGGAGGGCGGTATTGGCATCGCTTCAGATTTCTGCCAATTTATTTTGAAACCGGAAAACCTGGAACCTTGGCCTCCTCAAGGCAGCCACAGGGAGAGGAGAGATCTGAGTCAGCCAAGCAACAGAGGAAAAACCCCCACTGACCTTCTGCCAGGGATCCGTAGGAGGGTTTAGGATAGAATTCTTACATGGCATTTGTTGACTTGGGGTGAAATTTGCTGGTATGGTGATGGGGAAGGAATTGGAGCTTTGTGCTTGGTCATGCCAGAGACATCTCGAAGCAACCCCAGGGATTCCAGAGCGAGGCTGGACTTCTGAGTTCTAACTGGGCGTGGCGAAGGCTGCCTTGCTTCAAACCTAGAATCTCGGGTTTTAATTGCCTGGTGACTTAAACCTCCTCCGGGAATGTCATGGGCAAAAGTCAGATCTATACAGGTGTGTTAGGGGTCATTGCACGTCGGGGAGCTGGGGAAACCCCACTTTCCCAACATAAGGCAGACAGCTGAGCATAAACACCTGTATGGTTATCAGTAAATAACTATCACTGCTTCCCCACCCTGTGCAGCTGAATAGAACCCCCTGGGCAGGACCCCTGGTCACAGCACCATTCATTCTCAGGACCAGATAGTGATCACTACAGGCCTAAAAGCTTTTCCTGGGTAGTTCGTTTCTGAATTTGGCTTTAGTGCTTATTTATAAATAAGTGTATGGATGTGAGAAACAGATTTTGTTACCAGGATTTTTGCATGAGAGTTGTCATGTGATGAGAAATATAAAGGTCATGGATGTTGACCCTTGACTTTCACCCAAATCCCTCCTTTCAATGATTTGCTCAGAGGAAGTACAACCTACTGGGTTTTGCTTTCAGATAGAACTGAACTGTGGGCTCCATTCTCTTCCACATAGACGTGTGCCTTTGGGCTAGTTCTGATGCCTTGGTTTCCTCATCTGTCAAAAAACACCGAAAGGAGCATTTGTCGGGTTTGAGAAGAGGAGGTAGGAAGTAGTCCTACCTTGGGAAAAATCCACTGGAAATAGGAAAGAGTTGGAAATTAAATGGAAACAAGAGAGCAAAGGGCCTGGGACTGGGCTTATCACAGTGCTGGGCACACAGTAACTGATTTCTAAGTCATTCTGGGTTTGCTCTGAGAGGATCCAATCAGATTTGCTTGACTGGAAAGGAAGATGAGGAAGGAGATTATGTCCAGTTCCATGAACAGAGGACTCTGAAAACCAAGAGCGACTAGTTTGAATGTCATGTGGAAGAGAAGGGGGCGGGGGTCACCTCACAGCTGGGTCTGTGGTTTGCGAAGCATCACGACAGCAGGTAATAGAATTTCCATCTTGGAGACCAAGGAAAAGATACTCTCCAGCCATGAAGTATACCTGAATCCAGAGAGAAGGCCCTTCAATAAAGTGAGTTTTTGCTGTATGTGTGCTGAAGAAATCTGCAAGAGATCTCCACATTTATTACCCCCAAACTTCTGGTTAAATATACCAAGTCATCCAGGGTACCAAGGATTTGTTTCCATGAAAGAAGCTATGATATCACAAGGGCTGTATTGTGACATCATCACAGAATCTCTTGGGCGCCAGACCAAGAGAGATGGCCTCTTGTTTGGAATACAGATATCCTTGCTAATGAGGAAACGTGGCGGGGAGAACAAGGAGGACACTCCAAATAAGATCAATGCGGCAGATGGAGGGCCAGATCCCGCACGGAGATCCTGAATATTCGACATGATACTCGGCCCAAACCGAGTTTTCCCTCTTAGTTTTTCAGTAATGATAGATGACAAAGCCTGGGGTAAAAATAAACCCACTTCCAGTGTTGTTTCGGGGTGGTTCAAGAGGAAACAGCATTGTTAACCTTGAGGGGACCGCCGAGCTGTCTGAGATTTGGAAGCCTGGGCGTCTCCTGGGAGGAGAGTGATGGGGAAATTGGGGCGCTCCGGCGCTATTCAGGCCCAAGTTCCTTACTTGGCCCCCTTCTTAGTTCCTGTGTACATTCAGTTAGAAGAAAGGCTCTTCTTCTGGCTGGTAATTTAAACATCTTTCTCAATATGTCAGTTTTAGACATTTTGTCACGGGTGTAGTTAATGCCCCAATAATCCCACAGTCTGGTTTATGTCCATCTGGGGTATAAATGCCACGGCTGCCTCTGTCTGTGAACTCTGGAAAAAGCCGTTGGACCAGGAATGCTGAGAAGCACTTAAATGATTTTTTGCCCCATAACTTTCGGGTGAATATTTTCCCCTCACGTTGCCTCTGTTTTTAGAAACACTTTGGAGAAATAGAACGATGAAGGCCTCCAGGGGCACTCTGTCACCTCGAAGGAGCATGTCCGTTTTAAAAAATTAAGAGACAAGTCATTTGCTTTTGTAAAAAATATTGGTCTCCACTTGTAGGTCTATGGTTTATACAAAAATACTCATATGTTGCTGTTTACAGATTTTTTAAAGTTTTGATTTCAAAGAGTTAATGCCCACAATGCCAAGACGCTCTTAGGGAATAAGGTATCGGCAGGATCTGGCTAATGAGGTTTCCTGCAGATAGAAAACCCCTGCTGGAGACAAAAATACAAGACATTCTAAGACTACTGACATCGCATATAAAATGCAACCATCTAGTGGAAGTCTTGTGGGTGGATGTGTTTTGGGTAGGATATTTTTTTATTCTTAAACCATTCATTTTATAATTTGGGCAAAAAACAAAGAGCCAGATGTGACAGCTATTAAAAAGTAAAGGTGCATACTGTTAATACCTTGTGTTTATCTACTGGCTTTCTTCTGAGAAGTCCAAAGTGCTTTGCTGATGTTATCTTCTCCATACCCATATGGTACCCTCATTTGGAGAAAGGACTGGAAAATGCCTGAAGTCAGGGAGTGGGTTAGACATCGGAGGAGACCTGGGTTCTTTCTTTTCACACAACACCTTGCTCTGGTTTGTGCTCTGAATTCGGTGGACCGATATCAGAACACAAGCTAGATGCCTTTCACACCAGTTGTGTTTTAAAAAGAAAGCCCCACTCTTGCACCTACTCCGTTGTTTCTCTGTAGCCCTAAGGGAAAAGCCTGAACTTGCAAACAGCTCTCACCAGACCTGATTACTTGTTGGCTTGTTTCCTGCATCAGGCTGTTTGCAAAGTCATTTTTGTGTGGAGTACCCACCCACTCACCAACAACAGCACTCTAGGGCTCTGTTGGACTGGAGCTAAGATTCTATTGGACTGGAGTTAAGATTGTATTGGACTAGAGCTAATAGTCTATTGGACTGGAATTAAGATTCAGTGATGTTCCTGACTATTTCTGAGACTCAGGACTGCAGAGATGCCCCAAAAGGAGATTGCGTTTTAGAGTCCGAGCTCATCAGTCCATCCTTGGCACATATGTAGGACCTCACCCCAGACCTCAAGATTCCTTAAAGACTAGAAATTGAAATACTAACATCAAAAGTAGGAATGTAGGAAGCAATGCTGCAACCTCTGGAGTTGTTGTTCGAATTCCTTCAAAGGTGTCCAGGGTTCCGTCGTGCTTAAGGCTGTGCTCCACCAGGATCAGAAAAGCAGCCACAAGCCCATATACTATCTGTGGGTGACAGAGCCCTGCCTGAACTGCAAGGTGGGGTGTGGCTGTTTTCAACCCTGATTGTCACACTTGTTGAAGCACTTAAAATTTTTATCTTGGGGCCCAAAAGAAGGACAGTGAAGGCCTTTCACAAACAGATCCTTCAGTTTCTTCCAGCCTATTCTGTGTTCCCGTCTCTGCTCCCTGCATTCGAACCACCACCACCTCCAGCACCATTTCCTGAACACACAGCCTTCTTCAGTGCTTTTGGTGTGGTCATTAGTGCTGTTTGCTAAATCACTGCAGCTCTCCACCTTCTGGGTGCATGATAAGATTGCATTTCCAGGCCCCCTTGTGGGGTGAGGCTGTGTCATCTGTTCCAGCCAGAGTGGAAGTAATGTGTGTCACTTCCAGGACAGAGCAATCCACCAACTGCTGTGCAAACCTGGCTTGATTCCCCTCCGCCACGGGGACCAGCAAAGTTCAAGATGGCGGCTACTCTGCCAGCAGGTCCCGAACCAATTGACGAATGTGAGAAACAAACCTTTGTGCCTATGCCGCTAAGATTTTGGGATTGTCACCTGGCTATTCCGATGGATATACCTTTCTTTGATTTTTGTTCCTTTACACATGCTTTTCCTTCTGCTTGAAATCTGCATGCACCCTCCCTTCCCTCCTTGGCAAATTCTTACTGATCCTCCAGACCCAGTTCAAAAGCCTATCTGCTAAGTCTCTTCTGACACCTCCAGGAACTTGGGGCCTTTCTGTTTTGTGCTTCCCCACCGCTCTCTGTGCAAACCTCCTTATAGCCTCAATCACATTTTATTTTTACTACCTGTTTACATGTCTGTCTTTGTCTCTTAGACTTGGAACGTCTTGAGGGCAGGAACTGTGCTTCATTCGTTTTTCAATCGAAAGCGTCTATTTCTTTTTTTTTTTCAAAGTGTCTATGTCAAAGTACAAGCTCAACAAATATCTCACAGAGAAATTAAGGTGCTCAGAATGGTTGATGGACAGAGTTCAGGTCAGTTCACTGGTGTTACAATTCATCTTCCTAGTGCCCCCAGATGCACCAGAACTGGTAATTTACCAAACACTGGAAGACATTTCTTTTTAAAAAGATTTTTATTGACATATAGTTGATTTACTGTATTGTGTTAATTGCTGCTGTACAGCAAAGTGATTCAGTTATACATGCATATATATTGTTTTCCATAATCTTTTTCATTGTGGTTTATCACAGGATATTGAATATAGTTCCCTGTGCTATACAGTAGGACCTTGTTTATCCATCCTATATATAATAGTTTGCATCTGCTAATCCCAAACTCCCAATCCTTCCCTCTCCCATCCCCTCCCCCTTGGCAACCACAAGTCTGTTATCTGTATGTGTGTCTGTTTCTGTTTCATAGATATGTTCATTTGTGTCGTATTTTAGATTCCACATATAAGCGATATCATATGGTATTTGTCTTTCTCTTTCTGACTTCCTTCACTTAGTATGATAATCTCGAGTCCATCCATGTTGCTGCAAATGGCATTATTTCATTCTTTGTTATGGCTGAGCAGTATTCCATTGTGTGTGTGTGTGTGTGTGTGTGTGTGTGTGTGTATACACATACACCAAGTC
>NC_041224.1:25325101-25349505 GCF_002837175.3 Physeter macrocephalus | reverse complement strand
GTCTTTTTTAAAAATAAATTTATTTATTTATTTTTGGTTGCTTTGGGTCTTCGTTGCTGCGTGTGGGCTTTCTCTAGTTGCGGTGAGCGGGGGTTAATCTTTGTTGCGGTGTGCAGGCTTCTCACTGTGGTGGCAGATCTTGTTGCAGATCACGGGCTCTAGGCGCACGAGCTTCAGTAGTTGTGGCATGTGGGCTCAGCAGTTGTGGCTCATGGGACTCTAGAGCGCAGGCTCAGAGTTGTGGCACGTGGGCTTAGTTGCTCCGTGGCGTGTGGGATCTTCCCAGACCATGGCTTGAACCCGTGTCCCCTGCATTGGCAGGAGGATTCTTTTTTTTGTTTTCTGAGAAACATGTACATTTACTGAATGGAAAACAAGCCTCTTCGTAGAGCCCGAAAGCCTTGGCAGGCGAATTCTTAACCACTGCGCCACCAGGGAAGTCCTATACCATGTCTTCTTTATCCATTCATCTGTCGACGGACATTTAGTTTTTTTCCCTATCTTGGCTATTGTAAATAGTACTGCAGTGAATGTATGTATGTATGTATCTTTTCGAATTCCAGTTTTGTCTGGATATTTGCCCAGGAGTGGGATTGCTGGATCATATGGCAACTCTATTTTTAGTGTTTTGAAGAACCTCCATACTGTTTTTATAGTGGCTGCACAAATTTACATTCCCACCAACAGTGTAGAAGGGTTCTTTTTTCTCCACACCTTCTCCGGCATTTGTTATTTGTAGACTTTTTAATGATGGCCATTCTGACCTGTGTGAGGTGGTACCTCATTGTTTTGATAGTTTTGATTTGCGTTTCTCTAACAATTAGCGATGATGAGCATATTTTCCTGAGCCTATTTGGAACACATTTCTTAAGATTGATTCCTCTCCTTCTTCAACATTATTTGACTGTTAAATTTTTAAAATGTTTGTGGTTCAAATTACTGAAAAGGAAGAAAGATCATCTTACAATTAGGCTCCCATCATTTGATAATTACTCATCTTTACAGGAAAAGATTTTTAAAAAGATTTGGGGTTTTGGAGAAAATCAACTTTATGGGCAATTTTTGGAGGCCATTGTGGTTGGTTGTGTAGGCCTGGCTTTGTTAATATGAAACAGCATATTTGTCGACTAAATGCCCTCAAATTTTGTAAATGCATTTATGTGTATCATCCAATGTACCTCCTTCAGTTGTTTGGAATATAGCATTAAGTTTAAATATAAATTGATGAGATTCTACTTCAGTGTCTGTTGTAGATCCTGTTCTGGGTAGAAAATCAGGGGAGGTGCCATTTTTGTTTAGGCCTGGTTCCCCATAGAAGAGGAAACATATTTACTACTTTCAGTGTCCTCAATTTTATTTATTTTTTTGGCTGTGCCACATGGCTTATGGGATCTTATTTCCCTGACCAGGGAATGAACCCGGGCCCCTGCAGTGAAAATGCTGAGTCCTGACCACTGGACCACCAGGGAATTTCTGCTTTTATTTTTTCTTGTTTTCAGTGTCCTCAATTTTATAAATGCACCTGTGCATATTGCCAAATGCACTTCACTGAGTTAGGAATAGACTCTTAATTCTAACATGAACTGACAAGATTGTGTTGCAATGTCAGTTGTAGTAGAAGCAAGATCCAGGTCTGGGAGAATGTTGGGAAAGGTCCCACCCTTGTTTCAGGTCTAAGGTAGGAAGATAAAGGTTATGTCCACTAGGTAAAGATCCAGGAGGGTGTGTTCATTTAAAAGTCCCTTGAGGTTTAAAAAAAAAAGAAACTTAAAAAACAAAAAAAAGATACATTTCTGGATTTAGCAGTCATTTGATTATCCTATTTTGGTTTTGAACAACTATCATTCTCCTCTCTTTCTTTATGGAAAAGATGATTTTTACATGGTGGGTGACATCTCTCACTTTTGCCTGCTCAACATCCATCCCTCCCCCTTCAGTAACAGCTTCTCAGTGTTTGTCTGATGCCTTTTGAGTAACACTTTGACGGAGGGACTACAGTACCACAGTTAAGGGCAGGGCTCTGGAGCCAGGCTGCTTGGGTTTTATTCATTCATGCTGTGTGCCCTGGGGTGTGTTTCTTAACCTTTCCAAATCTTGGTCTCCTCCACTACAAAATAGGAATAGCGATATTACCTACTTCATAGAATTGATGTGAGGATTAATGAATAAATATGGTAAAGCACTTGGAACAGGGTCTAATGCATTATATGAATTCAATAAGTATTATCTATTATTATGAAATTCTTATATAACAATTAATTTCTTCAGAGACTTTATAAACATATCCTCTATCATTGGATGTGGCTATGGAAGTCTATGAAAGGCTGATATTTATATTTCCCATTACATGTAACTTGATTTTTTTTTTTTTGAGAAAACCAAAGGACTATTTCTTTGAAGGTAAGTAGTTTTACTAGGACATGTCTTGATATTGATCATCCATATATTTTCTGATACCTGATGTGCCCCTTCAATCTGTAGGTTAAGTTCTTCATTTCTGGAAAGTTTTCTTCTTCTGCTTTTTTTTTTTTGCCACACTGCGTGGCTTGTGGGATCTTAGTTCCCCAACCAGGGATTGAACCTGGGCCCCCGGCAGTGAAAGCTCTGAGTCCTAACCACTGGACCACCAGGGAATTCCCTGGAAAGTTTTCTTGAATAACATCTTTAAATATTTTTTGTTCCATTATTTCAATCTCTTCAGAAGGGATACCATTTATGAATATATTGAACTTCGTGTTTCATATAATTTTATAGGTAACCTTTACTCATTTCCATTTTATTTTCCCACTATTCTTGATTTGTTTTCTATATCCCTTAAAAAGTTTTTATAAATTTTCCTTGTGCCTTTTCCAATGTAGTCTTTATACCTATAGTGATTTCATTTTGTTTCCTGATTCTTCCCTGAGCTCTCCAGCTCATGTTTTAAGTCCTGCTGTTGTCTTGCCCTATCTTCCCTGAGCAAGTTCTTGTCTTATACAATTTTTCAAAATAAATTTTGATACTTTGAACACAAATTTTATCTATTCTATAGCAGATTTTTTTTTCTTGTGTTGAATCTTCACTTCTATTGTTCTTCCTACTCCTTCACTCTCTCTCTTTTTTTAAATTAGAGAAATTTTGTAAAGATTTTGTGCTCGTTCTACCTTGATTTTTCATGTAAACTAGATGAGCTCCTCTACGAAGAGCTATTTGTAAGAGGTTCATGGTAAGGAGTGAGCCTTAGACATCTTCCAGGCTAGCTGGAATTTTCTTTGAATCATGCTCAGGTTCTTTATAACCCGGGTGTTTTTTTCTTTGCGGTACGCGGGCCTCTCACTGCTGTGGCCTCTCCCGTCGCGGAGCACAGGCTCCGGACGCGCAGGCTCAGCGGCCATGGCTCACGGGCCCAGCCGCTCCGCGGCATATGGGATCTTCCCAGACCGGGGCACGAACCCGTGTCCCCTGCATCAGCAGGCGGACTCTCAACCACTGCGCCACCAGGGAAGCCCATAACCCAGGTTTTTGACTAAAGGCTCTTTTGTCTTTACCTCTTTCAATAGAGATCTGAAACAAAAGCACTGAGTCCCTCTTCTCGACTCTGCCGCCCCGCCAGGCTGCTTTTTTTTTTGCAATGGTGGCAATAATGTGTGATTCCTCATTCAGCTTTGCTTTTTCTAGGTGTCGTTGTGTACACAGTCAACAACTTACGCTGATCATCAGCACGTGGGCAGACCTCATTTTATTGTACTTCGCAGATATTGAGTTTTTAACAAATTGAAGGTTTGTGGCAACCCTGTGTCGAGCAAGTCTATTGGCATCATTTTTCCAACAACATATTTTTTTTAATGAAGGTCTGTACATTTTTTTTTAGACATACACTATTGCACACTTAATAGGCTACAGGCTAGTGTAAACGTAACTTTTACATGCAATGGGAAACCAAAAAACTTGTGAGACTCACTTTATTGCGATGGTCTGGAACCAAACCTGCAGTATCTCTGAGGTGTGCCTTGATAGGAAATATGGCCTAGTGACTCTCTTTAACTATTTCTAGGAACTACATACACAATTTAAGATAACCAAACTTTCACAGGGTTTTTGAGAAGAGGCCTCTAGCATCAGTGTTGTCACACAATCCATTTGATGGAAAGGATGGTGCTCAACTTTTTATTTTATTTTTTGGCTGTGCAGCGCGGCATTCAGGATCTTAGTTCCCCAACCAGGGATCCAACCCACCCCCCATGCAGTGGAAGCGCAGAGTCTTAACCACTGGACCGCCAGGGAAGCCCCGATGCTCATCTTCTAATAATGAAACATTTTTCCCTGCAATATTTCTGGTTGAGATTTAAATAAGTTTTTCATGTAGAGTGTATCTACATGAAGTCACCTATAAGACATTTTTGATTAATACATTTTTAGACCAAAGAGTTCTTAAGTTTTCAAAGAGTAATGATGTTTTGGATAAGCTTTTCATCATATGACAAAAACACACTGATTTACAAATCCTAAAATCACTGAGTTTACATACCACTCTCCCACCTACAACCTGGATTTTATAGGCTCAGGTAGGTAAAGTGTCTTTAACACAAATTTAGCAACAGACGTGGGACTTGAGCCTAGTTTTCTGGATTTCTAGTTCTTTCTACCACCCCAGCTTGCCTTCCTGGTTTATCACTTTAGGTACTAAAGGCTGAATAGAGGTAATTTAGAAATTTTCAATTATTATAATCTATGCATTTGCTTTAGATAGTATATATTTCCCCCACACCACCTGCCCAGCTCTGAACCTGGGCCACACAAACCTGACCTACTGGTGGGACTGTTGGCTGGAAAAGAGTTTGTTGGGCATAAAATTAGTAAGTCTTTAATGATGGGTTGTTAAACAATTTGTTCTTTGGGTTCTTTAATAAAAAAAATTAAAGGCTTTAAAGGAAATATAAAGACTT
Organism: Physeter macrocephalus; assembly: GCF_002837175.3. Classification (NCBI taxonomy): domain Eukaryota; kingdom Metazoa; phylum Chordata; class Mammalia; order Artiodactyla; family Physeteridae; genus Physeter; species Physeter macrocephalus. Next base: position 25,344,580 of record NC_041224.1, on the reverse strand, counting down.
GGGACCTAAACTTTAGTAATCTGGAATATCTGGCAGAGCTTTCTGGAGTGGAATTGTTAGGGAACAGACAGCTTTTGACTGATAGGCAATAACTGATTGACAATGGAGTTGGGGTGGGAAGAAGAGTGTGGCAGCCACCACCGCTAGAAAAACACGGCAGCTGGAGGAAATGGTCTGTTACTGGAGAACAGTCCAAGCAAGAGTCCTCAAGCAAACAGAATTAAGCCCTTAACAGGCTATGGCTTAACCATTCTTAGGGAATGATGGTTTTGTTTTCTATTGCAGTTTCCAAGGTCGAGATCTCTTACTTTACATGGTGTCCAGTAAGGGAGGAATGACCATGCTAAAGCCAGACTGAATTGGCTTTGACATTTCCACCTCCTTCTTTGGGTCATGGGATTCATTCTTTTGGGCTTGGCCTCTTCAACTCCCCATTAGTTTGAGTCTTTTCTCTAGGACCTAGTCCAGCTGAGGATAACTTGATAATGCTCTGAATGAACATCATTATGGAAAATCTGGAAGAGAAAGAAAACTCTCCATTACAGTTCCAACAGTACAAAACTTCTTTAGCATCACCACTTCTTTACTTCCGGGGACAAAAGCTGAGACTGAGAATTGTTATCCTGAGCTCCGGTGGCTGATCCATAGGCAAGGAGCAAGGGTGAAATAGAGAGGAAAGAACAGGATAAGAAGAAGGAGTGGAAGGAAGGGAAAGGGGGTAAAAGATGAGCAGATGCATATGGCATGGGAGTGTCCACTGGGATCTTAGTCACACCTGGTTCCTACTCTTCATATTGCCTAACCTTTGACCCCAATAAACGATAGTATAGTTCTTCAAATGTATTTTTTTTAAATTGAAGTATAGTTGATTTACAATGCTGTGCGAATGTATTTCTTCTTAAAGTGGTGCTGTTTGCTTTTGGTGACGTGCCCCAACTTTGAGAGAGGTTCCCTAGTCATCCATCTTGGAAGTTGGGTTTGTCAATTTAGCCAGTTTCTAACAGCCAAATCCCCCATTTGCTCTCCTCAGCCTGGAGAGCCTTAAGCTAACAGCCCCGGAAAGGCGGAATCCAGCACGCAGATGTGGAGGAACGGGCAGGCCAGAATATCTTTCCACCTCCTTGGGGTCAGGGAAAAAAGGTGGAGGGCGGCGGGGTGCAGTGTGGGGGTGGGTACAGACGGCTTCTGGGAGAGCAGTCGGCCTGCATCCAGCCTGTCAGAACGAGGAAGAAGGTGCTGGGTAAGTCCTCTTCAGGGAGTAGAATATTTTTTTCCCCCTTTTACAGGGAAATTGGAACAGTCCTGGGAAAATGGGACAGGTGTCACCAATCAAGACACAGGGCTGTTTATCCAACTCAGCCGAGGGGCCCTCAGGGAGACAGTCTTGATACGAAAAAAACTACAATTTTTCGAAACACAAGGTAGTCCCTGCAGGTTGGGAATGGGCGTCTGTACGTGGATCGCCCTCTGACAGGTGGACACGGGAGAGGGATGGGCAGTCAGAATGCGCCTCCGAGACGGGAGGCCGGAGGGAACTCTGGGTGCGTTTCTCCAGTCTGTTAGGCTATTTCCAGGTACCTTCCCTGGCACAGCGTGCCCTACTAAACCCACTGCGGCTGGGCTGAGGGGCGGCCACCCTGGCGAAGAGAGTGTGGGGCAGACGTTCACTTTCCTCTAAGTCTCTGGGTTTCGGCCGGCGAAGAGAAAGAGAAACCAGGAGGGGCCGAGCTGGAGCGAAGGCCGCTCCAGCCCTGGGGCCGAAGCAGCCTGGGAGGCGCACAGAGCCCGGCCCTGAATCCACCCGCCGCTTGGCCGCCAGATAACCCCGGGAGTTAAGCTCCCAAAGAGAAAACGAGGCAGCGCCTGGCACGTCTTGCGCGTCCCCGGCCGCGAGGCTCCCGGCTCCCTCCTCGCCGCGAGGCCCCCTCCCCCAGCCATAATTGGACACGGGCGCCGATTTTGGTGCAATGCGAATTAGCTCCAGTCGCCCAGTCGGGAGGGCCAGGCAGGCTCGGGGAGCGCCAGCCGCTGGCGGGCGCCGCGCGGCCCGAGTCAACGCCCACCTCCGCCAGTATCCCCGCGGACGCCGCCTCCCGTAGCCATAACAACCAGCCCCCGCGTCCGACCCCGCGCAGCGCCCGGACGCCCGGGGAGGACGCCCCCGCCCTCGGCGCCCCGCATCCGGGTGGCCTCGCGCCCCCGCCCTCGCCCCCGCCCTGCAGCGTCCTAGCGCAGCGCAGAGGCGCCCTCTCCCGCCGCCGGAGAGGAAAGCCCTCGCGCCCCCGAGACTTGACTTTGCAGAATTAATAAAGCAGCCCCGGGGGGCCGGAGTCCTCCAGCACGCGCCTGGGCGCCCGCACCTGCCCGGGTCCGCCGCACCAGCCCTCTCCTGGGCTCCAGGGCGCAAGCGGCGGCGGGAAGCGTGGCCGGGCGGCGACGGCGGTGCCCCGGCGCCCGGGGCACGGCGTTCCCGGAGAGCAGGACATCCCCGAAGGCGGCAGCACGCGGGAGGCGGGGAGGCGGGAGGCAGTCGGGGCGCGCGGGGAGGGCGGCGAGCCCGCGGGAGGAGGAGGAGGAGGGAGGGAGCAGGGCGGGCGGCTGGGAGGGAGGAGAAGGGAGGCAAGAAAGTAGCAGAAAGTGAGGCTGGCAGCCGGCGGCAAAGGAGCCGGGCGAGTGGCGGCGGCGGCAGGAAGTCTGTGCCCGAGACGCGCAGAAATAAGAGCCAGGGAGGGACCGCGGCGGCGGAGAGAGTGAAAGAGGAAACTGCAGAAGAGGAAGCTCTGCCGCAGCACAAAGTCTCCTCTGGCTCGCGCGCCGAGCATCCCCGCGCCGCCAGCCCAGCCCTCCCGGACCGGCTCGCCGCAGCCGGCGCCCCCGCTGCGCCCGCGCCGCCGTCCCCCCGCGCCCCCGCGCTCGGGCGCCCCCTCCTCGCGCGCCCACCCCGGCCCCCCGCGCCCCCGGCCGCTCCGCCTCGCCGCCCTCTGCGCACGCCGCCCTCGTCTGCCATGGCCCGGGAGAACGGCGAGAGCAGCTCCTCCTGGAAAAAGCAAGCTGAAGACATCAAGAAAATCTTCGAGTTTAAGGAGACCCTCGGAACGTAAGTGGGGACCGGGGAGTAGAGGGTGGAGGTGGCAGCGGCCGCGGGTGCAGAGGTGGCTCACGCTGCCACTGCCGCCTCCACCGCGGTAGGAACCGGCGGGTCGCCACGTCCTCATTGTCCAGTTCTCGGCTCTGCGTGCCCCCTGCGTGCCGGCCGCGTGGGTCTGCACCCCGCGGGCCCGGGTGGGAGCCGCTCCTGGGCGGGGGAGGCTCTGGGCTTTCGGGGTCAGTCGCAGGCGGGCGACTTTTCACTTCCCTGACACCGCCGCCCTCTCGACTTCTCCCCACGCGTGACTGTGGGCTGAGCATGGTGGATATTCCTTTTTACTGGCTGCGTGCTTCTACTCACCGTGTGTATGGGTGCACCGTGTCCGCGAGAGACTTGGTCACGAGAAAATTGGGCTCCGGGCATTCCCATTTCTGTCCTGCCGTTATGTATTCTTATAGAATTGACATCTTCACGTACTAGGCGTAGGCAAGACTTTGGATGGCCGCGCGATTAAGGAAGGGAGGAATTTCGCAGTGTTCAGGGTCACGTGTGGGCAGAGCCTTACCTGAGCGTCTGTCCATTTCACCAGGCTCGGCAGCACACGCTGGGGTGCGGGGTCGCCAAGGGAGGGTCTGCGAGGGTCGCTGTACCGGCGGTTTCTTTCTAGGGCTGTGTGTAGTCCGAGGCTGGTGGCAGAGTCTCAAGAAAGCAGGACTAACCAGAAGTCCATGGCAGGAAGGCTCCGAGCATGTGCTGCCCCATTCAGCTGCTGTTCCCTTTCTGCCCAGGAGTTGGTTTTTGTTTGTTTTGTTGTGGAGTGCCTGAGAATAGGTAGGGAGGCTGATAGTGAAAGAGAATCGGGCACTGCTGGAAGAGTCTGAAATTGGAGTTATTTTCTCCCCTCATGTGATCGGTATCTGTCAGCATATAGATTCATACACATAAGTGCTGTATGAACCGAACGTTTTGCAGGGGTTCATGGAGGTGTTAATTAGGCTGGGAAGAGATAGAGGAGGTGTTTCGTAAGAGAAGTCAGTGTGCTCTTCTCTCCTGTCTTCCTTAAACCCCCTTTACTTGTTATTGTGGTTGGTTTGCTTTTCCAGGACCACATTTTCAAACCCAGATTGTTTTCTGTCCCATACTCAGGGTCCACTGAGTTGTTTGGTCATTTTCCCTCCCCCAGCGCCATATCTGCAGTGGTGCCCCAGAGCCCCAGTTGTGAAGGTAGCATATCCCTGCCATGCTTCTGCTCCTGGGGACGCACACTTGCCGAGGATGAGAAGAGGGTCTCTCAGCCGTTGTGCTTGCTTCAGGAACACAGTCTCCCTGTGGGTGTAGACTTTCTATCTCTTGGAAGGAAAACAGAAAGGACTTCGCCTTTTCATAGAGAGGGGCTTGGGGCTGCCTCTTAGCATGGCCTGTTAAGGGGTGAGGTTTGTCCATAACTTTAGAAAATTATCGTTGAGGTTTATTTGGCTTTGGGGTAGTGACTCTGAGATGCTAAGTTGCCGAGAAAGAAGAAGCGTGTGCTTGCTGGTCATCCTGAGACCGATGATGTGGCCTCAGGTGAGGGGATGGGAGAGAGTGGAGTCCCATCGTGAGAGAATGCATTCCTTTGCCAGGCGCATCTCCACCCGAGCCCCTCGACCTGGTCCCTCTGCTTGCAGCCTCCAAGCAGACCGATGCAGCTCCCCTGACTGCCTCCTCTTCCCCGGAGAGCCGGGCAGCTGCCCCTCTGCCGTGGCTGGCCTGCTCAGCCCCATGAGCTGTGGCTTCATTGAGTGGCTCCTGCTGTGGCAGGTGCTGTTTGGGTATGACTGCGGGTGGTTCCACCTCTGGGTAGGATGGGGACTTGCCTCATGGTGACGGAGAGACCGTACAGCTCTTGCAGAACAACCTCTTGGTCTCTGGCCACATTCCCCGTGAACTTGGGGATGGGTCTCTGTTAGGGTTCCAAAGCTTTGCCTTCTGTCTTGGAAAGAATTCTTTGAAAAGAAGCTTCCCACTATGGTCCCGTAGTGCTGACAGGGGTTCTAGAAGAGTGAAACACAAACAATAAAACGATCAAAATGTTTTCACTCAAAAGCATGATAATAATAATAATAATAGTAGTAGTAGTAAATGTAGGTGACTTTATTAAATGAATACCAAGAACCAGTTGTTATTCTAAGTGCCTTAGGTATAGTAACTCATTTTACTCTCACGTTAACCCGATGAAGTGGGTATTTACTTCTGTCCCCACTTGGCAGATGGAAAAACTGAGGCAACAGAGAAATTATGTGACCTGCCAAACCGGAGGTACTTATTAAGTGGAGCTGATATTCGAATCTAGGCAGAACAACTTGTGATTATGCATGTGGGATTGAGCCCCTCTGTGGATTATGTAACAGCAAATGCTAATAATAATTTGACTAACTTTAGTATTTGGAAAGCTAATTTTAATATTAAGGTAAAGAAAACATAATTATCCAAACATGTAACATGTTAAAGCTTTTGCATTATCAACACCTTTTTGTCTCTTGGACTTTCTAGAAGTGGTCCAAAGTACAGGACGCCTGTTTCACCCTGGGCCAAGTCCAGTGATCTTGACCTGAGTCTAAATAGTGGTCACTTCTGGTTCTGTTAGTGTGGATTTTGGCTTTGGGCTCTACACTTGTTTTCAGTGAAACCTAGCATCAGTCAAGGGTGTCAACAGTTACAATTGGGATTCATTTCCAAGGTACTCTGCAGGCCCAATCATTTTGTTTGTCACACTTTTACCATATGCCTTTAGGATCCTAAGGCAGGAAAGCCCTGCCAGGAGCCAGATTGTCAGCCCACAGTGTTAAAATGCTTTTAAAATAAAGCGCTGTGAAGGCTCAAGGAGCACTCACTTGGCAAAACCTTGTAATCTGATATCGGGCTGCCTGATCCAGGTACCTTTCCGTGCAGAGCAGAACCTCTACTGTTGAAGGCCAGAGGGTCAAGCCATTTAGACCGTGTGGTCTGCGGGACCTTGCTGGAGGGTGGGAGCCAAATGGGAGTGAAGGCTGGCCCAGAAGGGTGGGAAGAGAGCTGGAGGAAGCAAAGGACAGCATAGGGGAAGGAACCCACTGTGTGGTTTGGGCCTGGGTTTTCTGATGCACCCCTGAGTCAGGCCTCAGGAGAAGCCTCTCAGCTTATGACCTTCAGTGTGGCTCCCTTTGAAGGGGAATCCCAGGCCCTAACCCTACCTCTGAACAAGGTGGGAAGGCTTAATTACTGTTTATTAATCAACGCCACGTTTTCAGATCCCTGCCTGGCACACGCCAGATTAATGTGGGATCAAATAAATGTTGTGTAACAGCAATTAGGAGTCGTAAACACTTCTGTGGAGTGTTTGCTGAGGCCGTTCAGGCCATCTCTACCGTATGTGTCTTTCCACATCTTCTGAACCAAGACTATGAAAACAGGCCATTTGGAGAAAGATACAGATGGGAAGAAAGGTTTGACTGTGGTGTCCAGGAAGTACCCCAGACTCATGGAAGTGGCTTCTGTAATTGCCACGCCATGAAAGGCATCTGAACAGAGGAGGCCCTGAGAGTTGACACAGAATGCTTCTCCCAATATACCTCATTTCTTCCCCCAGAGTATGGAAATGGCACGTCCTGGAAAATAGATTCTTCATCTCTGCAGGGTATGAATACATGCTTTTCTTACAGACCGAATGTTTTGTGTTGAAGTAATTGCTGTTTGTGGGGGGCTGGAGCGGGCACCGTGGAGGCCTTGGGCCTGGGTTCAAGGTCTGACTCAGCTGCTGCTGGGGTGTGTGGGCTGTGGGCTGCTTGGTCATTTTTCCACATGACCTGGTCTTAGCTGCCTCACCTGTAAAATCAGGGGGAGGGCAAGGAAGATGGGATAATTTTCAAGTGCCCTTACAACCCTGAGATTTTTTTGCCTTGTCTGGGTAATGAAGGCACTCACTATCATTTTTGGGGAGCTTTCGCGTGTAGCCTAGAGCAGCTTAGCCCTATTTGGAGGGACATTTTTATGCCCAGGCTAGTAGCAAAGTGATACAGCTCAGGACAGGAAGTGTTATCCCACTTGATGTCAGTAGCACAATGCCTTTGCTTTTTTATGAAATGAGTGCCTGCTGGGTGCTGCTTTAGGAAGAGTATAAATGGAAATGTCTGTGGGACCAGCACTGTCTTTTCCCACTAGTATCTTCCGTACATGCCTTGTTCTGAAATTGCTCAATCAGTACACCTGTTGAGGACACAGATGATTGATTTATCTGAAAGCCCGGGTAGAACACAGACTCACCTGTTCTTTTGTGGGAGGCGGGTGTGTGTGCGTGGGTGTGGGGGGAGAGGGAGATCGCAGAGCTACCAGAGGTGATTTGTGTGTTTGACCGACTGATTTAAGAGTATTTATTCTGAGACTACTCCAAATTTTAGTCTGTGAAAAGCATTTAAAAGAATATTACCCAGAGGAGCAGAGAGGTGGACAGCCCCCAGAGTGCCCCCCGAGGGTATCCCAGCTGCGGCATTGGTTAGAAGTTTGCATTTCTCAGCCCTTTGTTTGAGGCACGATGTAAACTCAGCCTCTTGTACATTTAAAAATATCTGTCGAACACCTGCTATATTCTAGGCACTGGTGCGCGGTAGCGGGGAGTACAGCAGCGAACAAGCAGACACAAATGCCTGCTTTCCTGGAGCTCACATTCTGGTGAGGAAACCAGAAAATAAAAAAAACATGAATCAGGAAAATGTAGAGTATGTTATCTAGTATACACGTTAGGGGAGAAATGAAGCAGGGAAAGGGGAATTTTTGGAGGGGGAGGTGATGGTGGCTTGAAGCAGCGTAGCCAGGGAGGGCCTGGCTGAAGAGCTGCTATTTGAATAAAGATCTGGAGGCTCCATTGCGATAGCTGAAGGTAGAATGTTCCGGTCGGAGGGAACAGCAAGGGCTGCTTTGAGCAGAGGTGTACCTTGACCTGACTCAGGTGTTTCCATCATGGCTGTGGTTGCTGTGTTGAGAAAGAATGGATGGGTTCAAGGGCAGAAGCGGGGAGACCAGCTCGGAGGCTATGGAAACCATCCAGGGGAGAGAGAATGGTGGTGGAGGACTGGGGTGCCGCTCTGGAGGTGATGAGAAGTGGTTGGATTCTGGAAACGTGGAAGGGAGATCCGATAGGAACTGCTGGTAGATTGGGTGTGGGATGTGAGATTCGCCAGGGATTTGGGGTTGGAAGAAAGATGCCGTTTGTTGCTTTCGGTCAGTTTTGTTCCAAGGATTTTCTGAGCACCTGCTCTGTGGGCACAACAGGGCTGTCCGTGTTCTGGGAAGCTCTTGGAAAGAGTTTGGAGGGAAAACTCAACATCCTTTGGGATCCTGGGTTCTTGTGAGGGACTCTTGGATTTGTTTATTTGTTTATTTTTAAAAAGTTAAAAAAAAATCTTTGGCCACGCCACACGGCATGTGGGATCTTAGTTTCCCCACCAGGGACTGAACCTGCGCCCCTTCCATTGGTAGCATGGAGTCTTTTTTTTTTTTTTTAACATCTTTATTGGAGTGTAATTGCTTTACAATGTTGTGTTAGTTTCTGCTGTGTAACAAAGTGAATCAGCTATATGTATACATATATCCCCATATCCCCTCCCTCTTGCACCTCCTTCCCATCCTCCCTATCCCACCGGTCTAGGTGGTCACAAGGCACCGAGCTGATCTCCCTGTGCTATGCGGCTGCTTCCCACTAGCTGTCTATTTTACATTTGGTGGTGTATATACGTCCATGGTATTCTCTCACTTTGTCCCAACTTCCCTATTTGGTTATTTTTAAATAATTTCTATCTCTACTGATATTCTCTATTTGGTGAGAGATTTTTCTCATATATCCTTTTAATTTTTAGAAACTGTTTTCTTTAGTCCTTAGAGCGTATTTATAACAGCTGATTTTATGTCTTTTTTTTCTAGGTCCAATGTTTGTTCTTTCTCAGGGACAGTACCTATTGACTGTCTTTTATTTACCTTTGTATGGGCCATACTTTCTCTTTTGTATGTGTCTCAAAATTTTTTGTTGAAAAGTGAACATTTTCTTTTCTATTTTTTATTGAGATGTAGTTGACATACAATATTATGTCCATTTCAGGTGTACAACACAGTGATTTGACATTTATATAGATTATGAAATGATCACCACAATAAGTCTGTCCCCATACAAAGTTATTACACTATTATTGACCATATTCCTTATGCTGTATATTACATCCCTGTAGCCAAATATTTATAACTAGAGGTTTTTACCTCTTAATTCCCTTCACCTAGTTCATTCAGTCCACCACACCCCTCCCCTCTGTCAACCATCTTCTTTATCCATTCATCTGTTGATGGACACTTAGGTTGCTTCCATGACCTGGCTCTTATAAATAGAACTGCAACGAACATTGTGGTACATGACTCTTTTTATTTATTTATTTATTTATTTATTTATGGCTGCATTGTATTCTCATCGCTGCATGCGGACTTTCTCTAGTTGTGGCAAGCAGGGGCTACTCTGACACACAGGCTTCTCATTGCGATGGCTTCTTGTTGGGGAGCATGGGCTCTAGGCATGCAGGCTCAGTTGCTCCGCGGCATGTGGGATCTTCCCGGACCAGGGCTCAAACCCGTGTCCCCTGCATTGGCAGGCAGATTCTTAACCACTGCACCACCAGGGAAGTCCCCATGACTCTTTTTGAATTATGGTTTTCTCAGGGTATATGCCCAGTAGTGAGATTGCTGGTTCGTATGGTAGTTCTATTTTTAGTTTTTTAAGGAACCTCCATACTGTTCTCCATAGTGTCTGTATCAATGTACATTCCCACCAACAGTGCAAGAGGGTTCCCTATTCTCCACACCCTCTGGAAGCATGGAGTCTCAACCACTGGACTGCCGGGGAAGTCCCAGTTTTTTAAGGAACCTCAATACTGTTCTCCATAGTGTCTGTATCAATGTACATTCCCACCAACAGTGCAAGAGGGTTCCCTATTCTCCACACCCTCTGGAAGCATGGAGTCTCAACCACTGGACTGCCGGGGAAGTCCCAAGGGACCATTGGATTTTAAGGCTAATCTCTTTCTTTCCAAGAGCTTGTGTCTGGGATGGGCTTTTGAAATATCTCCTCTTCTGTCACAGGGGGAAGTCGTGATAGGCTGGACATTTGAGCAGCTGGACGAACTGCTTAACTTTCTGTGAAAATGCTGGGTGTTGCCTCTAGAATTATCAACAGGAAGATCACTTTGACAGGTGCACCTGTAACCTACAGCTCTCCCACTTGATTTGGGAATTAAAGCCCAGACGTTCTGTGAAAAATAATAAACATGTGAACTCCTACTACTTCTTTCTTTGATAGGATGTTTTATGTTTGGAGAGAAAAAGCCCAAAGTTTTTCTTGGTCGCGAAAAAGATAAACCCTCGTGGCCTTGCCGATTTGTATGGTGGGATCTGGGAAATTGCACTTTTTAGAGCTTGTTCCCGGAGGGGCTAATGAGGACGAGGTCTCAAGTAGAAATTTCTGGCTCAAACTTGGCAATCGAGTGGACAGTAATTAGACTTGGCAGGTGAACTTTCTTGTCCTCTCAGAGGAGGATCTTAGGGGTTAACTTGCTGAGCTTTTTTTTGGCTGGGTCTCCATAAATCCCTTTAATCTTTCCTTTCCCCAAATAAATATCTGTAAATCCCCTTCAATCTCTCTCCTTCTCCTCCTCTCCCCTCTGGGAGGGCTTAGCATTGGTCCAGCAGGGCACTGTCACATTATCGGACAGCTTACACCCACAAGGGTGGACCCCAGGACCTCACCATTGCCTCCAATCCTCATGAGATTTTGCAGGAATCGCCAGGGAGCCCACAGCCCCTGAGGACACATTTCTTTAATTGAAGAACGAACCTCTTATGGGTGGCCAGCACGAAGCCTGGAGCCCTCGTCAGCTGTCGCAAGTTTCTCTTCTGACTCAAGATGGTCCATCCAATGCACAAGGACACATGGACCCTGGGAAACATGCCAACGTTACCTTCTTTTTCAGTTCACGTTGGGTACCTCCCTTTGACTCCCTGTGGTGCAGGAGATCACCTTTTCCTTGGGCTAGTTTTCTGTTAGATCCTTCTTGATTTTTAAAAATGTTTATTATGCAGTATGTGGATGCTTCAGGTTTGAGTCAGACCAAATGGATGCCACAGGCCAAGTTCATTCCATGGCAGACCAAGTTCATTCCCTGTCTCCAGTGGTCAGCTGTGGGTCTCGTGCTGTTTTTTCCTAGTATTTCAGCAGGATTCAGAGATGGAGGAATGCGTTTCTCGGTTAACACCAGATCTTGAGGGTAAGCCTAAAGGCAGCATATTGGCTGAGGCCGGGCAGGGGAGGCATCAGAGGCCATGAACCGTGCTAGAAAGGCAGCTCCAGCGCCACCCTTCACGTCTTTCTGAGTTAAGGTGCAGATGGAAGTTGCTGCCTTGTGGGATTCCTGTAAGGATTCAGTGACATCTATGAGGTGCCTGGCACATAACTGGGATTGAGTAAACAGCAGCTGCCATCAAGTTTTAGTTGCCTTCAGCAGCTGTGGTGGAGGATAGGTACCCTCGGATATTCAGGGCCAGTGCTGTGAGGAAGAACATGTCAGTGTCTGTTGGAAATTGATTTTTGGAAGCTCCTGGGGCAGAGATGCAGAACAGTGCATACTTAACCTCCCCCCGCAAGTTGATTTAAGAAACCATCAACAAGTCCTCAGTCAACCAGGGAAGAACATTTGCTGGATATTCCGCGGGGCGCAGTCCTGAGCTGCTAAGAAGGGAGGATCTGAGGTCACTAGGCCATGGGTGCAAATCCTGGGTCCACTGATTCCTAGCTGTTATGTTTTGGGCAAATTATGTCACTGTTCTCGGCCCCGTGCCCTCATCTGCACAACAGGATAACGCTAGCACCCGATCTAAGGGTTGCAGTGAAGGTTAGATGAGGGCGCGTGGAATCCCCTTAGTGCGTGGACATGGCCGTGAATCCGTGTGCAGGAAATGCGCCTTCTCTCTCCTTAGCCCCTTCGGGGCTGACACCCTGCTCCTCAGAGGCCACTTGCCCAGATTTGGGGGGTCCATGGCGCCATCCAGTACGTGCTTCCCACAGGAGGCTGGTTGGTTCCCCTGGCTCTGGCGTTCACCAAGAGCCTCAGCCCCAAACATCCTCCAGGCCAGCTCTCGTGTTGAATGACCTAGTTTGCTGCATACATAGACTCATCCCCTCCCTGGGTTATGTCATCAGCTTTGTCTCTCTGTACCTCTCCCTGCACCCTGAGCTGTTTTTTTTTTCTTCAGTCTGTCTCTACATCAGCTTGTGCAAGACGCTCTTCTAACTGCAGTTTCTGATGTTGCCAACAGCACTTAGATCTTGGTGCAGCTGTGGCCCTTCTTGCAGCTGAAACGTGCTTCTTTCTGGGAATGGCTTCAGTCTTATCTGCTTCGGTTTCTTATTGAAAATAACGTTTGGCTTGGAGGACTGAAGTAACTTGTTGATTACAGTATTCCAAAACGTCACTGACTTTTGTGAGTTTAAATTTTCTAGGTAGTGAGTTTATTTTAATGCTAGAGTTTTCACAAATGGCAACGTGTCTAGGTATAGAGCGCATGAAAGTGCGTAACAATTTACTCAGAAATATCCTTATCAGGGTCCCAGGTTGCAGGATGTAGGTAAAACAGTTGGAGAGCTCATGTCGGAATCGGGTGAAATCCCTCATCTTGACCTCCCCACGTTAGCCCTTTCCATGGCCTGACCAGGTCTGCGGTCACAGTTTATTGGTACCTCTGCAGCGCAGTGAGCATGGGAAAGCGAGGCTTCCCAACTGGACAGAGTCAACATTTTTACTGGTTGAGAGGCCCCCTCTCTGACGTTTATAACCACGGCTCACATCACTGAAATTGCTTTTACGCCAAATTGGATCAGGGGCTGTAAGTGGAATCCTAAAGGTATCATATTCAACAAAACCTCGAACAGTCCCCAGTTTTCAAGTGGCGTTCCTACCTGCCCCGCACACGATGCTGTCCCCTGCCACCAAGGCCCACAGTGTTGTGGGAAGAAACGAGAAGGAAATGAAGCTGTGCTAAGCGGAGAGGTCTGGTGGGACGATGGGGGGGTGGGGTGGAAGACACCCCAGGGCGCCTGCCCCCTGCCCTCCAGGGCTCTTCCCATTTCTTTAACCTTCATAAAAATGGCTGCTCGAAATTTGCCTTAAAACATTAGAAGATACAAATGCCTTGAAATAGGTTGAGAGACCAGCCATCTGTGATGTAAGTGATTTTAAAGAAAGTGCTTTTTCCTCCCACGTGAAACTGACAAGAACTAGCAGCTTGGCTGGAAGACAGGAGGAAAGTAGGTAATTGTGGTTTTGGAGCTTTGGGGTGGGGGCAGTGGGGAGGTGCACATGAGTTCCAAACTGGGAAGTTGAAGGCCAAGTGAGGCAACTGGGAGAAGGATCCCAGGCCGACCGACTGATTAATTAAACTGGGTTCTGGGGCTTCCCTGGCGGTCCAGTGGTTAGGACTCCACGCTTCCACTGCAGGGGGTGCAGGTTCGATCCCTGGTCGGGGAACTAAGATCCCATGTGCTACGTGGCCAAAAACAAACAAACAAACAAGACTGGGTCCTAGGCTGGCCTGGGCCCCGAAAGGGAGGCTGCTGTAGTACTGCCTCTGTGACCTCCCCGCCTCCCCTCCTCCCCCAGCACAGCCCCGGCTCCCAGGACCCGGCTGGGACATTCACACTGTAATTCAGCCTCACTGGGCATTGGTACTCAAGGCTTCTCTAGGTGTGAGCGGGCTCTTTACCCCCATGAGACATTTCACTTTCCTTAAAAGTATGCCTTGAACAACCACCACACCCAAAAGGTGAAAATGAACTTCAGGGGCAGACCTTGTATAAAAGCTGGGGACAGCCTGTATCTGGCCCTCCTGTGCAGGAGCGATGCTGCTGGGATTTGCTCTGCCTGCGTCAGCGTGGCCAGCGTCAATGGAGTTTGTGGACCTAGTCGTGATAAAAAAAACCCCGATGTTGCCTTTTTAGGGCCCTCTCGGCTCCTTTGACAGCTGGGAAATAGAAGACATAATATTTGGGTGTGTGTGTGTGTTTTAATTGTGGTTAAAAAAATGCATAACCTAAAATTGACCATCTTGACCATTCTTAAGTCTTTAGGGCCCTTTTGGCTCCTTTGACAGTTGGGAGTTAGAAGACCTTGTATTTGAGTGTGTGTGTTTTTAAGCTGTGGTTAAAAAAAATGCATAACCTAAAATTGACCATCTTAACCATATTTTTTTTGCGGTACGCGGGCCTCTCACTGTTGTGGCCTCTCCCGTCGCGGAGCGCAGGCTCTGGACGCGCAGGCTCAGCGGCCATGGCTCAAGGGCCCAGCCGCTCCGCGGCACGTGGGATCCTCCCGGACCGGGGCTCAAACCCACGTCCCCTGCGTTGGCAGGCGGATTCTTAATCACTGTGCCACCAAGGAAGCCCCCATCTTAACCCTTTTTAAGCCTATAGTTCATTGGCACTAAGGACATTCATGTTGTTGTGCAACCATCATCACCATCCATCTCCAGAACCTTTTCATCTTCCCAAAGTGAAGCTTTATCTCCATTAAACACTCACTTCCCATTTCCCCTCCCTCCGGCCCCGGCAACCTCCATACCTCCATGCTGCCTTCTGTCTCTGTGAATTCAGCTACTCTAGGTATCTCCTGTAGGTGGAATCAGACAATTTTGTCATTTTGTGTCTAGTGTATTTTATTTAGCGTAATGTCCTCAGGGTTTATCCACATGGTAGCGTGTGTCAGAATTGCCTGCCCTTTTAAGGCTGAATAATATTCTATTGTATGGCTAGACCACATTCTGTTCATTTTGTTTATCCATTCTTGATGAACGCCTGGGGCCGCTTCTGCCTTTTGGGTTTTGTGAATCATGCTTTATGAGCATGGCTGTCCCTCTTCAAGTCCCTGCTTTCAGTTCTTTTGGTTCTTTCATTTCGTATCCAGAAGTGGAATTGCTGGGTCATGTGGTAATTCTGTGCCTCGTTTTTTGAGGTACTCGCAGACAGTTTTCCGCAGCTCTGTGGTGTTTTGCAGTTTGCAAAATACTTTTACATCCACGATTTCTCCTGCGCCTTAGGACAGCCCTGCGAGTGGGGAGCAGTCATTGCCCTCATTTTACAGAGAAGAACATGGAGGTTCTGAGAGGTGAGATGAGTCAGGAGAAAAGGTTGCCAAGTGGCGCTTGGAGATTGGAACGTCTTCCGACTCTGAATTCAGTGCTCTTTCTCCCCCGTCGTGCTGCTTACAAGCTGGTTAGCGGGGACAGTGGGAACAGAGAACACTGATGAATGAAAAAGGTACCTCCCCGTTCTGTGGATGTGGTGTGGTTAGGAGACCATTGGAGCCCGTTGTGTGCTGTCAACCAGCTCTGGTTTGTAACCTTTGCTGATCCCATGGTGTAACTACTCCCGCTGGAACCACTTCAAGCTACCCCTGGTTTAACGACCGACTGCAGAATTCTTTTTTTTAAAAAAAAATTAATTTATTTATTTTTGGCTGTGTTGGGTCTTCATTGCTGCGTGCAGGCTGTTCTCTAGTTGCGGCGAGCGGGGGCTGCTCTTCGTGGTGGTGCGCGGGCTTCTCATTGTGGTGGCCTCTCTTGTTGCGGAGCACGGGCTCTAGGCTTCAGTAGTTGTGGCTCGTGGGCTCAGTAGTTGTGGCTCGTGGGCTCTAGAGCACAGGCTCAGTAGTTGTGGTGCACGGGCTTAGTTGCTCCGTGGCATGCGGGATCTTTCCTGACCAGGGCTCGAACCCGTCTCCCCTGCATTGACAGGTGGTTTCTTAACCACTCTGCCACCAGGGAAGCCTCCAAAATTCTTGAATGAGGCTCTTGTGAGCACGTGTGAGTTGACTCAGCACACCTTTGGAGGAAGTTGAGGTCAGGAGATCTGAGTTCAGTTCTGGCTCTGTCGCTTCAGAAGTGTGGAACCTTCGTTGTATTCTCCCTACATCTGTTATCACCTTGTTTGTTAAATGGGGATAATGACGCCTGCTTCCATTACAGACCTGTTGTAAGGCCTGAATGAGATAAGGTATGTGCAGTAAGGCTTTATACAAATAGAAGGTATTATCATGTTGCGAAGATTATAGCTTTAAAATAGTTCTTTCTCATAAATGTTGGTGTCATGCATACTGTTTGGAACCTAGCTATCATCTTTTGGGCACGGTTCCCGAGAAGTTGGGCCATGGTCAGCCTTGACGCTGAAAGCATCAATGCAAAACCCAAAGTTTCATAGTATATTTTATCTAGGCCTGTTCAGGTGTATGTTGTTTTTGTTCTCAGTGTTTAAGCGATTGGTACCTTCAGAAAAATTCTTTAAAAATTATAAAAAGGACATGTCATCCTGGTAGAGAATTTAAAAAATATGGAAGAGTATGAGGAAGATGATGAGGATCAACTAGTTGGCTGGATGGGTCTTGGGTCATCAGTCCCTCTAGGGGGGCGGGGAGATCTCAGGAGAGACCCCAGAGGTCAAGAGGTTGGGGGTGGGTCTGTGGGGGGGTGGGGTGGGGCTGTGGTTATTCACTCACTGCTGTGGAGATATTTCAGTATTTTGCCAACTGGTCTGATTGGACCACTGCACAGCGGTTGAGTATCGGCTCTGGAAATAGGGGTAGTGGTCTTTGTTGAATGCGGTGGGTGTCCGATTTTTTTCAGGGTGCTGGTATTTTGTGTTAGTTTGGCGCTGGTGGTGATGCCATCATTGGGATTATTGTCATGATTACCCTGTCTACTCTCATCACCACCTCTAAACACCTACAGAGTCAGCAGTGGGACAGAACCAGGTGCCAATAGGAGACCCTACTCAGCAGGCTTCCAGTGGGCTACTCACCCATGTGAGAAGAAAGAGGTAAAAAAATACTCATGTCCAAGTGTGCTTGACTCCCCTCGGTTGGAGTAGGACACAGGAACCTAGATTCTCAGTCACTTCATGGCATGAAATAACTACTGTTCGCTATGGACTGAATATTTGTGTCACCCCAAATTCATGTGTTGAAATCTACCCCCCAGTGTCATGGTATTAGGAAGTGGATATTAGCATAATATCCTCAAGGTTTATCCACATGGTAGCATGTGTTAGAATTGCCTTCCTTGGGCTTTGGGAGGTGATTAAGTCATGAAGGTGGAGCCCTTTTAAATGGAATTAGTGCCCTTATAAATGAGACCCCAGAGAGCTCCTTTGCCCCCTCCACCATATGAGGACACAGCGAGAAGGCAGTTGCCTATGAACTAGGAAGTGGGCTCTTACCAGACACCAGATCTGCCCATGTCTTCATCTTGGACTTCTGGGCCCTGCTTGGCTGGTTAGCCTCCCAGGCAGGGTTCTAATGGGGCATGGACATGGCAGCCTCTGAGTCTTCAGGATCAGTGTGGCCACTCTCCCCACCCCTCAAGGCTGTTCCTGGTGGCCTTCCTTTCTTGTAGGAATTCTTGAATGTATAATATAGTCCCTAAGTGTGATCTCATCCTAGGATTGCAGGAATGGTCCAGGTAGATGCAGGGACCTCCAAAAAAAGCTTGGTTAATCCTGAAGGTCCTAAGAGCTGGGTGTCCTTCCAAAGCTTTCCAGGAATTTGGAGTTTGAGGTCTCTTCTTCTAGCATGGCCAGGGGGTTAGGCCCTAACCCTGCCCTAAGTCTGCCCCATAGGAATGAGGGAAACTTGAACTAGTCCTGGTGCTAGAAATTCCAATGGGTTTGTCTGGCCAAAGCCATCTGGAAACGTGCCTTCATTTAGTCGCCTCGGTCAGGCTTCAGGTAAGACTTTGGAGAATTGTGAGACTGATTCCACAGTTTTTTCTTTAAAAAAAAATTCATCAGATATTATAGACCGAGATTCTGCTCTGTGCCAGGCACTACGGAAGTGTTGATAAGACAAAATATGGTTCTTGTCCCTGGGGAACTTTTGGGGGAGACAAACATGTAATTACACTTCAGTGTGATAGTGCTGCCTGGTGGGGACACAATATGGAAGCTGCAAAGAGGGGCACCTTGCCAGAATTGGGGCTCAGCAATGGTGAGCTGGGCTGTTGCCTAAGAAGTCAGAAGTGGAAAAGATCTAGCATTCTTCATTATTTAATGAGCTCCTGCTTTATGCTAAAGAGAAAGCTGGCTTCTGTAAGACAGAGGAAACATATAGTTTTAATAATAATAATGATAAAAATAGCAACCATTTATCGAGCACTTACTAGGTACTAGGCACTATTCCAACTACAGTATTTTACATGAATTTTCACAATAAATCCTCACAGCAGCCCAATAAAATATGTTCCATTGTCATCACCATTTTAGGGATGAGGACACTGAGCCCCAGAGAGGTTAAGCAACTTGGCCAAGGGCACACAGAACTATATGGAAGAATTGGGATTTGAGCTTAGGTTGGGTTATCTGTCTGGGGCCAAAGCCAGTACCCTTAACTATTATATCATTGTACTAACATTCTACCGACTTCATAGGTTGGCAAATTTTGTCCCCTGAACTCGTAACAGAGCACATGGTGACATAAGCATGGGGCAAAGTGTTTTGGGGTTTCCAAGGGAAGGGAAGTAACGGAGACGAATCATAAGAGCAGGTAACTGAATTGTTTTCCTAGTAGAGCTTCTCCAGTGGCCCATTTCCCAGATGGCAGCCGTGTATTCATTTAACCAGTGGTGGTTAAGCTCTCACTTACGGCTGGTGCTGTACCAACTGGAGATTCAGTGGCAAATGAGAGGAGTGGTCCCTGCTGTGTCCTCCAGATACGCTAGACCTGTTCCGACCTCTGTGTCCTGCTCGTGTAGGTCCTCCCGTTGCCATTGCTCCCCATCGATTTTCCAGGGTCTTAAGCTGCTAAGATCACTTAAGTCTGCTCTCTTCCATCAAGTTTTCCCAGACATCAGCAACCCACTTTGGACTTCTCTGCTTCTGTTCTTTCCAGTCTTAGAATCATACTATTGAGGGTCAGCCGTTGCGGGTTTTTTCCTTTGTGAGAATTTTCTCCAGCTGGTGCAGCTCAGAGCTGCTCGCTGGGGACATTCTCACACACGTGGTTTCCCTCCCGGGTGTTTCCCACAATGCCTTGCACCCCGAGTAATAGGTGGAGAGTGTGTTTGGTTCAGTGTTAAAAATCCCAAGTTGGGCTTCCCTGGTGGCGCAGTGGTTGCGCGTCCGCCTGCCGATGCAGGGGAACCGGGTTCGCGCCCCGGTCTGGGAGGATCCCACATGCCGCGGAGCGGCTGGGCCCGTGAGCCATGGCCGCTGGGCCTGCGCGTTCGCGTCCGGAGCCTGTGCTCCGCAATGGGAGAGGCCACAACAGTGAGAGGCCCACGTACCACAAAAAAAAAAAAAAAAAAAA
>NC_041224.1:25313227-25324976 GCF_002837175.3 Physeter macrocephalus | reverse complement strand
CTTAGGAAGCTTGCTTTTCTAAATGTTGTCATTACTGATAAGCTCTTCCGAACATTCTGCCCGTATTTTCTCCCTCTGGATTTCGTCTTCAGATCGTCACCACTCTTCCACGTGTGGCTTACTCACCCGGTGGATTAGCTGCGGTGAATTTTTAATCTCTGGGGCTTTGCTTGCTTCCTCCCTTTGGCAGCCTCTTTCTCTTGGCCGCCATGGGGCTGCGTTCGGAGAAAGCAAACTGGTTGTCAGGCTTCAAAAAAGAGTCCCTCCTCAATTGGAAGGCCCAAAGCTAAATAGAAGTGATATTTGGATGATCACATCCTTCTGTTCGTTTCGTGGCCACGGTTGGTTGTGCCCTGTGGTATACTGTTAAATACCTCTACTTTCTATTATTTTCCATCTTGGGATTTCCCCCCAAACACGGCTTGTTGCAGTCTTGAGGTACTCATGGAAGCAATATGTAGTTGGCTTTTTTCATCTTTTCCTTTGCAATCAGGCCTTTCACAGTTTTATGGCTTTTTCTGCATATGCTAGTGTGTCCAAACCCAGGGCGATGCAAGGGGTAGCAAGCGACTGTGCTATTTTTCTCCTGAGGGTGTGATGTCTGTAGAACCGACGATGGGATGAGAAATTTCTGGGCACGTACAGTAGTCTTTCCTGATGTTCTTTCCTTTAAAATTCAACAAACTCTTTGTCTCAAAGTCCCAGATTCATTGACTTGGAGGTAAAAGTTTTCCTTGCTCTTAGTACCTGGGCCAAACCTCCTGAGTGTAAAAAAATGTGCAGTTTTTCTTTTGCCAGCCTATTTTCTGAGGAGGTCAGTGGTGTCCCTGGTAAGGTGTGGAGGTGGCTTGAAAAAGCCTAATAATGGCTACCAATATGTGAATATTTTCCAGGTCTGAGGTCTTTCACTGGCCACTTGGCCACTTGAAGGGTCATTTAATCCGTCAATAACCCTGTGAATTAAGTACTGTTGGATAGTTGAGGAGAGCTTACTGGTCCCAGGGCACGTGATTCATAAGTCACAGGACAGTGATTTGGACCTAGATCTGTCTGAAGAAGCTTCTGGAAAGCTGTGCCTAGCTCACAGCTGTGCTGACTGAGGTGAAGCAGGCTTCTCCAGGGTGTGTCCTGGCGTGGTCCTGGGGGCTCTGACAGGGAGACTTGTGTCCTTGTGTGTTATGACCATTGTCACTGAGTCTCCAGAATGTCACCACGGCCACCCTTCTCCTCAGGCCCATCAGAGCCTTGCTCTGGAGCTTGGAGCCTGGAAGTAGTATGATGTTCAGTGTGCGGGTGAGGACACTGCCACTTGGAATGCGTGCCCTGGCTCAGGCTCATCAGAAACTTCTGTGCTGGAGTCCTCCCTGGAGGTCCAGTGGTGAAGGCTGTGCCTTCCAATGCAGGGGTGTGCAGGTTCGACCCCTGGTCAGGGAGCTAAGATCCCACATGCCTCAGGGCCAAAAAACCAAACAGAAGCAATGTTGTAACAAATTCAGTAAAGACTTTAAAAATGGTCCACATCAAAAAAAAAACTTAAAAAAAAAAAAGAAACCGCTCTGCTGAGAGAGAAATGGGTCTCATCACAATGTTACAGGCTGAGGATAGATTTCGTTATCAGGTGGCTATTTCCGTACTGGCAAAATGAAGAAAATCATATTGAAAACATCGAGAGAACCCTGAGATTTTAAATCAGACTATTTGCCAAAAAGAAACAAAACCAAGCCAAGACAGAGCGCTCACCTCAGGGTTCTGGCAAACAAAATGTTGCTTTGGAACTTAAAAAAATACACATCATTTATAGCATAGATATCCATTAGCCAAAGGTCGTGGAAAACACAGGCAGATAGCCAGAAATTCAGACCAAGTCTGGTTGATTTTCTCAAATGGCTAAAACATGTACAGGAGTATGATTCTAGCCCCGGCTCTCCTGTATGAGCTGGCGTTGAGCTCATTCTTAGTGGCAGTTGAGTGACAAGGGGACAGATATTCTTGACTCCCAGTTCAGTGCTTTTTTCCTCCCTGAAGGGTTTTTTCTTTTTTTTTTCATTGTTGATGTTCTGCTCACACTAAATAATTAGCTTTGTTTTCTTATTGCAACGTATTGTAAGTGCTTTTCAAAAATGTGTTAGAGCAGATTTACTTTTTCTCAGGGCTTGTTAATTTTAAAAAATGACTATTAGTTGTGCAATAAAGACCTCATCATATATGATGGGCCTCACATGGTTTCTTTATATTTTCATTACTTGGAAAACACCAGGAGAGAGCCAATAGGAATATTAAAAATGTTGAACACCTGCTCTGTTAAGAAAGACGTACCAGCACAGTATGCCACGTTACTCATTGTTTCTTTCCAGGTTATGTTTTAAAATCTGTTTCTCTGATGATTTTTATGCAAGATGACCTTTTCCTGCTGTCACAGGCAACTTCGTAGCATAAGAAGCAGTTAACAACTGGATCTTGTATTGAGTTCACATCCAGAGGTATTAGGAGCCAAACTGTTTAACATTCCAGTTTGAGATTCTGATTTTGCATGTGGTTAATTTTGGAGAAAGCGTCTGACACATGTAGCTGAGCTCACAGACCAGTTCATAGTCCTTTTGGCCTACTTCCTCTGGAGTCCAGAGTGACCTCTGGGGCCCTGGACGCCCACCCCTCCTGGGGCCAGCATCCTGGGTGTGCAAGCTTCATAGTCACACGGGGCCTTGTGCTCAGAGGGCCCCAGGCTTCGTTTAATGAGCTTTTCCCGCTGTCTTGAAATTCTTAATATTTTTTGAACAGGGATCCCCCCGACTCCACCATTTTCATTTTGTGCTGGGTTCTGCAAATTACATAACGGGTCTGATCCCTTTTCATAATAAAACTTTCCTCTCCACTCCTTTCAGCCTAATATCAAAGGTCTTTTACTGACTGATCAAAATTTTCTTAGGGCTAGTTGTTAAGGTTTATCAAATACTGAAGTTCATTGGATTCTTGGGAAACTCTTGTGATATTGTGATATCTTGGGTAATGAACACTACCCGGGTATGGGCATACATTTTTTAGTATTAAAAAAAATCTCTGAGGCACTACTTCGCAAAAATTTGAGGTGCTCCTAGAACGTTGTGGCCTGCTGGCTTTCTTGGTATTATTAGGGATCTTATAAGTAGGTCGTGGTCTGTGGATGGGGAGACAGCATTCTCTGCCCAGCTCACCTCCTCACCAGCTATGTGTGTGTATCGTGCTGAGCCTCTATTTGTAATTCATAAAATGGGGATAATAATGGCCCACACTGTATAGGATTGCTTGGAGGTTTTGGTGAGATGACTCATGTATATATTTTTTTAGTTGCATAGTGTCTGGTATATACCAGATGCTCAGTAAATGGTAGCTGACATCACTTCATTTGGGGCCAGTTTTTGCCACTCTGATTCATGGCCAAATATGATATCTCTAACACCCAGTTAGAGACTGTTCAAAAAAATGGGTCATCAAGTAGAGGGATCGGCATGAATCCTTTAGGAGAGCTTGAAAAAAGGGGGTGTCATTTTGAGATGTCGTTCCCTGCATATGAAAGGCAGGGATTGATAAGTTTCCCGGCAATTGCCAAGTCGAAGAGTAGCCAGAAATACTATTTGGAGTATCAAATTGAAAAGAGGTAAGACTGCAGCTCCTTGTGTGTATATATATGTGTGTGTGTATGTGTGTGTATACACACACACATACACACACACATACCACCCTACTATATTACAGGCCCTATGGATACAAAATGAAGAAGTCACATGTACACACTATGATCTATAAAATACATAATCAACAAGGACCTTCTGTATAGCACAGGGTACTCTGCTCAATATTATGTAATAACTTACATGGGAAAAAAATCTGAAAAAGAATGGGTATATCTATATGTGTAACAATCACTTCACTGTACACCTGAAACTAAGACAATATTGTAAATCAACTCTACTCCAATATAAAATAAAAAACTAAAAACAAAAGCAAAAAACCAAAATGAAAAAGTCACCATCACTTCTCTCCTCAAGGAGCAATTAAAAGGGACTCTTTCATGATATTTGCTACATAATTCCTCAGAACTAGAAAAAGGGAGGCTTTTGCTCCTGTGGGTTTTCTCTGACGTAAGACCTGCAGGGTCTTAGGGCTTTGGTTGCAAGGCATGATGGGAGAAGGTGGACGTGTTAATAAGTGTGTTTGGCCTGCATAACTGTAACGGGAGTGGGACGGGAACGGGGTCAAGAGGAAGGGGGCAGCTCTGATTTCAGGGTTTCAGATGAACCTCTTCTTCCTCGGGTTTGAATCCTGCAGAGTACGGATCGTGATACTGCTTCAGCTTCTGATTAAGTGGATACACGATTTCAGATACAAGCTAACGGTTCATGATGCTTCAGGGTTTCAGTCACACTTGTCGCCTCTTTTATGTAATAATGATTCAGTTTGACAACAGAAAGGAGGCCAAAAAATCCTTCCATTTAGAAGCAGATAAGACAACGGCACATCTGCTCTCGTGTGATGGCTGCCCTTATAACATGGATTGATTTTTGCATCCGGATCAGCATACTTTAAAAGAGCATTTCTCAACTCGTTGAAGGCTCACATAGTCAGTAGTGATCTAATTGGCTAGTTGGACATTTATCCATCTCTTTGGGGTTAAAATGAATGGTTAGAGGTTCCGGTGGAAACAATACTAGGTACTACCTGTGCGAAGTCGCTGGTGCATCTTATGAATTTCATCCATTTAGATTTTGTTGAAAGCCTTCCTTTTCCCATTAGACTTAAAGAAATAAAAAGGAGGTGGAAGTGAAAAGAACCCGCTGTGCCTTTAAAGTCATTGTAAAAGAAGGTCAGGTCTGTACATACATGGAGCACTGACAATGGGACCGGTGACTTACGGAGTCACAGAGTTAATGCCGCCCCCTTCCTGGTGTGCGCACAGCTGGACTTGGCCAAGTGCGATGAAAATCTGAACACTTCAGGGAGAGGTCTGGGGTAGCGTTTCTTCAATGGCAGATCAGAAGAACTAGAACATCAGGTTTTATTGTGGATCATGTCACCCCGTCCCTCTGGCCACCAGGCCCAGCCCAGGGCTGTGTCCTGCGGTCCTCACTCATGTGGCCATGAGCAGATTCGAGGACATCTTAGATTTTCAGGCTTCAGCACGTTGGCTCTGGAGAGGGCCTGGCGAACATCTGGTTCTTTGATGAGGCTGAGAAAGCAGAGGCCTGGGTCAGCTGAGGGCCTTCTCCAGGGCCACACCGCGCAAGGTGGCTGGGTCAGTGCCAACTCCCAGAGCTTTTGTGCATTGCACATTGGGGCTCTTTGCAAGGTTGCATTGGGATTCCAGATGCTAAACTAATTTAGGGGACAGAAATACATGTACGTTCTCCTGTGAAATGAATAAAAATGACCTCAGTGTTCCTTCTTGTCCTACTTCTGATTCGTTATCCAGATCTCAGGGAGGCCAGGAGTGTAGTAGTTGGGGACCCTGTCTCTG
Organism: Physeter macrocephalus; assembly: GCF_002837175.3. Taxonomy (NCBI): domain Eukaryota; kingdom Metazoa; phylum Chordata; class Mammalia; order Artiodactyla; family Physeteridae; genus Physeter; species Physeter macrocephalus. Next base: position 25,319,485 of record NC_041224.1, on the reverse strand, counting down.
GCTATGGTGAGAATTAAGTGCACTGACATATGTTATAAAGTTTTTAGCCAGCACCTGCTACAGAGTAAGTGCTCATTCAACACCAGTTCTTCGTGTCAAGAGCTGCGGGACACAGGTGAGGAAGGAGTGCTCTGGGAACTGGGTGTAGTTTTCTGTGCTTTATGACCACGTGGCCTTCAGCCTGGCTGTGTGCTTTGAGGGGACCGCTTTTATTTCAGGAGACCGTGTGGAGGAGGAGCCACTATCTGCCAGATTATTGTTGGATTTATTTCTCTTGTTGCCTGATGATTTTTAGTTGTTGATGAATGGTTTTCTCTGGCTGACTTTGCTAATTACGAGACGGCCCTGTGTTCGAGCATACACACGTGTGTGTGTGTGTGTGTGTGTGTGTGTGTGTGTGTGCGCGCGCGCGTACCTGCGTGCTGTTTGCATATGGTAGGCATTTTATGCTGGCTTAATTGTTTTGTGTTGTCTTCGTGGCTCAGCTAAGCCCAGCACCTGGACCATGGGAGGTGTCCTGGCTGTGATTGTGGAATGAGTACAAGCTGGGTACCTGGGTTTAGTTCTTCTCTTAATAACTGCCGCCCGGTGGACAGAGCCCCTCCCCCCTTTTTTTTTCCCCTGCTTGCAAACATGCTAAGCTTTTTGAGACAGGAACTGTTGTCAGGTGCCTACAATTTTCTTTTTTAAAAAAATTTTTATTTATTTATTTATTTATGTATTTATTGGCTGCATTGGGTCTTCGTTGGTGCGCACAGGCTTTCTCTAGTTGCGGGGAGCGGGGGCTACTCTTCGTTGTGGTGCACGGGCTTCTCATTGTGATGGCTTCTCTTGTTGCGGAGCACGGGCTTTAGGTGCGTGGGCTTCAGTAGTTGTGGGTCGCGGGCTCAGTGGTTGTGGCTCGTGGGCTCTAGAGCGCAGGCTCAGTAGTTGTGGCTCACAGGCTTAGTTGCTCCGCGGCATGTGGGATCTTCCCAGACCTGGGTTCGAACTCATGTCCCCTGCATTGGCAGGTGGAATCTTAACCACTGTGTCACCAGGGAAGCCTGGTGCATACAGTTTTCACAGCTAGAAAAATACACTGTCTGGACTCATTCTCCAGCTTTCAAAGAAGACAGAGCAAACCTTTCCAGATTGATTAGAATCTCAGCCTGAGTTTTCTGAAGCTCATGGTGTGGTGTCCAGGAGCAGCCTAGCTTCCCCTTCACGGTGCTGGTATGTCCTCATTAGCTCACTGATTGGACAGTTTCAGATGTGCCAAATAGCTGGGGTTGGGAGGATGCTAATGTGGGAGAAGGGAGGGGTTTGGCAGTGCCATCGCTGATTAGTTTCCAGAGTGTAGATGTGGCCTTTTGGGGGATACAAGGTAAGAGTAAAGCTTTCAGTTCATTGCCTCTTTTCCTCTGCTCCCCTTTTAAGGAAAACAGGCAAACAACAACAGTTGCCTAAGCTCATATTTGCAATGTATTAATGAAAACCACGTTTTAGGATGTGTGCCAGGTCCCTCGCTGTATAGTCAGCCCAGTATCCTGCACCTTCTATCTCTATAAGACTGTGTAATGATCGTGCCCGTCACAGCCTTATGGTGTGTATCTCGTTCATTCATACCAGTTTCTGAACTACTTGTGGATGAGCCTGACACACTTTTTGGTCACTGACGTAGTATCAGAAATGAAATGGAAGATGTACCTGTCTGTTTACCGTAATACAGAGAGATGAACAATACTAATATTGTTGAGAAGGGTTTTCAGCCACACAAGTTTGAAAACCAGAAATTATAGTGGCCCAGACCGCTCCATTTCCTGAACAGTTTAGTTAAGAAATACTTCTACTACTACTAGTAATAACAGCACCTACTGTGTTCCAGGCACTTTATGAGTAATACGTAATCTTCACAGCCTCCCTGCAAGGAAGGAGTTTTTATCCATAAATTTGTTTTTAACAGTTGGCACAGAGAGGATAAGTATCTTGCCCAAGGATGCACAGCTAAGAATGGAAAGATCTGGGATTTGAGGCCAGATCTTTTGAAGTCCAGATGTTTCCCCCTGTACCTCTGTCTGCGTGTCCTGGCTAACGAAGATGTTGCTCTCATACAATTTGTTTAGGGGTCAAGCTGGATAATCCAGGTTTCAGGGTGTAGTTTTTAATCTGAAGTATTTGGTATGACTCAATAATCAAATTAAGTAACTGTCAAATCCCCCTTCATTCTAGGATTTACAGATTTAAATACAATTAGAATAGATCTTTCCAAATTTTTTTTTTTTTTTCTCGGTACGCGGGCCTCTCACTGTTGTGGCCTCTCCCGTTGCAGAGCACAGACTCCGGACGCGCAGGCTCAGCGGCCATGGCTCACGGGCCCAGCCGCTCCGCGGCACGTGGGATCTTCCCGGACCGGGGCACGAACCCGCGTCCCCTGCATCGGCAGGCGGACTCTCAACCACTGCACCACCAGGGAAGCCCCCAAATGTTTTTTTTTAGCCTTTTGTGGTAGAACTAATTTTGGTGAGCAGCAGAATGAGAGCTCAGGGAACATTCGAGCAGGGAAATTGACACAGAATTTCAGAACATGCTCAGAATAAAGTCTTCCTTTCTGCAGGGAATTGAGTAGCTGACAACTCAGGGAAACGTCAAATTGACTTTAACTTCATGCCCACTGCTTGGGCTTTATATTAGCAGGTGTTTATTTCACCAGACACAGGCATTGAATTTCATTAAATCTGTCCATTTCAAGTCTTCTTGAACTTGAGAATTACTTGAGATTTTCTTTAACATGTGACTGTGCTTTTCCTACCTAGTACAAGTACAAAGAATGTTGAAATTGGTTTAGGGAAAAAATGTGAAGCTGTTGCATATTAGGAAATGGTTGTATTTAGGATCTCTTTTGAATCGGTGTTATACTGAAATAGCCTTTTAATCTTTGCACGACAAATACAGTTAGGAATTATACTCTCAGAGCTAACATCATACTTAATGGTGAGAGAATGAAAGCTTTCCCCTCAGATCAGGAACAAGGCAAGGATGTTTGTTCTTGCCACTTCCATTTAACGTTGTACTGGAGGTTCTAGCCAGGACAGTTAGGCAAGAAAAAGAAATAAAAGGCATCCAGATTGTAAAGGAAGAAGTAAAACTGTCTTTATTTGCAGATGACATGATCTTGTAGAGGGCAAATCCTAAGGAATCTACTAAAAATCAATTAGAACCAATGAGTTCACCACGGTTGTAGGATACAAGATCAGTATACAAAAATCAGTTGTATATCCACATTCTGGCAATGAACCATCTGAAAATGAAATTAAGAAACCAATTCCATTTAGCATCAAAAAGAATAAAATAGTAATAAATTTACCAAAGAAGTAGAAGACTCATAGGCTGTAAATTACAAAATACTGAAAGAAATTAACAAAGAAGACATAAATAAATGGAAAGACATTCTGTATTAATGGCTGGAAGACTTAATAGTGTTAATGTAGCAAAAGTACCCCAATTAAAAAAAAATTTATATATTTGGCTGCATTGGGTCTTGGTTGTGGCATGCGGGATCTTTCGTTGCAGTGCGCAGGCTTCTCTCTAGTTGTGGCGCATGGGCTCTAGAGCACTTGGGCTCAGTAGTTGTGGCTCTCGGGCTTAGTTGCCCTGCAGCATGTGGGATCTTAGTTCCTCAACCAGGGATCGAACCTGCGTCTGCTGCATTGGAAGTCGGATTCTTTACCACTGCACCACCAGGGAAGTCCCCAAATTTGTCTACAGATTTAATACAATGCCTATCAAAATCCCAGCTGCCCTTTGTGCAGAAATTGACAAGTTGATCCTAAAATTCATATGGAAATGCAAAGGACCTAAAATAGCCAAAACAATCTTGAAAAAGAATGAAGTTGGAGTATGCACATTTCTTGCTTTCGGAATTTACGACAATACTACAATAATCAAGAGAGTGTGGTACTGGCGTAAAAACAGACATATTTGGATCAATGAACTAGAATTAAGAGTCCAGAAGTAAACCCTCACATTTACAGTCTATTGACTTTTGACAAGGGTGCTAAGACAATTTAATGGGAGGAAAGAATAGTTTTTTCAACAAATAGTGTTGGGACAACTGGATATCTACATGCAAAAGAATGAATTTGGATTGTTACCTCATACTGTATACAAAATTAGCTTAAAATGGATCCATGACCTAAATATCAGAGCTAAAACTATGTAAAACACTTAGAAAGGAACATAGGCATATATCTTCATGATTTGGAGTAAGCAGTGTTTTCTTAGGACCCCCAAAGCACAGGCAACAACAACAAAATATATAAATTGCATTTCATCAAAACTAAAAACTTTCATGCTTCCAAGGACACCATCGGGCTTCCCTGGTGGCGCAGTGGTTGAGAATCCGCCTGCCGATGCAGGGGACGCGGGTTTGTGCCCCGGTTCGGGAAGATCCCACATGCCGCGGAGCGGCTGGGCCCGTGAGCCATGGCCGCTGAGCCTGCGTGTCCGGAGCCTGTGCTCCGCAACGGGAGAGGCCACAACAGTGAGAGGCCCGCGTACCGCAAAAAAAAAAAAAAAAAGGACACCATCAAGACAGTGAAGAGACAACCCAAAGCATGGGAAATTTTTTTTGCAAATCTGGTAAGGAACTTCTGTCTAAAATATGTTTTAAAATATAACTCAATAATTAAGACAACTCAGTTAAAAATGGGCAAGGGATCTGAATAAGACACCTCTCCAGAGAAGATATACAAATGGCCAAATAAGCACATGGAAAGATGCTCAGCATCATTAGCTATCAGGGAAATGCAAATTAAACTTACAATGAGATACCGCTTCACGCCCACTAGTAGGACTATAATGAAAAGACAAATGACAACAAGTGTTGGTTAAGATGTGGAGAAATTGGGACCCTCCCACACTGCTGGTCGGAATGCAAAGTGATGGAGCTTCTTTGGAAAACAGGATAGCAGTTTCTTAAAAGGTTAAGATAGAGTCGCCATATGAGCCAACAATTCCACTCCTAGATGTATATCCAAGAGAAATGAAAATATGTGTCCACAGAAAAACTTGTACGTGAATGTTCATAGCAGCATTATTCACAGTAGCCAAAAAGAGAAAATAACCTAAATGTTCATCAACTGATGAGTGGGTAAACAAAATGTGGTATATCCATACAATGATACAATATTTGGCCATTTAAAAGGAATGAAGTATTTATATATGCTACAATAAGGTTGAACCTTGAAAACGTTAGGCTAAGTGAAAGAAGCCAGTCACAAAAAAACTGCACGTTGTATGATTCCATTTATGTGAAATGTCCAGAATAGCCAAACCTGTAGAGACAGAATGCAAATTAGTGGTTGCCTAGGACTGGGGGTGGGAGGGCTCGAGGGGATATGGAGAATGACTGCTATAGGGCATGGGATTTTTTGGGGGGATGATGAAAAGGTTCTCAAATTGATTGTGGTGATCATTGTGCAATTCTATAAGTATTCTAAAACCATTGGATTGTACGCTTTAAGTTGGTGAATTGTGAATTATAGTTCAATAAAGATTTTACAAAAAAGAAATCTGTTTATCTATCTATCTATCATCTATCCATCCATGCACTAGTATTTCCTGTAGTAATTGATTTCCTATAGTAAATGAGTTGGAAACAACTCATTTAGTAGTACAAAATTTACAAAATAAACTATGGCACATCGATAGACTGCAACACACTGCAGACTTAACTCGTGATGCAGAATATCATTTAAGGGTGTGGGTAAAAGATATCCTGTTTAATGTGAAAAAGAAGCTATCAAGTAACACCCCAATTTTGTGGAAGAGCATTTGTAATTATATGCAGAGGGAGAGAGCTGGAAGTAGCTACGTCAGTTATAATGAGTACTCATCTTTGGGTGTGGAAATGACAAATAACTTTAATTTTCTTCTTGCCTTGCTGTATTTCCTAGATTTTCTTTTTTTTTCTTTTTCTTTTTTGGCCGTGCTGCATGGCATGTGGGATCTTAGTTCCCCGATCAGGGATCGAACCCGTATCGCTTGCATTGGAAGTGCAGAGTCTTAACCACTGGACCGCCAGGGAAGTCCCTTCTAGATTTTCTATGCTAATCAGATATTAGTTATCAGAAAAAGAATTTTTTTTTTTTTTTTTTTTTTGCGGTACGCGGGCCTCTCACCGCTGTGGCCTCTCCCGTTGCGGAGCACAGGCTCCGGACGTGCAGGCTCAGCGGCCATGGCTCACGGGCCCAGCCGCTCCGCGGCATGTGGGATCTT
>NC_041224.1:25308479-25313157 GCF_002837175.3 Physeter macrocephalus | reverse complement strand
CGAACCCGTGTCCCCTGCATCGGCAGGCGGACTCTCAACCACTGCGCCACCAGGGAAGCCCCAGAAAAAGAAATTTTATGTGCAACTTACATATAATAGACTGGTTTAATACTTTCATGAAATAAGAAGGAACTAAGAAGATAACCTTACCCTCACATGTTTCATTTTACAATTATTACCATTCTCAGGATAGTAATGTTCTTCCATGTTTTGACATATATACACATTATAGACATAATATATAATAGCTACCTTATTGAGAGCTTAGAAAATATATGTATAGATTGTAAGATCTTTCTAAAAGTTACATGCATTTATCTTACAATGTCATAATAATTGCTTAGTAAATTCCAGCTATATCTGTTGGAGGGTAAGTTCTAAAATATTTTATTCATTAAAAAAAAAAATGGGGCCATAAAACCATCTCTCTTTTGGGACTTCCCTGGCGGTTCTGTAGTTAAGACTCTGCGCTTCCACTGCAGGGGGCGCGTGTTTGATACCTGGTCGGGGAGCTAAGATCCTGCTTGCTGTGCCATGGGGCCAAAAAAAAATAAAATCTCTCCTCTTTCACACCCGCCTCCCCTCACCCCGCCTCCGTTCCCATAACAAGTTGCTTTCATTGAGTGAGTGAGGCAATGGAGCCTCTTGTGGGAGAGACGAAACCTCAGATATTTCTTTTTCTGTTTCTCCCTAGAGCGTCCCTCCTTTCTGGCACCTGCCACTTAGCATCTCACCTGGGGCCAGTGCTCTGTGTGGCTGGAGCAGTGATTCTCAGGAGATGTTCACTCTCCAGTGATGTCTGTAGACAGTGGCTCCTTCACTGATATTTTGGGAGACTATTTTGGGGCACTGGGTTGTTTTCCCCTCCGCACTGGCAGGAGACTTCTCAGCCCTCCTGGTGACAGTAGAATCTTACATGTGTCAGCCTTGAAACTTACAAGCTTTCTCACTTTCCACTTTTTCCCCGGACTCCAGCTTCTAGGTCCTTTGTCTGCAAATAAATGGTGTCAAGTAAAACTGGGTAAAAGCAGAGAAGAAGAAAGCCCTGGGATGTACTGGGGTGCCTTCTTTCCCCAGGAAACATTTTTGGCAGCCTCTGTTTGTGCTCTGCTGTGTGCTCTTCAGAGGCCCAAGGAGAGGGGCCAATCCGCTAACTGCAGAGGTTAAAAGCAAAAATTAGAACACATCTCATCTAATGTGCCTCTTGAATTAATACACCGTGAAAAACACACACTTGCAAGGCTTCCGAGGGGCATGTCAGCGGCTCTGGGATCGCCTAGGGCCAGAGGTTCCAACCATTTTTCAGATAAACTGTGCCAACGCGGAGGTTTGTCTGCTGTGAAAAGAAAAACCTCACGCCTGAGGAAGCCCCAGGCTCTGGCATGAATGGAGTGTGTTTCCATGCTCCCCGGCTTCTCCCGAAAACTCTGTTGTTGGAGGAAAATGCATTATGAGCCCCGAGAAAGGTGAGGCTTGTGATGCAATTGCCAGGATTTCCATTAAGTCTGCATGATTTTCATGCCAGGGAGACGTGGCTGCATTTCACCAAAGGGGCTTCTCGTCCGTGTGGTTTCCTTCTGCAGGATCTGGCTGAGGAGGCAACATCATCTGGCTAGAGAAGGGGCTCTTTATTTATTGCACCAGTGTGTGGTTCCGAAGCGAGCTGAGGCTTTGGGTGGAAGGGTGCTGTCACATGCATGTTTCATGTGTGTTTCATGCCGTGTCAGCCCTGGGTGTGTGCTTAGACCTCTAGCTACATTCTGGCCGCTGCTCTGGGGACAGGCTCTTTAGGATACCGAGAAATGTTCCCGATACTGCTACCCTGGGGAGGGTGTGGCCAGAAGTGCCTTCCTCAGGCTTCCCCGAGAGATGCTGAGCATGACAGCACCACCCGACTTTGCCCGGTGCCACCAAGCAGCCGAGTGGCTTCGTCCACGCCCGAGTGGGAACGTGACCTAGTTACTGTGCCTCCCAGTGCATTGGCACAATAACCAGACCTCCCTTCCTCCTCTCCCCACATCAGGAATCATTTTTCTGAGCCTCTTGGAGGCTGGAGGGCCGGTTTTAGTAACATGCCCTTTCCTGGTAGGCTACCGTCCAGTTATTTCGGGTGAGTGTTAATGGCCGTGAGTTTGAAAGTTTTATTTATAAGGAGACTGTCCTTCTTGACCCTGCTGTCCTTGTCAACTGTTATTCTGTCTCAAGCCCTTTCCTTCTTGGAGAAGAGGCTGAGAGCAAAGTGGTCACACAATCCGTGGCTTTGAATTGTTACCTGTGGTCTTCTGCTTTTTTGGGGGATGCCTTCTTTGTGGAGTTGGGCCAAGGGAAGGGGGTGAATTCAGCATCCGTACTGGTAGTAGATCTCCCAGAGCCCCAGGGAGTAGGCCACTTTTCTTGCAGGTGATTTTAACGCTGGTCGTGAGATGCACCCTGCTGCCGTCCACAGTGACTTGAACTTTGGGAGGTGCCTGGTGGTCCTGGATGAGATTTCATTTTGAGTCACAGGTGTAACCAATAGATTGTTCTGGCTTTGCTGGAGGAGCAAATACATAATGTTTATACTATATATGACATTTTATAAAGCACTTGTCCCATGTGGCCTGTCCATTTGCAAAGCCGATGCAGAATTTTTATAGTCCTCCTTCTGGTGATTTGCACCAAGGGGCTGAAAAACAATAAAGTGGTTCAGAGCCTCTGTTTTACTCCCCAGTGGAAGGGTTTTCTCCAATAAGTAGAATTCTAGAGCTAGAAGGGACTTGACATAGATACAGCTTAATCCCATGTTTTGTAGAGGAAAAGAAAAACCCGGCACAGAAAAGCAAAGCCTGTTGCCCAGGATCACACAACTAGTCAGGGATAGAACAGGGCCCAATATGCTAGAGTGAAATGGGATAAGAGGGCAAGGCCAGGGCAAGCACAGCCTCCGGAAGTGCTTCTGAAGACTCATGTATTTCCAGTCTCTTGGTCCCCTGACACTCAGGTTACATGAGAGCAAGAGCATCTGGTCCAATGTGTAAGTGACACATGAGGAAACAGAAGCCCAGAGAGGTTGAGTGACCTGCCCAAGGTCACACAGCTAGTGAGCTGCTGATCCTGGTCTGAAATGTGGGTTCAGCTTTGCCCACTGGGTGTCCTTCCAGCTCATATATTCAGCATGTACTCTGTACGTGTCTATGGAGTGCTGTCTTACGTAGTCTTGACCTTATGAATTAAATTGATGGGGTTCAGTTGGGGGTCACTAATGGGCTCAAAATCTGGCACCGAGTTGCAAGGGGTGGTTCACGGTCAGTTATGGCTTTTTCCAGAGTGGGTGTGTTGAGCCATCATTCTCTTCTGCTAAGAGTGCGGAAGCCCTGTTCTCAGGTGTGGTGTGTTGGAATCTCAGTCTTTTTGATCATAGTGGGTATAGGGGGAAGATTTAACTTCTGTTCTAAGTCACATTTCTGCTGAGATTCTTGGTATTCTCAATACAAAATCCAATACATGAACTTAAAGCCTTTGGGGCCCTGGGGACAAGTTGTAGGTTTGTTTTCCCGTGAATCAATTGGAATCACTATGTAAATGAACTTTCCAGAGGATTGTCTTTGGGAATTCCTAAAGCAGTCTTAGGGTTGGTAACACATATAAAGAAAATGCATCAAGCGATTCATCTTAGAAGCTTATTTTCTATTCAGGGTTTCCACAGGAAGGCAGTTTCACCCCAGCTGGGATCACCGGTTGCTTTCATATTTTTAATTCTTTTGCCAGTTTTCCAGATGCCTTTGGAAATTCATGCTGACTGTTTTTTTTTTTTTTTCATTCCATTCTGAGTACTGAATATTTTCCCGTCACTACTTAAACTGGCATGAATAAAATATTCCTTTTCAGGATGACGATTTTCAAATGTTTTTTTAAAGACAAACAAAACACCCCAGTTGGTTACATTGGTGAGGTCTGTTAAAATGTCCTCACATTGCCAGTGGGTGTTTTTGGGAATAGGAATTCTGTCCTTCTGTAGGCCACAGAGTGTCAGGCACAGTGCTTTCTGGTGGTAGGGTCCATGAAGGAACCAGTAAAAAATAAGCAAATGTGAATGAATGGAATTGAGTCATTCAAGACTCAGAATTGAGTGTCTCCCTCAGAACCATCTGGATGTCTATACTAAATTTATGGGATGGTTGCTGTTATTGACAACGATATAGATAAAAATGGGTGAATGATTAAAAATAATAGAAAGATCTTAAATTTTGTATACGTTGTTCGGGAGTGTTCTAATTTCATTCTTTTACATGTAGCTTCCAGTTTTCCCGACACCATTTATTAAAGAGGCTGCCTTTTCTCCATTGTATATTCTTACCTCCTTTATCAAAGATAAGGTGACCATATGTGCATGGGTTTATCTCTGGGCTTTCTATCCTGTTCCATTCATCTATGTTTCTGTTTTTGTGCCAGTACCATACTGTCTTGATTACTGTAGCTTTGTAGTATAATCTGAAGTCAGGGCGCCTGATTCCTCCAGCTCCGTTTTTCTTTCTCAAGATTGCTTTGGCTATTCGGGGTCTTTTGTGTTTCCATACAAATTGTGAAATTTTTTGTTCTAGTTCTGGGAAAAATGCCATTAGTAGTTTGATAGGGATTGCATTGAATCTGTAGATTGCTTTGGGTAGTAGAGTCATTTTCACAATGTTGATTCTTCCAA
>NC_041224.1:25293275-25308134 GCF_002837175.3 Physeter macrocephalus | reverse complement strand
GAAAAGACAACCCTCAGAATGGGAGAAAATATTTGTAAACGAAGCAACTGACAAAGGATTAATCTCCAAAATAAACAAGCAGCTCATGTAGCTCAGTATCAAAAAAACAAATAACCCAATCCCAAAATGGGCAACACCGAAATAGACATTTCTCCAGAGAAGATATATAGATTGCCAGCAAACACATGAAAGGATGTTCAGCATCACTAATCATTAGAGAAATGCAAATCAAAACTACAATGAGGTATCACCTCACACCAGTCAGAATGGCCATCATCAAAAAATCTACAGACAATAAATGCTGGAGAGAGTGTGGAGAAAAGGGAACACTCTTGCACCGTTGGTGGGTATGTAAACTGATACAGCCACTATGGAGAACAGTATGGAGGTTCCTTTAAAAACTAAAAATAGAACTACCATATGACCCAGTGGTTCCACTACTGGGCATATACCCGGAGAAAACCATAATTCAGAAAGAGTCATGTACCACAGTGTTCATTACAGCACAATTTACAATAGCCAGGACATGGAAGCAACCTAAGTGTCCATCAACAGATGAATGGATAAAGAAGATGTGGCACATATATACAGTGGAATATTACTCAGCCATAAAAAGAAACGAAATTGAGTCATTTGTAGTGAGGTGGATGGACCTAGAGTCTGTCATACAGAGTGAAGTAAGTCAGAAAGAGAAAAACAAATACCGTATGCTAACACATATATATGGAATCTAAGAAAAAAAAAATCTAAAAAAATGGCTCTGATGAACCTAGGGGCAGGACAGGTATAAAGATGCAGAGGTAGAGAATGGAGTTGAGGACACGGGGAGGGGGAAGGGTCAGATGGGACGAAGTAAGAGAGTGGCACTGACATATATACACTACCAAATGTAAAATAGATAGCTAGTGGGAAGCAGCCGCATAGCACAGGGAGATCAGCTTGGTGCTTTGTGACCACCTAGAGGGGTGGGATAGGTGGGTGGGAGGGAGATGCAAGAGGGAGGAGATATGGGGTTATATGTATATGTATAGTTGATTCACTTTGTTATACAGCAGAAACTGACACAACATTGTAAAGCAATTATACTCCAATAAAGATGTTAAAAAAAAGACATAAAAAAATAATAGAAAGAGCAAGTGTAAAATAGTCCACCTATTCATCCATTCAGTACATTTTCGTTTAGCTGTCACTACGTGTCAGGCCTTGTGCTTGTTCCTTTGAGAAAGACAAAAATACTGCACTCAGGGAACTTACATCGTTAGTAGGAAGAAAACTTATAAGCCTAAATTACTGCAATAAAATTTAGAGAAGTATTAAATTTCACGAGAGAGGGAAGGTGAGAAAATAAACCAAGAATTTTTCTATATATTATGCCCACTTCTCCTCCTCACCATGGTGAGATTGGTTCGGGGATTTTAGTTTTCTGACCCAGCAGTGTTCAGCTAGTAAGTGGCAGAGCTGGGGTTCAAACTCCTGACAGGACACTCCTCTGCCTTCCCTGTAGAGACATGAAAGCTGTGTCACTTCAGAAATGGAGACATTAATTCCATCGGTGGGGGAGAAGAGGGAGGTGGTGTTAAAGCATGAGCCAGTCCTTGAAGACTGGGGGGATGTCCAGCCTTGGAGGCGGGTACCACAGGCAGGTCGAACATGCCAGGCCGGAAGCACCACTGTGGGAGATGGTAGGGTTGACATAAAGGGTGGGGCTCAGGTGGGCGTGAAGGACGCATGAAGGAACCAGTAGGAAGTAAGATTAGAAAAGTGGGTAAGGGTAGAGTGTTCTTGGTCATAGGTTCTTCCCTTTCATCACTTTAAATATATCATGCCACTCCCTTCTGGCCTGCAGAGCTTCTGCTGAGAAATCAGATGATAGTCTTATGGAGATGCCCTTGTATGTTATTTGTTGCTTTTAATATTTTCTTTTTGTCTTTAATTTTTGTCCATTTCATTACTATGTATCTTGGCACGTTCCTCCTTGGGTTCATCCTGTGTGGGACTCTCTGCGCTTCCTGGACTTGGGTGACTGTTTTCTTTCCCATGTTAGGGAAGTTTTCAGCTGTTATCTCTTCAAATATTTTCTCAGGCTCCTTCCTTCCCTCTTCTTCTCGGACCCCTGTAACGCGAATGTTGGTGCCTTTGACATTGTCCCAAAAGTCTCTTTAACTGTCCTTTCTTTTCATTCTTTGGTGGGGGGGAGGGATCAATTAGGAGGTTGGAATTAACATATATACACTACTATATGTAAAATAGATAATCAGTAAGGACCTACGGTTTAGCACAAGGCACTATGCTCAATATTTTGTAATAACCTATAAGGGAAAAGAATCTGAAAAATATATATGTATATATGTATAACTGAGTCACTGTGCTGTACACCTGAAACTAACACGACAGTGTAAATTCAACCATAGGGGTAGGTAAGGGATCAGATCATGATGTGTCTTGAGTTCTAGGCTAAAATGTTTATAATTTTAGTTGGTGATACAAGCAATTAGAAGATCCAGGATGTGGTGATGGAAGCTACTAGAATACAACATTCTAATATTAGAATATGAGGAACCGACCTCAGTGTCTGGGGCGTAGGGGGCTGGGAGGCAGGCACAGGGGTCCCAACGAGGCGGGCCTGAGTTAGTGATGAGGTGCACGGCGCGGGACACAGGTGAGAGAGCTGTTGCACCTGGGAACTCGGAGAACAGGGCTGGGTTTTGGCGCTGCCTCAGGGGAGCTCCCCATCCTAGCACAGTGCCCCTCCGATTTGACTCGGGTGCAATTTGTAGCTGCCTCCTGATGGTGGCTAGAACAGTTCTGTATTTTCATTTGAACACCTAGTGCTTGGTGCCACATTTTGTTCCAAGTGCTTTACAAAAACCCGTTTACTCTTCATGACCACCCTATACAGTAGACTTTTATTATTCTTCCCATTTTACAGATGAGAGAGTGAAGGTGGCTCTGGGATCTGTATTCTTTTTTTTTTTTTTTTTTTTGTGGTACGCGGACCTCTCACTGCCGTGGCCTCTCCCGTTGCGGAGCACAGGCTCCGGACGCGCATGCGCAGCGGCCGTGGCTCGCGGGCCCAGCCGCTCCGCGGCACGTGGGATCTTCCCGGACCGGGGCACGAACCCGTGTCCCCTGCATCGGCAGGCGGACGCGCAACCACTGCGCCACCAGGGAAGCCCCTGGGATCTGTATTCTTAACCATGACACGAAGCCTGACCCTCCCTTTGGTGTTCATAGTACAATGGAGATTCAAATTTTAGTGTATGTCCCTGAATTGCAACTCTTTTCTCATCCTAAAAGAAAATGACGGTAGTGTCCATTGTTATATAATCTGCACGGTGGAAGCACCTCGAATGAGAGGATATTGGAGTGAGAAAGACCAGATAGGTTATGTGCTAACTGAATTTGGGTCCAGCCTTTTCAATGTGTGGGTGGGAGAGGAGATGGGGGGCGGGCAGCGGTTTACAAGAGCCATCAGGGCAGGGCTGGGATTCAGGGCTCTGACATCTAGTGCACCGAGAAATGCTCTATTATGTTTGGGGAAACTTCCTGAAGAATAATTCTTCCATAGCCTGCAGACCACGGCTGCTTAAACAGGCGTCCAGAGTGGGCTTTCCGGGCGGGGAATGCTGGCGGTGGCACCGGGGCCCCGGGGGCTGTGCGGCCTGGTGGGGGGACTCTCTCCTCCTTGCCGCCGTCCTCCGTACTTTACTCCGTGTCCTCCTCGTCTTCCTCCATTCCTCTTGGAATGAAAACTTCGGGAACTGTTGCCCAAATTGTTCTTTTTCTGATGAGCGCGGTTGAGGTTTTGTCAATATCAGGGCTTACGTCCAGTGACAGTGTGTTCAAATTCTGGTTCCTCTAGGGTTTCCAGAAGGGTCTCCCACTTAATCTCCTCTTTACTATCTGTGAAAAAAGCATCCTTCTATCAGGGAACGTTCCTTTCCTTACAGGCTCCACCCCCCCCCCACGGAGCAGGGGCTGTGCGGACAGAGTTTTCTCTTGCGTTGGTCTCTTATTATCTCTCCTTCTGAGCTAGGCCTCAGCTGAGCAGATCCTTGAAATGGGCTTAAACAAGCACTAAAAATCTTGCTTGAGTTCAGAGCCGGAGTTGTGTTCCTTGCTGCATTGCTGGTTCCTGTGGGCTGTGCCCAGCCTTCTCCGTCCACAGCTGTTGCTGGCTTGGTTCCATAGTTCAAGGCCACAGAGGCTGCCCGCCGGCCCTGTCCACGGGGTGGGCTGCGTGCCTGCCTCGCGCCGTCCCTGAGGTTCGCATTTTTAACTCGTGTCACCCCCAGGAATTGAATTATGGGCCCAAGAAGAAGCAGGTTTTGTGCAGCATCTCTGCGTTTGGCCCTCAGCTGTGTTTGTATGATGGTGAACCAGTTTCTGTCTCATCTCAGATGTGCCCCGTTGGCTGACCGGGCTCATCTGCTGCCGTCGGTAATCTCAGTTTTAATTAATCTTTCAAAGAAACAGATTAAGCTGATTGCTTCACAAGCTGAGTTTTGGTGTACGTACCTTTCAGCTGCCTTCCAGAAGTGATTAAAAGAAGAATTTTTTAGGAGCTTGGACGCCCAGTTAAGATTATTTTTGGATCTTGTCTCAATGGTTTATTTCCATCTTGTGCCTGTTTTTAACTGAAGAACTGGAAATGAGGAGAGGGGCTGGTTTTTGTCTTCTCTGGATGTTCTTAGCTTTCGGACGTCCTGTCATGATCTTAGTTCCTGTCTGCCTGATTGGCCATCTCCCAAGGAGCCCTTCCAAGATAGCCAATCCGATCCCCGGCACTGAAGTCATACCTGTGTCAGTTTCTTGGGATGCTTCTAGTCCTGCCTTCTCTTCAGTCTCAAGCTTCTGCAAATAAAACCATCTACTCCTGACCCACCCAAGCCGAGGTGCTTGACCATTGCACCCAGGGTCTAACTGTAGCACTGGATTATTTTTTTTTTTAGGATGAAATAGTCAGCGCTCTCTCTCTCTCTCTCTCTCTCTCTCTCTCTCTCTCTCTCTCTCTCTCTCTCTCTCTCTCTCTCCCCCCCTCCCTCCCTCTCTCCCCCTCTCTCCCTCCCTCCCTCCCTCCCTCCCTCCCTATCTATTTTGGCCACCCCTCGTGACTTGCAGGATCTTAGTTCCCTGACCATAGATCGAACCCATGCCCCCTGCAGTGGAAGCATGGAGTCCTAACCACTGGACCACCAGGGAATTCCCCTAGCACTGGGTTTAATAGACGGTATTGCAAAAGGTTGTCTCCTGGTCGATGGCCCCCCTAGGGTGTACTCCTTGAGCGCAGGTGTTGTTTCTGCCATCTCTGGGTCCCCAGGGCCCGGGATAGCACCTGCCAGCCCAAGATGTGCAGTGAGGGCTTTTTGAGTGAGTGGATCTCGTTTAAGTATATGGAAACGTTGACAGAGGATGCTAACTATTGCTCAGGGTCAAGGTAGAAAAAATGTTGGCCTGCAGATATGTTTTGTTTGGCCTGCACACTGTTTAAAAAATTTCCAAACCAGTATTTTTAAAAAAGATCAATTGTACATAGAAAATCCAGATTTCCAGCTTCTCTTGCAAAATGTTAAGACCCAGACTACGCTGGAACTGAGGGGCGAGCTTCCTTTGGAGGGGGCTGTACTCTGCCTTTTGCTCCCCTAATCCCTAAAATAATTTGGTAAAGCCATCTACCCCCTCACACACTTTGAGTTGATAGCGAAGATTTTTCATCCTAATTTAAGAGTTTCATTAGTTTAAATTAGGAGTTTGGGATTAACAGATATACACTACTATATATAAAATAGATAACAACAAGGAACTACTGTATAGCACAGGGAACTCGAGTCAGTATCTTGTAATAACCTCTAATGGAGAAGAATCTGAAAAAGAATATATATATGTATAACTGAATCACTTTGCTGTATACCTGAAACTAACACAACATTGTAAATTAACTATACTTTAATAAAAAAATGGTTAAAAAAAGAGTTTCAAAGGATGTTATATCCAGCTTATTGTAAATATTGACATCTTGAAATAAAACGGTTACATCATTCTTTTAAATAGAACCAGTGGGATCTAAATAGAGACGATATCTATCATCATCCACGTAAAAAATGCTTAAACAGACTCTTGTTTAACCAATGGAAATTCTACCTCATTCTCTTTTTATTTTTGAATTCATATCCTATTCCCACAGAATATCTTAGGGTATAATATTTGTCCTTGCAAAAAAATATGTCTGTATATGTCAACTAAATTTCCCATGGCTATAAGGGCCTATAAAGTTTCTGTATTTAGTTACTATTATACATTTGAATGAAATATTAATATATTACAGATTTTGATAAATATATTAAAAGGAAAAGGTGAAGTTTACTTGGAAATATATCTCCTAATGAAATGCTTGGAGGTCTTTGTTTTTTGTCTTTTTTGCAGTTGTCTTCTGTATCCAGGGATGCATGTTGCTTATTGCTGGAATAAGAAGGCTCAATATTAGCTCATTCCTGTTTTTGTGTGTTTTAACAGGTGTCAGCACAGAGAAGTCATATATAACTAAATAGGTAGATGGGATCAGGGGTTATGTTATATATTCTAGCAGCCCTGCATTTTGGGGGGGAACTCTTTCTGAGTTACACATCAGGTTATTAGTCTGCTGCATTCATAGCGTCTTCATTTTCAGCAGGTAGAGGATTGGAACTGGCTGGGGGTGGGGAGGATGCTGTCCGACTGTTCACGTGTGTCTCTTTGAGGCTCTGGTGTGAGGCAGTGGAAGGTACCCCCAAGTACACTCAGGAGGATGCACGCTGAGGGTTGGTGCTGTAGCTCCCAAGGTCAGGAACCACACCGGCAGGGAGGGGCTCAGTTCTGTCGGGTCCTCCCCCAACATCCAACCTAGTCTCAGTAACGTTTGAAGTGTAACGCAGATGACAGCCAGTCCTTGTCATACCCAGATTCTGTGTCTGTGAATTCACTGACTCACTCAAATGTATTTGAATCCCCAAGCAACACCTGAGACGCTTCTGTGACCGTTCAAGGCCCTGAGCAGAGCAGTGAGAAATTTGCGTCGCCTGCTGTACGTGTCCCTGGGGCAGGTGGGACAAGGCGAGGCTCTGCCGTGGGTCTGGCTCTCAGTGTAACACGGGTCCCTTTCGTGGTCCTTCTAGGGCTGTGTTTTTCACATTCTTGTGCCTTTTGTCGGTGACTTCGCTGTTCAAAATGGTGCCCAGGGGACTTCCCTGGTGGTCCAGTGGTTAAGATTCCGTGCTCCCAATGCAGGGGGCCTGGGTTCGAGCCCTGGTCAGGGAACCATAAGTTTGTTTTCTACATCTGTAACTCTGTTTCTGTTTTGTAAATAAGTTCATTTGTACCCTTTTTTTAGATCCCACATATACGCGATATCATATGATGTTTATCTTTCTCTGTCTGACCTACTTCACACAAGATAGTCTTTTTTTTTTTTTGCGGTACGCGGGCCTCTCACTGTTGTGGCCTCTCCCGTTGCGGAGCACAGGCTCCGGACGCGCAGGCTCAGCGGCCATGGCTCACGGGCCCAGCCGCTCCGCGGCATGTGGGATCTTCCCGGACCGGGGCACGAACCCGTGTCCCCTGCATCGGCAGGCGGACTCTCAACCACTGCGCCACCAGGGAAGCCCACGAGATAGTCTTTTAAAGCGGTTCCCTGACATGTGTGGCATCTGCTAGTCAGTCTTTAGAGTTCACCCAAAGGAGAAGTGTTCTAATGATGGGAAATGGCTTTGCTGTTTAAACTTGACTCTGAACCTACTTCTCGCTTCAGACTTAAAGTCTGAGAGTCAGACAGAGGCTGAGTGAGGGGAACAGCATCTGAGTTACTCTTTTATTATTTGACTAAAGCTTCTGTCACTGGAGGAATAAAAGACTTGAGAAAAGAAGCCTGGAGTTTGGAAGCTGCACCGACCTGATTTACACTCAGAACCATCATTTAGCCTCTGATGTTATATGGCTTCCACTATTTTTTTTTTTTTAATAGCTGTGAGTCCCACAACCACTAATCCCTACGAAATAGTTCATAAAAAGTAATTGTCATGGTTTTGAGACGTTTATATTCTGAGGAGCTGAGTGTATTTTAAGATGTGACTTGATCCTTCTGGAATCCCCATTTGAGAGCTTGGCGTTTGTGCGGAGGGAGACTCACAGCGTTTACCCAGAGTGTGACGTGGGCATTCAGGAGTGCTTATCTAAGTCTCTCCTCTTTCTGGGACAAATCTCTGGTCCAAGGGATCCTTTCTGCGCCCCGCCAACTCCTTTTATAGAATGTTTTATTTTACTTTATTTATTTATTTTTAAAATAAAATTTATTTATTTATTTATTTATTTTTGGCTGCATTGGGTCTTCGTTGCTGTGTGCGGGCTTTCCCTAGCTGTGGTGAGTGGAGGCTACTCTTTGTTTCAGTGCGTGGGCTTCTCACTGCGGTGGCTTCTCTTGTTGCAGAACTTGGTCTCTAGGTGCGTGGGCTTCAGTAGTTGTGGCATGTGGGCTCAATAGTTGTGGCACACGGGCTTAGTTGCTCTGCAGCATGTGGCATCTTCTTGGACCAGGGTTCGAACCCGTGTCCTCTGCATTGGCAGGCAGATTCCTAACCACTGCACCACCAGGGAAGCCCTATAGAATGTTTTATAAGCTGAAATCAGATTCCAGGTCTGATCCCCCCAAATACATTATAAAGCCATGCATGCTGTTTTTATTCATGTTTATGGAATCAGCAGATATAGCTGAGCTCCTGCTTTGTGCCTGGGCCTATGCTGGGTGCTGGGGGTACAAAGACAGCCAGCGCTCAGCCCTGGGGTCTAGGAGCCCACTCTCTGCTGGGGAGAAGCATCCGTATCACAGCCTGGAGAGGCTGGTAGGGGAGGTTCCTGAGCTGAGCTCGGGGCGGGGGGGCCTCAGAGTTTGCCTGGGAGCATCAGGGAAGGCTTCACAGAGGAGGTGGGGCTAGGTTTGAGGCTTGAAGGACAGGTAGGAGTTTACCAGCTCAGCAAGGGAGAGAGGGCTTCCAGGCAGATGGCCCCCCTGTGGTCCTAAGACCCACAGGATGAAAGGGCATGGGGTCTATTTTGGGGGTGCAGGCAAGAATAAGAGGAGTGATGAGAGGGGAGGCTGGAAAGGGACTTAGGGCTTTGGTTTCAAGGACTTCTGGTGCCACACTGAGTAGTTTGGACTTTACCCTGAGGGTGGGGGAATTGAAGGGGAAACGTGATCAGCCTTGGTGTGTGTTTGAAAGACCACTTTGGAGAGAAAGTTGGGAAGTTGAAGACGGGCATCAGGGAGACCAGGTAAATTGCCCTTGGACTCATGGGTGGGGGACCTGGGGGAGAGGTAAGTGCCCTAACTGGCAGGGGGCGTGGAGAGATGGGAACGGACAGAAGATGTGCTGAGGTAGTCAAGTCTAGTTCTTTGGATTTCTGAGCCTCAGTCAAGGAGAGCTAAGAGGGCTAAGAGGTTTCATGCTTGGGCAATTGGGTAAAAGATGGTGCCTTCTACTCAGGACACACAGGAGAGGTCTGTGGGGGAAAGATAGTGAGTAGAATTGCACGGACCATGAGACCCCAGAGTGGAGAGTCCATTACACAGGTGATTAGATTCATCATTAGGGCATCAGTTCAGCTCCAGGATTATAGCCCGGCAGCCAGGTTTTGTGTTTTCTTTTTGCGTTGTTGGCATGGTTTTTGCCTGCATTATCTACGTAAGGAATTTATGTTGATCTGTTTGTTAGCAGAAAAAGAGCACGGAGCAAAATGTGTGAAGTTACCTGGGAGGAAAGAAGAATCTCTACTGGTGTGGTCTGAACACCAACGTCGGCACATGAAACCAGATGCAAGGGAAGCTGTGGGCTGGTTTTGGAAAGTGACTTAGGACAAGCTGTCCCCTCCCGGCCATTCTGTGTTCACCTCTGCCCTGTGGAACTGCACAGTGGCTCAGAACACTGGTTCTGGTTTCAGGTGGACCTAGTTCATCCCTCCCTTGGGCAAGTCCCTGCTCTGGGCCTAAACATCTTTCCTGCCTAATGATGATAATAGAAGCTGCTTTATTTGTGCAGATTAAACGAGCTAATTGATGCCGTTTCTTAGCCCATTTCTTGTCACAGTGAGTCCTGAAAAAACTCATGTCTTGAAATAATTACCAAAACAGATCTTACGGAGTGACTGTAAATTCACAAACATAAACCTGGGGATCAGGACTGATTTTCTAAAAGATTTAGTCTCCATTCATGCAAGGATGCACCATAGAATTCCTATAGGAAACCTTCTTATTAGTGCATTTAAGAATACCTGATTTGCAAAAATTCCATGTGCTTTAAAATCATAGTCTGTTATTAATCGTGCTTAAATTATGATAAACTGTGTTATATAATGCACTGAACTTTTACTTTCTTCCCCCCTCAACATTGTCTCAACTGCTACTCCGTCACGGGACTCCCTCACAGCGGGGAAACACTGTGGTCCTGACTCTGCTGTGACAGGGTGGAGGCCAGGGAGCTCCAAGGACATCACTCGAGTGACAGCACTGGGGCCTTTTCTTTTGAAAAAAAAGGATCAAAGAGAAAAAAATGAGCATCTAGTTTCTTGAGCTTTTTGAAGAGGAAGCAATTGGGGAAGAAACCGCTAATCGAGCAAATCCAGACGGTTCCTTCACATTTCAGAGGATATACAGATACATCTAATTCGGTTTGGAAATATCACACCCCTTATAGATAAATATGCCCTTAATTAGTTGAAAAGATATAAACGAGGGTAGGGAAGCTAGGAGAGAGAGCTGTTTGTTATTGTTAATTATGTAGTGGACGGGGCTGCCCTGAGAATGGATTACTCTTGGTATGAAGAACTTCCTGTGAAAATTAGAACCGTAGGATCGTGGAGCAGAAGGGATCCAAAAGATCAACTTTTTCATCACAAGGACCAAGGATACTGTATTTTCGAGGCACTCCTTCATTGCCTGTGTGTTTTTGTTAATATAGGACAGACCTAGCTGCCAGCTCCTCCCTGTGCTGTCACCATGGCCACTGCATGCTGAGTTGACATAATCCTAGGCCAAAGCAAATATGTTTTAGCCTGTGCCATTATAGTGTGGGTAATATGTGGTCTCTGCTGGGACTTTTGAAATACTGAATATAACCCTGGTGTCCCCATCACTCCCTTTGGGGACATCCACAGCCATCTCCCGTCCAGCCAGCTCATTTCACAGACCTCATTAGTGTAAGTCACTTGCCTAGGGTCAGAAGCATAGGGACTTTGGAAGGTGATACATCGTTTCCGGTGCAGATAGAGTGCTGAGAAAACCGTGGGACGAATCGCTGATGTTCTTTGTAGAAAACACAATGATAGAGTTGTAGTACACACCATTTTTTTTTTAATCGTAATATACACCATCTTTATGTTCCGTTGGAAGGCAGGCAATAAAGCAGCGACACAGCTCAACTGTTTGCTTAGAGTGTCTTGCATATTGACTCACATGCCCACCGTCCTAAGCAGCTATCTTAAAAAAGTAGTCAGTTTGTCAGATCGTACACAGAATAATTAACACCTGTGATTGTCTTGCTCTGTGAGTATGTACTGTGCGCCCTAACCCCCAGTAAGAGCTCATTCACGGAGACCCCCATACGTTTAGAATGCCCAGTGGTAAGCAGCAGGGCAGGCTGGTAGCTACGAAAGAGGAATTTGCTGAGCACACAGACAGCGTCAACACAAGTGTGGTCACGGTGTTTAACCACTTAGCTTAAGCATTTACACATGTAATTAAATGTTTATGACAAGTAATTCTTACCAGGACCGACAGGACTCCTGCCTAGCAGTACTTTGCCAGCCCTTTAAAGTTGTTTATGAATTTCAAAGCATTTCTCTATGGATGTCTTAAGATCAGCGGGGAAAGTGCAGGTGAAAGTTTATGACTTGTGTGCCCCAGTGCTGATGCTTTTGCCTGTGGTTGACACAGAGCTGGCACACAGGAGCAGCTCAGCACTCATTTGTCAAATGGATAATTGTATGTGAATACGTCAATGACACTGGGATTGTTGGGAAAAATAACACATAGTGTTTTTCAGTGGGGCTCTGTTGGGTTCTGTGGCCAAGATGACTCTTCCTAGCTGAGCCCTGTCCGGGGCATCCCTGGATGTTCAACATCCCTGTCCTCCATCCCTGTTAGGGACCACCACTTCTCCCCAAACACCAAAGTCAATTCCAGATACTAGAAAGTTAAATGGAAAAAAGAAATAAGAACATAAGAAATAATAAGAAAATATAAATTAATATCTGACAGGATTTTTAAAAATTGAGTTCTCTGCAGAATCATGCTTTCTGACTCCACCTGGGCCTCCTCCGTTGCCTAGCAAGTCCTTCTCTCCAATTGTCTGTTTGATTTTTCTCATGGGCTCTTCCACCCCTTTCCCGTGCTGTTCTTGATTTTCTCTGTCTCTTTACAGAGGAGACTGAGGCCAGCCAAAGTGACTTGTGACAACTGCACTTCTCCAAAGCCCAGAATCCCTCCTTTCTTTGCAAGGAAGACTCCTGAAGGGGCCTCACTGCCCTAGCTTGCTGCTTCTTCAACCCTCCCCCCACCTCTAGCATTTTCCATTTTATTTTCTCCTCTGTCTCTTTCCACTTTGCCTCTAAACCTTCTCAGGTGTTCCGAAATTCTAAAATAAATCTTTAACATCCATCTTCCTGTTACCACCATCTACTAGCCTACCTTGGTCCTTATGTTCGTGGCTAAACCGCTCAATAAATTCTCCTTAACCTGCTGGAAAGAGCATGGGTCCTGCAGTCAGCAGCCCAGAGCACAATCCAGACTCTTTGACCACACTGAGCCTGATGAGTAAAATGGGGATAAAGATGCCTTCCCTGTAAGGAAAGATCCCCACGAGAGATGGACCTAAAATGCCGACAGGATCCTCTTGTGGCCCAGCTTGGAATCCCTCAGAAGCTTGCCATTGCCAGTGGGAGAGAACCTCCCTTCCCTTCCCTCCAGCTTCAAATTTTAGTCCCACTGGGCTGTTTATGGAAACCGTCCCCATCCCCGCCTCCTCCCCCAACCCTTTCTGCTTTGCTGTTTCCCACATGGGTCTTTTCTGTCTGGCTGTCTGCTTTCCACATCCCTCCTTCCACTCCATGGGTGACTCCAGCTCATGATTTCACAGTAGCCCCTTCTTCTGGAAGGTTCCCAGAGACCCCTCCCCCACTCCATCTCTGCACTTGCACATTGTCCTACAGGCTTCCCCACTAGACGGTGAACCTCCTGAAGGCAGGGAGGAGGCTGCTTCGGGACCTGTGGACAGGTTGGCCAAGGGTTGGCCGGTTGAATGAATATCCATTCAGGGAGATGGTGGATCCAATCCCACCAGTTCTAGCTGTGCTAGAAGTTGACAGACATCATCCAGATAGGTGATGTTCTTGAATGTTTTACAGTGGTTCATGGTCTAAGTGCCAAGCATATCTTCTGGGCGAAATAAAAACAGATTCTTTCCCCAGGGACATAGTTTGCTGACTCTCATTTTCTCATGCCCCATTTGAAACACCACAACCACTGATCTAGGAATGCACATGGTGCAGTCAACTTCCTTTGCTTGAGAAAATGTTTGAACCAAGGACAGGTGCCTTCTCAGATCTTTCTTTTGAGAATTGTTTCTATCCAGTGCAGACTGGGCACTCAGGTTCAGGTGGGTGGGGCAGGTGGTGATCTGGCAAAGCGTTGGTGACTCAGGAGCTCAGAAATGTAAGCAGCTGCCCTTTCTCAACTTGGATGTCACATAGTGCATGGTCCAGTGGTGTTCTCAGTCATTGGTACTTTCCTGTGCTCATCCTTTTTAAGTAAAACAGGTATTTTTTCTCTTTTATGATTTTTGTCTCATTCTTTGTCTCATTCCATTACTTACTTACTTTGTTTACTTATTCTATAAATGTGAGGCATCAAGCTGGGTGCTGGGGAGTCAAATGCATGGTCCCTGTCTCCGTGTATTTGGTCCCTTCACTCATGGGTAGGTGGGGAAATGGGATGTAGGCTATGAATGTGTACAAAGAAATAAAACAGCTACACCTTGTGATGAATGCTGTGATAGAAAATAAGGGGAAAGAAGAGGGAATACTTTTTCAGATAGGGTGGTCAGGAAGCTCTCTTGTGTTACTTGAAATCTTAAAAAAAAAAAAAAAAACAGCTTCCTTGAGACCATATAAATTGATACAGATTCAGAGACCATACAACTCACCCGTGTAAACCATACCATTCAATGGTTTTTGGTATATTATATCAATAATCCTCTTTATTTTATTTATCTTATCTTTTAAAGATTATTTATTTATTTATTTTATTTTTGGCTGCATCGGGTCTTAGTTGTGGCACGTGGGATCTTTGTTGAGGCGTGCCACATCTTTTGTTGTGGTGCATGGGCACTTCATTGAGGGGGCTTCTCTCTAGTTGTGCCGCGAGGGATTTCTCTTCTCTAGTTGTGTTGTGAGGGCTCCAGGGCTCGTGGGCTCTGTAGTTTGCAGCATTCAGGCTCTCTAGTTGAGGCACACGGGCTCAGTAGTTGTGGCGCGTGGGATTAGTTTCCCTGCGGCATGTGGGATCTTAGTTCCCCGACCAGGGATCGAACCTGCGTACCCTATATTGGAAAGCGGATTCTTTACCACTGGACCACCAGGGAAGTCCCTTAATAATCCTCTTTATTTTTTAATTTTTTTAACATCTTTATTGGAGTATAATTGCTTTATAATGGTGTGTTAGTTTCTGCTTTATAACAAAGTGAATCAGTGATACATATACACATGTTCCCATATCTCTTCCCTCTTGCATCTCCCTCCCTCCCACTCTCCCTATCCCACCCCTCTAGGTGGTCACAAAGC
>NC_041224.1:25292086-25292997 GCF_002837175.3 Physeter macrocephalus | reverse complement strand
TCCATATATATGTGTTAGCATACGGTATTTGTTTTTCTCTTTCTGACTTACTTCACTCTGTATGGCAGTCTCTAGGTCCATCCACCTCACTACAAATAACTCAGTTTCGTTCCTTTTCATGGCTGAGTAATACTCCATTGTATATATGTGCCACATCTTTATCCGTTCATCCGATGATGGACACTTAGGTTGCTTCCATCTCCTGGCAGTTGTAAATAGAGCTGCAATGAACATTTTGGTACATGACTCTTTTTGAATTATGGTTTTCTCCGGGTATATGCTCAGTAGTGGGATTGCTGGGTCGTATGGTAGTTCTATTTGTAGTTTTTTAAGGAACCTCCATACTGTTCTCCATAGTGGCTGTATCAATTTACATTCCCACCAGCAGTGCAAGCGTGTTCCCTTTTCTCCACACCCTGTCCAGCATTTATTGTTTCTAGATTTTTTGATGATGGCCATTATGACCGGTGTGAGATGATATCTCATTGTAGTTTTGATTTGCATTTCTCTAATGATTAATGATGTTGAGCATTCTTTCATGTGTTTGTTGGCAATCTGTATATCTTCTTTGGAGAAATGTCTATGTAGGTCTTCTGCCCATTTTTGGATTGGGTTGTTTGTGTTTTTGGTATTGAGCTGCATGAGTTGCTTGTAAATTTTGGAGATTAATCCTTTGTCAGTTGCTTCATTTGCAAATATTTTCTCCCATTCTGAGGGTTGTCTTTTGGTCTTGTTTATGGTTTCCTTTGCTGTGCAAAAGCTTTTAAGTTTCATTAGGTCCCATTTGTTTATTTTTGTTTTTATTTCCATTTCTCTAGGAGATGGGTCAAAAAGGATCTTGCTGTGATTTATGTCATAGAGTGTTCTGCCTATGTTTTCCTCTAAGAGTTTGATAGTGTCTGGACTTACAT
>NC_041224.1:25286611-25289977 GCF_002837175.3 Physeter macrocephalus | reverse complement strand
TCGGAGAAGATACTTGATATGATTTCAATTTTCTTAAATTTGCCAAGGCTAGATTTGTGACCCAATATATGATCTATCCTGGAGAATGTTCCATGAGCACTTGAGAAAAATGTGTATTCTGTTGTTTTTGGATGGAATGTCCTATAAATATCAATTAACTCCATCTTGTTGAATGTATCATTTAAAGCTTATGTTTCCTTATTTATTTTCATCTTGGATGATCTGTCCGTTGGTGAAAGTGGGGTGTTAAAGTCCCCTACTATGAATGTGTTACTGTCGATTTCCCCTTTTATGGCTGTTAGTATTTGCCTTATGTATTGAGGTTCTCCTATGCTGGGCACATAAATATTTACAATTGTTGTATCTTCTTCTTGGATCACCCCCTTGATCATTATGTAGTGTCCTTCTTTGTCTCTTGTAATAGTCTTTATTTTAAAGTCTATTTTGTCTGATACGAGAATTGCGGCTCTAGCTTTCTTTTGACTTCATTTGCATGGAATATCTTTTTCCATCCCCTCACTTTCAGTCTGTATGTGTCTCTAGGTCTGAAGTGGGTCTCTTGTAGACAGCATATATATGGGTCTTGTTTTTGTATCCATTCAGCCAGGCTGTGTCTTTTGGTGGGAGCATTTAATCCATTTACATTTAAGGTAATTATCGATATGTATGGTCCTATTACCATTTACTGAATTGTTTCGGGTTGTTCTTGTAGGTCTTTTCCTTCTCTTGTGTTTCTTGCCTAGAGAAGTTCCTTTAGCATTTGTTGTAAAGCTGGTTTGGTGGTGCTGAACTCTCTCAGCTTTTGCTTGTCTGTAAAGGTTTTAATTTCTCCATCAAATCTGAATGAGATCCTTGCTGGGTAGAGTAATCTTGGTTGTAGGTTTTTTTCCTTCATCACTTTAAATATGTCCTGCCACTCCCTTCTGGCTTGGAGAGTTTCTGCTGAAAGATCCGATGTTAACCTTATGGGGATTCCTTTGTGTGTTATTTGTTGTTTTTCCCTTGCTGCTTTTAATATGTTTTCTTTGTATTTAATTTTTGACAGTTTGATTATTATGTGTCTTGGCGTGTTTCTCCTTGGGTTTATCCTGTATGGGACTCTCTGTGCTTCCTGGACTTGATTGACTATTTCCTTTCCTATATTAGGGAAGTTTTCAACTATAATCTCTTCAAATATTTTCTCAGTCCCTTTCTTTTTCTCTTCTTCTTCTGGGACCCCTATAATTCGAATGTTGGTGCATTTAATGTTGTCCCAGAGGTCTCTGAGACTGTCCTCAGTTCTTTTCATTATTTTTTCTTTATTCTGCTCTGCAGTCGTTATTTCTACTATTTTATCTTCCAGTCACTTATCCCTTCTTCTGCCTGAGTTATTCTGCTATTGATCCCATCTAGAGTATTTTTAATTTCTTTTATTGTTTGTAATAAAGCTGGTTTGGTGGTGCTGAACTCTCTCAGCTTTTGGTTGTCTGTAAGGGTTTTAATTTCTCCATCAAATCTGAATGAGATCCTTGCTGGGTAGAGTAATCTTGGTTGTAGGTTTTTCTCCTTCATCACTTTAAATATGTCCTGCCACTCCCTTCTGGCTTGGAGAGTTTCTGCTGAAAGATCCGATGTTAACCTTATGGGGATTCCTTTGTGTGTTATTTGTTGTCAACGGCACGTGGACTCTTAACCACTGTGCCACCAGGGAAGCCCTCCCTTGCTGCTTTTAATATGTTTTCTTTGTATTTAATTTTTGACAGTTTGATTAATATGTGTCTTGGTGTGTTTCTCCTTGGATTTATCCTGTATGGGACTCTCTGTGCTTCCTGGACTTGATTGACTATTTCCTTTCCTATATTAGGGAAGTTTTCAACTATAATCTCTTCAAATATTTTCTCAGTCCCTTTCTTTTTCTCTTCTTCTTCTGGGACCCCTATAATTCGAATGTTGGTGCGTTTAATGTTATCCCAGAGGTCTCTGAGACTGTCCTCAGTTCTTTTCATTCTTTTTTCTTTATTCTGCTCTGCAGTAGTTATTTCCACTATTGTATCTTCCAGGTCACTTATCCGTCCTTCTGCCTCAGTTATTCTGCTACTGAGCCCATCTAGAGTATTTTTCATTTCATTTATTGTGTTGCTCATCATTGCTTGCTTCCTCTTTATTTCTTCTAGGTCCTTGTTAACTGTTTCTTGCAATTTGTCTATTCTATTTCCAAGATTTTGAATCATCTTTACTATCATTATTCCTTCTAGGTTCTTGTTAAATGTTTCTTGCATTTTCTCTGTTCTATTTCCAAGATTTTGGATCATCTTTACAATCATTATTCTAAATTCTTTTTCAGGTAGACTGCCAATTTCGTCTTCATTTGTTAGGTCAGGTGGGTTTTTATCTTGCTCCTTCATCTGCTTGTGTGTTTTTCTGTCTTCTCATTTTGCTTATCTTACTTTGTTTGGGGTTTCCTTTTTGCAAGCTGCAGGTTCGTAGTTCCCGTTGTTTTTAGTGTCTGTCCCCAGTGGCTAAAGTTGGTTCAGTGGGTTGTGTAGGCTTTCTGGTGGAGGGGACTAGTGCCTGTGTTCTGGTGGATGAGGCTGGATCTTGTCTTTCTGGTGGGCAGGTCCACATCTGGTGGTGTGTTTTGGGGTGTCTGTGGCCTTATTATGTTTTTTAGGCAGCCTTCTGCTAATGGGTGGGGTTGTGTTCCTGTCTTGCTAGTTGTTTGGCGTAGGGTGTCCATTATTAAGAAAAAAAATTTTTTTAAGTAAAAACAAAAACGGACGGACAGAACCCTAGGACAAATGGTGAAAGCAAAGCTATACAGGCGAAATCACACACAGAAGCTTACACATACACCCTCGCAAAAAGAGGAAAAGGGGAAAAAATAATATATCTTGCTCGCAAAGTCCACCTCCTCAATTTGGGATGATTTGTTGTCTATTCAGGTATTCCACCGAGGCAGGGTACATCAAGGTGACTGTGGAGATTTAATCCGCTGCTCCTGAGGCTGCTGGGAGACATTTCCCTTTCTCTTCTTTGTTCGCACAGCTCCCGGGGTTCAGCTTTGGATTTGGCCCCGCCTCTGCATGTAGGTCACCTGAGGGTGTCTGTTCTTCGTTCAGACAGGACGGGGTTAAAGGAGCAGCTGATTCGGGGGCTCTGGCTCACTCAGGCCGGGGGAGGGAGGGGCACGGATGCGGGGCGAGCCTGGGACGGCAGAGGCCGGCGTGACGTTGCACCAGCCTGAGGCGCGCCGTGCGTTCTCCCGGGGAAGTTGTCCCTGGATCCCGGGACCCTGGCAGTGGTGGGCTGCACAGGCTTCCGGAGGGGAGGTGTGGAGAGTGACCTGTGCTCGCACACAGGCTTCCTGGTGGCGGCAGCAGCAGCCTT
>NC_041224.1:25284659-25286084 GCF_002837175.3 Physeter macrocephalus | reverse complement strand
GATCCGACCGAAGCCCGAGCCTCAGCTCCCAGCCCCCGCCCGCCCCGGCGGGTGAGCAGACAAGCCTCTCGGGCTGGTGAGTGCCGGTCGGCACCGATCCTCTGTGCGGGAATCTCTCCGCTTTGCCCTCCGCGCCCCTGCTGCTGCGCTCTCCTCCGTGGCTCCGAAGCTCCCCCCTCTGACACCCGCAGTCTCCGCCCACGAAGGGGCTTCTAGTGTGTTGGAACCTTTCCTCCTTCACGGCTCCCTCCCACTGGTGCAGGTCCCGTCCCTATTCTTTTGTCTCTGTTTATTCTTTTTTCTTTTGCCCTACCCAGGTACGTGGGGAGTTTCTTGCCTTTTGGGAGGTCTGAGGTCTTCTGCCAGCGTTCAGTGGGTGTTCTGTAGGAGCAGTTCCACGTGTAGATGTGTTTCTGATGTATCTGTGGGGAGGAAGGTGATCTCCGCATCTTACTCTTCCGCCATCTTCACAGAGACCCCCGTGGTACTTATGTACAATGGAATATCCCTCAGCCATGAAATCAATGTCATAAGGCTAGTAGCAGCATAATGAGTGGATTTAGGTACGATGATTGTGGCTGTAGGTAAGAAGCCTCAGTTCCTTGCCACATGGATCTCTCCGTAGGGCTGCTTGAGTGTCCTCATGACATGGCAGCTGGCTTACCCCAGGATGAGTGATCCGGCCCGCCGTCCCCACGACTGTCGCAGCTTTGGCCGCCGGGGCCCCTCCAGAGCCGGCAGCCTCAGTGAGGCCGCCCTCCCCTCGGGCTCCGGGGCAGTTCTGAGACGGCGGAGGGAAGAGACCCCGAGCTGGCAGTTCCAGCTCTGCGGAAACGCGGGCTCCTTTCTGGGCACAGGAGGTAGGCAATAATCCTCTTTAAATTGTGGATAATATATGAGTATATGTATGGTTAATATACATCATAAAGTTTGCCATTTTAACCATTTCTTTTTCCATTTAAACCAATTTTAATTGTACATCAGTGGCATTAATTGCATCCACAATGTCAAGCAACCATCACTACTCCCTGTTTTGAAAACTCTTTCATTATCCCAAATGGAAATTCTGTAACCATTAAGCAATAACAGCATTGCCACACCCTGCAGCCCTTGGAAGCTCTAATCTATTTTCTGTCTCTACAAATTTGCCTATTCTAGGTTCCTCATATAAGTGGGATCATACAATATTTGTCCTTTTGTGACTGGCTTCTTTCATTTAGGATAAGGTTCTCACGTTTCATCCGTATTGTAGCATGTGTCAGAGCTCCTCCTTTTTTTTTTTTTTTTTTTTTTTTGGTATGCTGGCCTCCCTCTGCTGTGGCCTCTCCCGTTGCGGAGCACAGGCTCCGGACGCGCAGGCTCAGCGGCCATGGCTCACGGGCCCAGCCGCTCCGCAGCATGTGGGATCCTCCCGGACCGGGGCGC
>NC_041224.1:25278458-25284092 GCF_002837175.3 Physeter macrocephalus | reverse complement strand
CGGAGCACAGGCTCCGGACGCCCAGGCCCAGCGGCCATGGCCCACGGACCCAGCCGCTCCGCGGCACGCGGGATCCTCCCAGACCGGGGCGCGAACCCGGCTCCCCTGCATCGGCAGGCGGACGCGCAACCACCGCGCCACCAGGGAAGCCCCTGCAGGTGGATTCTTAAGCACTGCGCCACTAGGGTAGTCCCAATGCTGTTTATTTTCTTAGGGCTTCCCCATAATTCTTGTCAGATTAATTTGCCATATTATTAGTAAATATTTCTTGAATGACTTTACTAACAATTTCCAACCAGATGATGGTGGTGACAAGTCAGCAATGCCATTTCCTGGTATGTGTGAAACTACGTGCATTTTCTTGATATGTGTATATTTTTCTGTCTCATAAGTGAGGTCATCCAGTTGGTAAACGTGTCTGGGGGACAGGGGTGGAATCGCAAGAACTTGGAGCAGTTTTGCCCTGTCCCCTGCCCCAAAAGTGTTTAAAGGAAAAGCCAGTTTCTTTGAAGCTTAATATTGTCCTGATTTACAGTCTGCTCAAAATAGACTTGTATCTGTCTCCTTGTAATAAATGTGTCTCGAAAGGCTGAAGAAACACATAGAAAAAAAAAAAAAGTACTTCTCTGGAAGGCTGCTCTCCAGAGAAAGTGAATTGATAAATCTTTTTGTTGCTGGTTTCACAAATCAAAGGAGGACATGTGGAGTGTGATAAGGCAGTGGGGCAAATATATAATACGTTTGATAGCAGATATTAGTTCTCTCTGAGCTGGAATGACATGGATTTTAATAGGTGACCAGAAGCAAGGCAATTCTAGACCTTAGGGACAGCCTGGGGTCTTGCCTTTGTTGAGCTTTGGTTTCATCTTGAAGGATATTCTTTCCCCTGCCCTCTTTTATTGATTATTTTTAACCCATCTCTGCAGATATACTTAGTGCTTTTGCTCTTCTTGGGTTTGTGCCAATTGCCAAAGGTGCCGGAGCATTGTGCTTTGTTGTAGTGGCTGCTGTGTGTCTGTGACCTTTCTAGAATGTTTGTAGATCTCATCTCACATTGCAGGACGTGCTCGAAAATCCAGTGCATTCATGCCTCTACTAAGCTCAGAGCCCACCTCATGGTCCCCTGACACCACCTCACTAAACGTTGACTCATGGAGTATTTATTTGGGCTGGTCAGGGTGCTGAGTAACCATCTCCGGACGAGATGACCTCGGCCAGGCCTCTGCGTCTTGTTTTCTTATCCCGTGGGCACAGCTGAGCCTTGGCCGGGTTTTAGTTTTTGGGCGGGTGCTTGTGAGGAGGATGCCAAGAACCTGAGCTCACAAGTTTCTGGCTTTAGTTTAAAAAGAATTTCAACTTGACCTCAGCGCCTTGGGCTGTGCTCACGGGTATGAGTTCATGTTGAGATGCTCATTTTGTGGCGTCTTGCAGAAGTAGAGCTTGTGGCCTTGGTGGCTCTGGATGGGATGACCGGAGGGAAGCTGGCGGCTGTCTGCTTTTTCCCCAGCCACCTCCAGCATGCTCGCCCCGCCTCTCGATAGCCATTCAAGAAAGAAAAGTGCGGGCTTCCCTGGTGGCGCAGTGGTTGAGAGTCCGCCTGCCGATGCAGGGGACGCGGGTTCGTGCCCCGGTCCGGGAGGATCCCACATGCCGCGGAGCGGCTGGGCCCGTGAGCCGTGGCCGCTGAGCCTGCGCGTCCGGAGCCTGTGCTCCGCAGCGGGAGAGGCCGCAACGGTGAGAGGCCCGCATACCGCAAAAAAAAAAAAAAAAAAAAAAAAAAAAGAACAAATAGTGAATGCTCGAGGTAGCTGACGTGCCCTCACCAAGCCAAACGGGTGATCGTGTCTATTACTACACCTACTCCACAGGGTTCCTGGGTTGATCCAAATAAAAATGGAATCATGAATTTGAAACCTGCCTTCACATCTTACGTGGTGTGAGTGTTGTACAGTGATGGTGAGGAAGGTGGTGACGATGCAGGGTCCCAGAACAGAAGGACATGGAACTGTGGATTGAAGGAGAAGTTTCTGGTTTGCTGGTGTTTATGGATCTCGAGTCCCTAGGTGTGGGATTGTTCTGATTTCAAATGCTCTGTTCCATGGTCATAGTGTATATTTCCGACTAAAATCGTGCCATTGTTTATTTGGAAAAAATGGGCTGTTTTCACCGAGTTTGATGGCGGGAAACCTGGCCGGCCAGCCTTGAATTGGGGTCCTTGCGCTCCCTTCCCGGTTCTGAAGTCCACATGCTTTTTAAAAGCCAGTGGTCTTCAGGCTGTAGCCAGCATCAGAATCACCTGGACGGCTTGTTAAAACACCCATTCTAGGCTTTAGCCCCTGAGTTGCTTGGGGTTTGAAAATTTGCCTTTCCGACCAGTTCCCAGGTGATGCTAATGCTGGTGGTGGGCGGCCCATGCTTTGAGAAGCATTACTCTGTACCATCTGGACTGCTTTTTCTGGGCACTGGTTCAAGACAAAGTTTTCCCGGGGTCATAATAATGTACTGGGGTTTCCAGAAATCCAGATATGTTAAGTGGACAGGATTATCCTTTTTTTCCTTGAAATTTTGTCTTTCCTATTTTCTCATGGGAAATATCCTTTCTGTCATGAAATGATGGTAACTGTGTCGGTAGCTTGGAGGTACTGACCTTACTGGAAAAATTAAGAGTTGGCAACTCTCCTCAAGTTCCTTGATTTAGGGGAAAATTCTGCAGCTTTCTGAAACTCAAAATTCCGCCAACGATAATCTAATACGTGTATGTGTAGTTTAGTTCCTTTATTTAAAAATTTTCTCCTTTTGAACAGGAGGTGGGGAGAATGGAGGTGGTGTAATAAGAAATATGTGTTTGTTACTTTGGCAAAGTCCTTGCTGTTTTATTTTCTGGAGATAATTACACTAAACTTCCTCTTTTGTTTGTTTGTTTTACAAAACCCCTGTCTTTTGCAGCAAGCTCACTGTACAAAGAAGACAGTGGCCCGGGTACAGTAATATACATTGGCTATGATGTGTGTTATCTTGGAAATCATCTGTTTCCTCTGTGGTTTCAGAAATAGCTGGGAGAGGGGTCAGCCACGGTGAGGATCCGGCGAGCGTTTTTGATCTGATGTTTTATCTGTTGTGCCTCATTATCTTCCTGTTCGGCGGGAGATGTTACGGTTTGTACAAACATCTTGTGTTTTGGGAACTTTTTACAGCTTTCTCAAGCCTTGCTTTTGAAGAAATCTAACACTAATAAAGCCCGTTTGTAGGCTGCTTTCTGGAAGTGTTCTGATAAGCTTTCCCTATGGTTTTGGAATATTTTAGGCAAAGTGTAGAAGAAATTTGAGCAGCTATTCCCTGTGAATTTGAATTTGGATAGTTTCCTTGAAATACCCTCTTTCTTTTTTTTTTAAAATGCATTACTTTAAAAAAAATATATTTATTTATTTATTCATTTATTTGGTTGCACCTGGTCTTAGCCTTGGCAGGTAGGCTCCCCAGTGCAAGCATGCATGTGGGATCTAGTCCCCCGACCAGGGGTCAAACCCAGGCCCCCTGCGTTGGGAGCACGGAGTCCCATCCACTGCGCCACCAGGGAAGTCTCAAAAAACCCTCGTTCTTGCTCACAGTGTCCAGCTTTTTGCCTTGAGTTTTCAGGTGGTTAATTAGCTTATTTCTCCATTTGGCTTTCCTGTGTAGACGTCATCATAGTTGAAGTCTTTCTGATCTTGCTTCATGGCCAAATTCAGTTCAGATTTAGGAAGTAGGTGATGGAGAGTCAGTTTCTCTTCTGTGCTTAAAAGTTTCCCTTAATGTTCATTTTGAATTTCTACTGAAAAAAGGTGTCAACTTAACCCTCTTTGATTTTCCCTTGTAAGTCTGTCTTGTTTCCCTGTTTGATTGTGTTACCCTTCCCACGTTTATAGATTCCGCCCCAACTCTTGCCATTTTCAGTCCCATTATTATAGTTAGGACACCGTTTCTTAGCTTACTAACTTTTCTTTTCTTGAAGAATGGTGTTGCAAGCTTCCCAAGATTTTCTAGTCCATTAAACTTGAAACGTATGTGATTTTCCCTTTCAAAAATAAAGTTACTTCCTTACCTAGACATTTCTTTTAGCATCTTGGAGTACATATTGGTGAGATACATTTATTCTATAAGTATTTATACTTTCTAAAAATTATTTCTTGCGAGCATTCTATGTCCATGGCTCTTTTTCAGGGTCTTCTTTACTTCTGCATTTTACTTCTTTACTTTACTTCTTTATTCTTAACTCAGCGCTAAGAAATCACTTCTCCGTTCAAAGCAGATTGAAATCATGGTTATTTTGTCTTCTTTAAAATAGACAGTTGACTGTGGGAGCCAAAGTATTTATTAATATGTGATTGTGGCTGTTCTTACTCTAAGACTTGTGTAGTGTAGCGGAATAAAGGACAGTATTTCAATTCATTTAAAAAATATTATCTCTGTGGGTTTCTTAGGGTCCACATGGTTTTTTCCTTAGGTAATAGGATAGTCCCTTTTAAAAAATCAGTGTTAAGTATATGAATGGAGAGGTCTCTGCAAATGTCATTTAAAAAGAAAACGTTTAGTTTGGATTGAACTTTTTATGGAATTGGGCATGTAATGCCATTTGATTTGCTGAGATTTGGTGTTATTAATAGAATAGACAAATCAGCATTTTCTCGGGTGTGTGTAAGACTTGCTTGTTTTTCCTGCCTTGATTGCTGGTTGCACATGAAATTCAGAAAAGGAAAAATTGTGTAGTGCACAGAGGAAGGGTGGA
The DNA here is from genome assembly GCF_002837175.3 of Physeter macrocephalus. NCBI lineage: Eukaryota > Metazoa > Chordata > Mammalia > Artiodactyla > Physeteridae > Physeter > Physeter macrocephalus. Next base: position 25,279,327 of record NC_041224.1, on the reverse strand, counting down.
GGAGGAGTGACTCTAGACTGCCAGGGTCCTATGTCTGCTTCTCTTACAGCCCTTTTGGCTAGAGGCCTTCATTTCCAAACTGCCCGGATGGGGCCTGATAAAGCTAATCCAGGGCCCTGTGAGTCTGGGGGTCAGGCGGGAAGCCCACGGATTGTGTGTTGGCGGTACTGAAGGTGAGAAGGCTGTCTGCAGGGCAGGGTGGCCATGAGGCCAGGATGTCACTGGGCACCAGAGGGGAGGTTCTGACTAGTCTTCAATACTTGGCAATGGAGAGAGCTAGAAGCCACTTGCCTTACTCTGTGTCACAGTTTTTCCAGGGTGAGTGAAATTCTCTGCCCGTGGCTTCTGCTGCCCTCAAAGTCCTATTCCTTCCCATCTCTTCTTTCCTTAACTGGTCCAGCCCACCCTGCTCGAGCGCTTCCAGCATCCCCAGCTGTTCTGCCAGAAGTGAGCCTCATCGCGGGTGTGTCCGAGTCTGTTGGCGGACTCCCTAAGCATCTTCCAGGGTCTGAGATGCCAGAGATGCCGTAGGCTGCTGGGGGCTGTGGACTGGTTTGTTGATATAACATTGTTGGGGCTCCTGAGTCAGACTGCTTGGGGCTGAGTCCCAGTTTGGTTGTGTGACTTTGGATGAGTCATTTAAACTCCTGAAGCCTCTGTTTCCTCATCTGTAAAATGGGCACAGTAACAGTACTTGGCTCATAGGGCAGTCCATGGAAAGAACATAGCATCGTGCTGAAATAGAATCAGTTTTCAAAAAATAGTGTCTATTAGTACTGTCTGAACACAGGGTAATGGATGTGACCTTCTGATTTTTCTTCGTGTGTGTGTGTGTGTGTGTGTGTGTGTGTGTGAGAGAGAGAGAGAGA
>NC_041224.1:25232204-25278364 GCF_002837175.3 Physeter macrocephalus | reverse complement strand
GTGTGTGTGTGGGTGTGTGTGAGAGAGAGAGAGAGAGAGAGAGAGAGAGAGACGGGGGTGGAGGGTGGTATTGCAAATAGCACAACTACTTCATGGACTGTGGGAGATATTTGAACAGAGTTTCAATGTTGTGTCTTTGAAGAGAGAGAGCCAGGAATGTCGGGATGGGGGCGGAGGTGTGCCACCGTGCCAGAGAAAACAGGCTCCTGAGAAAGAAAACAGAGGAGAGATCCCTTGCAGAGCAGGAGGTGGGAAAACGTTGTGGCGTTCAGCCAGGGGGATTGCTTAGAAGGTGGTCCCGGGGCCCAGGGGAGGAAGGCTTTGTGGGGCTGTGGGCTGGGAACCAGGGCTTCAGCCTCAGTGACCTGCAGGTCTCCTGGCTTTTGCTCTGGCTCCTGCGAGGGGCGAGCTTGGACTCTCTGGTGTAGTGGCCCCGCTCTAATGTTGACATCAAGTAGACACTGGGCGTATTTTCTTTCAAAGACAGTTTCTTTCTGCCGTCTGGGCATTCCATGCTAACTGACACATAGCAAGTTAAGCAGGAATGAATAAGCATCTCCAGGGTGTCAGAGCAGTATAAATTACTTGGTATCCAAGGAAATGTTTGGACCAGTCCTTGCCTGTAGGGAGTTCTCATTCATAGGTCAGCTGTGGCAGATGACATGTCATCCAAAGAGGCATATGATTATCATATTGTGATGCCATATGGAGGATAAAAGCTTGGCCAGCTGTTGACAGATTCGAGATGCAGATGGACCTACCTGATCGTTAGAGAAGGACTTGCTTCATCACTGACTCACCATAATTATTGTCCTCATGGGCAAAATTACATTTATGTAAGATGGTAGCATCCTTACTGTATAACTTTACACCTGACTTTTTCTTCCAGCACACACATGATCCCTAGAGTAATTTACCATGAATTACATAGCTGTTTGCAAATATGCTTTTTAGTGGCATTTTAATATCTCATTGCAATCTCCTCTCCTGTTGTTCGACATTTGGCTTATTTCCATTTGTTTTTTTTTTTCTTTACTGTTAGAAAGACATATGTGGAGAATATCCTGGTGCATAAATCTCTTTCACAATCCTGATTATTTTCTTTCTTTCCCTCCTGGTTTTGATTTTTGTCAGCTTTATCGAGGTATAATTGACAAAGTTGTGAGATATTTAAAGTGTACATGTGTACATTGTGGTGATTTCATATACATATCCCAACTAGTTAATTAATACACCCATCACTTCACAAATTTATCTTTGTGTGCGTGTGTGAGAACGTTTAAGTTTTACTCTCTCAGCACATTTCAGTTATATTTTATGGTGTTATCAGCTGTAGTCACCATGTTTAACATTAGAGCCTCAGAACTTACTCACTTTATAGCTGAAAGTTTGTACCCTTTTACCAGCCTCTCCCTAGTCTCCCCAACGCCCAACCCCCGGCAACCACTTTTCTACCCTCTGTTTCTATGAGTCTGACTTTTGTTTAGATTCTACTTATAAGTGATACCACACAGGATCTATCTGACTTATCTCACCTAGGATAATGCCCTCAGGGTCTATCCATGTTGTCAAAAATGGCAGGATTTCCTTCTTTCTCATGGCTGAGTAATAGTCCATTGTGTATATGAACCACATCTTCTTTATCCATCCATCTGTTGACTGACACTTAGGTTGTGCCCATATCTTGGGAACTGTGATCATGCTTCAGTAAACATGGGTCTCGTGATAGATTCTGAGATGGGGAATTAAGTTAAAAGACAGATATTTGTTGTAAGGGCTTACATGATGCCATAATGGCTCTCAGAAAGATTTTTTTACTAATTTACATTCCTACTAGTATCGTTTGAGCGTATCCATCTTATCACATTCTTGCCAGTGATCATCATCCAGAAAATTTTTTTGGCCATTTTGAAAGTCCAAAATGAAACTTTTATTTAAAAGATAATCAAGGTATTACAAGAAAACCCTCGATGCTCATTTGGGCGAAGGTCCCAATTACTGTGTTTGTCCAGGAGTTTCCAACCCTGACCTGGGTGGGAGGTGGAGAAGGATGGTCTCCCCACGCTGGGAGATGTCCACAGATTTACTGTAGAAGAAGGACCTCAGCTGTGGCTGTGCTGTGGTTAGGGCATCGGGCAGAGGAAACTTTAGAACAGCTGCCTGCTTCTTTTCTGCTTGCCTTTCCTCAGTGAATGGACTTCTCTATTTTTGACCGAAAATTTAAAAAGGTCCCTGGGAGGTCATCCATTTCAAACCTCGTCTCAAATAAATGGAAATCCATCCTGCTTTTTAAAACCCCAGGGACAGGAGATTTCATAAACGTTAATGATTTTCCCATATATTTTCCTCAAAACTTGGCAGGTATAATCTCATCAATATTTACCCCCCCTCCCATATTTAAAATTTTTTAAAAAATGAGTAGGCAAAATTGAGAGAACGAATCCCAAGGAGGTAGGTTTGCTACCCTGCAGCACTTACTAGAGATTCCAAGAATGGAAGGGGGTTTCCCTGACACCCACTGATTTTGGGTGGTGACATTTTCTAAGTTACTGTGAAAAAAAACAGGAAAATCCACGTGAGAGCCAAGTCCTGTTTCCTGACTTTTCCACAGCCTTTATTAACGAAACACAGGGCACACATTAGAAATGAGTCAGACCCATGGTTTTCCTGGGGCATAAAGCACTGGGAACAAGTAACCAGTCCTCATTGGGCCTCAGTTATTCTAAATGAAGCCAGAGAGTGATTCAGCCTTAGATCCAAAGAGAAAACACACGCACACACGTGACACCCAAAAGCAAAAAGAGTTCCTGTTATTTCTAGGTTGCAGAAAGTATTAGTATTGGAAAAACCATTTTCAGCTTCCTAGGGTTTTATTTTATATATTGGGTTTTTCAAAAATAAGGTTTTCTTTCATACTTAAGTCATGACCACCATAACTGTTTCATCTGGAGCATGACTCTTGATGGATCCTACTTTCTTACTGACTTTAGTAAACTAACTAAATTAATTGAGTTTAAAAATTTCTTTAGTAAAGCAATGAAAAATTGGACACAATACTTTAAAAAAATAACACTTAAAAATATATTTATTTTTATTTTATTTTTTTTGTCTGTGTTGGGTCTTCGTTGATGTGCACAGGCTTTCTCTAGTTGCAGTGAGCGGGGTTACTCTTTGTTGCGGGCTTCTCACTGTGGTGGCTTCTCTTGTTATGGAGCTCAGGCTCTAGGCGTTCAGGCTTCAGTAGTTGTGGCATGCGGGCTCAGTAGTTGTGACTCGAGGGCTCTAGAGCGCAGGCTCAGTAGTTGTGGTGCATGGGCTTAGTTGCTCCGAGGCATGTGGGATCTTCCTGGACCAGGGCTCGAACCCGTGTCCCCTGCATTGCAGGCGGATTCTTAACCATTGAGCCACCAGGGAAGTCCCCAAAATAACACTTTTGATAGAGGTAACAGAGGGATGACATAATAGCCCTTTTAATATTTTACACTGATGGGCCACTCCGAGCAAATGAACATTATATAATTCTTTTTATTGTTCGGTAAATTATAATATTTGTTTTTAGAACTCCAACAAGACCTTATTGGCAATGTATTTTCTGGATTAGTAAGATTTTGAGGTAATTGAGGCTTCCTCATTTAATTCACCCTTTGGGAATTCTGGGTGGAAATCTTAGTCCAATATATCCTTTTTTGGGGAGTTATCCAGAAAAATGCAATATCCAGATGGCTTGAAGTTTCTGGGTGTTTCTAACAGTCTCTCTCTTGCAAAGGGTTGTCATGGAATCTAGGAAGACTGAATATTTCAGGAGAAAACCAATTGGATTCTATCAGGGCTGTTACAGACGATGTTAAGTTTCTAACCTGCCACCTATAAAATCAAGTATCAGATGTATTTTCTTGCATTTCCAGGGGGCTGTCATCTTTCCTCTGGGCTCACTTTGGTATCTGGGCCAACAGAGGAGTTCGGTGCTCTGGCCATCAGATGAGGAGGGTGGTCGCAGGGTGCAGACGGGCCCCTTATACATCACTGCAGCATCTTGCTGCATGGGCTTGCTGCCCCTCCATGTAAAAAGATGAACACACTGCTTTCCCCCAGGCCTGGAGAAGTCCCTCTTTCTGGCTGGAACTGCCTCCTCAGGGCCCTGCAGGTTTTCTGCATCGTCTCCAGCCTTGGACCTCTGGGGGAGGCAGGAGGCCCTGACCAGCATCATGGCCCTGAGCCCCAGCCTGCGCCTCTGGGTAAGGAATTCCAAGACCAGGCAGGTGTGGGCTCCAGGTGGTTGAGCCTCATCTGCTTCCCACTTTCACATCCAAGCGTAGGAAGAACTTTCTCTACAGCTTGCATCAGCCTGGGCTTTGCTCTGTGAGCCTGATGAGAGGAGTGAAATCCTACTGATAAAGCATCTCGCTTATACTACTGATTCTAAGAGCCAGAGGCTTTGTGGGCAGAGCTGTGCTCTCTGTGCTTGCCATCAGGATCCCGGGGAGCTTAAGACCCGGTGTTCCTAGCCCTCATTATAACCACGTACAGCCAGTTCCCACGTCCCAGTCATCACCTTCAGTCTGTTTGATTTGTGCCTTAGTTCGCTGTCCATTGTTTACGTCAGGCCATTTTGCCTGGGCACTTTAAAAAAAAAAAAAAATTATTTATTTTTGGCCGCGTTGGGTCTTCGTTGCTGCGCACGGGCTTTCTCTAGTTGTGGCGAACGGGGGCTACTCTTCATTGTGGTGCGTGGGCTTCTCGTTGCCGTGTCTTCCCTTGTTGCGGAGCACAGGCTCTAGGCGTGTGGGCTTCAGTAGTTGTGGTGTGTGGGCCCAGTAGTTGTGGCTCGCAGGCTCAGTAGTTGTGGCACACGGGCTTAGTTGCTCTGCGGCATGTGGGACCTTCCCAGACCAGGGCTCGAACCCGTGTCCCCTGCATTGGCAGGCGGATTCTTAACCACTGCGCCACCAGGGAAGTTGCTGCCTGGGTACTTTTTGATAGTTCGCAGTCATGCCCCAGCGGCTTTATTTTATTCTCTTGAAGCCAGGCATTCAGAACGATTTTTCACTGATATTTGGTAGTTAGACCCTATGAAAATTCCTCCTTGGTTTCAAGCCCTAACAGATACTGAGGAGGAGATAAATCTGTTGAGGATGAACCTTTAGTAAGGATATTTTAGTCGTGTAACAGGAGGAACAAAGAAGGCGATCTTTTCTTTCTCTGGTTCTTCTTGATTTTCAGCTCGTGTTGGTAATGAGATAATTACACAATGATCAAAAGATCACTCACTAACTCTGACTGAAGATGCCCCAAATCCATAGGCATGACCACATAATAACAGGTATTAAAGGGGACGCAATTCCTTGGAAGTGAATAACTGCTGTGTTTCAAGTGCCAGCATGCCATGGGAACACCCAGCCAAAATGGAAGAGAGAATCTTGGAGTTTCAAAAGAAAAAAAGACCTTACAGATAAAGGGAAAATAGTAATCTGGCTTATGGAACTGTTTTACCACTCTGAGCTCTCTTTAGGAAATATGGGGGTAATATAGTGATTTTTGTTTATAAAAATAGACACAATTATAATTTATTACTTTTGAGGGGATTGCTTATGTCCATGGAGTGTGTGTTGATATCTAGAAAGCAAGGATGTTGTTATGGTCCAGAAAAACAGAGGAAGGAGGGGGATTTTTATGCCCCTTCCGTTTACTTCTAGGCACGTGAGAGAGATTTCATCTTACACTCTCCATGGACCTCATCTAATATTATAAGAGTGACTAGTTAACTGTATCAAAAAGAGAGGCCCCTTAGGGCTTCCCTGGTGGCGCAGTGGTTGAGAACCTGCCTGCTAATGCGGGGGACACGGGTTCGGGCCCTGGTCTGGAAGGATCCCACATGCCGCGGAACAACTGGGCCCGTGAGCCACAGCTACTGAGCCTGCGCGTCTGGAGCCTGTGCTCCGCAACAAGAGAGGCCGCGACAGTGAGAGGCCCGCGCACCGCGATGAAGAGTGGCCCCCACTTGCCGCAAACTAGAGAAAGCCCTCGCACAGAAACGAAGACCCAACACAGCAAAAATAAATAAATTAATTAACAAACTCCTATCCCCAACATCTTCTTTAAAAAAAAAAAAAAGAGAGGCCCCTTAAATTCTACCCTGTGACAGGTAAATTGTTACCTCTGGCTGCTGAGTGAGATACTGAGGAGTACCAGGTACCCAGCACCTCTGTTTGTCTGGAAGCATCAGTGACAGAAATTTCGTCTTCTTCTCTCCAATCAGATTGCCAGCTTGAAATGATAACCTGAGTGTCTCAGACTTAAACGTAAGAAACATTTCCCTCAAGGTTCATTCAGACAGACACAGATGTTGTATCCTGACTCATTTGGTTATTTTAGGGTTCGATTTTTGTGGAACCAAAATAAAAAAGATCCTGAATGGTGTATATTTGGACTTAAGGAGGCCTTTTGCCACCACCCAGGTGATGACATTTGCTCTATTCAAGTACGCCCGGTAGCTTCCTGCTTCAAGTCTTGATCTGCCTTATTTGATGTCCCCCAGCCCGCGACGCAGTACACTCTCCAGGACCAAATATCTCGCCCAGTTTGCTTCTTGGTCCCCTCACCCCTCCAGCTCACTGCAGCCTGTACACCCCAAGCCTCCATGGAGACATTTCTCCCGGCTGCCCATTCCAGGGGCACTTGGATCATCACATGTGTGCTGACAAGTCCCAAGTCCCCATTTCCAGCCCAGGTCTCCTTCCGGAGCCCCGGCCCCTTGTATCCAGCGGCTCCCTGAATAGTCAAGCCCAGCACGTCTCGAGTGAACCCTCCCTCGCCCCCTGCGCCTCCCGACCTGAGTGCCCCGGTTTCCAGCGGCCCCAGTATCCTCTCTTTGCCCCAGCCAGACATCCAGTTAACGGTTGGGGTCCTTCCTCTGCCTCGCATCTCCCCTGCCAACGAGCACTTCTGATCCCTCCCCCACATCGTAAATTTCAGTGTAAATGTCTTGCATTCCTCTGTGGAGACTGACCGCGCCTCCCCCATGCAGTGAGCCCTCGCCAGCTCCTTCCTGAAATTCTCCCGCAGCACCTTCACCGCTTTCAGCTTTCACCGTCTTCAGTGTCAGCTTTTCTCGAGCTTGTTGTCCCCGAGGGGCCCACAGTGATCTTCCTAAAGCACAGATCTGCTTGTGTTACTTCTCTACTCAGACCCCATCAGGCACTTGTCCGTGTGAAGTGTGAACTGCCTCACGTGTCGTGTAAGTGGAGTGACCCCGTGTCTCGGACAGTCCCAGCTTAGGTGGGCCTTAGTGCGCACGTGCCCCGCTTAGGATGATCAACTGTATGGTTTCCCTCCTGATGAGGCCGTTCACAAGGTGTCACCCCCACCCCCACCCTGCTCACCTCTGTCCTGCTCAGATTTTGCTTCAGCCGCTCTGAACGCCTAGAGCTGTGTCGTATTTCCTCTTCCGCTTTACACATGTGGGTCTAACCTGACCCCCCCCCCCTCCATCTTCTCTCTCGGGCTGGCTGCTGCCCATCTCTTGGCCTCTGCTTAGATTTCATTTCATCCGGAAAGCTTCCCTCTTCTCTCCTCCGCGCTAGATAAGACACGCCCCGCCTAAAGTTTCCCCCAGCTGCCGTACTGAGCTCCTCTTATTGCCTTGTATTTAATCGTGTTTCCTTATCTCATTCCTCAAAACTAGATTCTCATCTCCTTGAGGGCGAAGGACTGTATCTTGCATTCTCTCTGAGGTTGGCCCAGTGCCTGCCAGTCTCAACAAATATTGATAAGGATTTGTTAAACAAGTGAATACATGGCAAGATTAAGGTAGGATTCCTCCCAAATAAGCAAATGTCATGTATCAGTTGTCCCAAATTGTGTAGGACGACAAGAAGACTATAAAATCCGGCCTTAGGAATGTGTTGGTGGAAGAATTGGAAATAATAACTAGAAAATTCTCCTCCTGCTATTAAAGAATCCAGGCTCGCTGTGATTGTACTCTGGGGCCCAGGCCATGCCAGGTGTATGTCAGCTCTTTAACTTTAGCTAACTTTAGCCGATCCTGCTGTTACTTTACAATTTCCTCTTTAGCACCCTATGCGTGAGAAGCTGTTATTTTGAGCACTGCAGCAACTCCTCTTTAATGAGACATCTTTCCACTTTGGAATAGTTGGGCTGGATGTGGAGTCAACCTCTGATACCGGGAAGGCATGTCCCCGTGCTAGATGGGCTGCTGTGTTTCTGGTTTAGAGGGTTTTCCAGGCACCTGGGCATCCCTCATGTTTCAGATGGGATCCCAGCAGGAAGGGGACCTACTCTAGATGCTTCCAGTGAGGAGACTTTAGTGGAAGGGCTCATGACCGAAGTGGGCGGGGGAGGGAATCAGCAACAGATTTGGGCGCCCAAGGTCTAGTGCCCTTCCCCGCTCCCCTGGCAAAAGGGCAAAGAGAGGAGGCCACGAGACCTGGAGGATGGATGCCAGAGGGAACCGTGGTTGTGGGGAGAAGGCCATTGCCGGAACCCCGGACCGAAGCATGGAGGGCGCAGGCGAGTGATACCCTGACCTCTCTCTTTTGCTCTCTGCTCTTCTGACTGTCACCCGTGGAAGCCGGGGTGATGCTGTTACTGAATGCAAGTTCATGCGCCCGACGTCCGGTGAGGCCAAACAATACTGAAACGTCAGAGTCTGGAGTGGAGAAAGGTTTACTGCAGGTCCACACAGGAGACAGGTGGCTCATGCCCCCCGAAACCCTGAGCTCCCCGAAGGCTTTCAACAAAGCATTTTTAAAGGCAAGGTGAGGGAGGGGCATGGTTCGTTGTTGCAGACCTCTTGATGCAGGAATCTTCCGTCCAGGTAGGTCAGGTCACGATGTTCCTGTAAACCTCCAACAAAACAAATGTTATTCTCTGTTCTGCAACTTTTTATCTCTGTAGGAATGGAAAAGTGTTACACTCTTAAAGGTCAAAGCCTTGAGAATAGGCTATAGACAGCATTCATAACTCTAAGCAAAAGCAATAGAATACAAAGGTTAAAGTGAAAGAAACAGATGTAATATGGAGTCAGATTTGTTCTTCCGTATTACAGTGCCACTTGCTGAGTTGTCCTGGGGGGCAGAGGGCAGGACACTGGAGGGTGGAAGGCAGAGCTGGGAGGTGAGGGAGGGCCAGCCTGGGCTGTCCTTGTCCGGCAGCCTTGGAGGCTCTTCCCATTCCTTCATTCGGTTTCACTTATTTTCCTCTCTGGGAGCTGTCACAGGGCTAGCAGGACGCTTCTAGCTTTATGGAACTCACGCTTTCTTGGCAGGAAGGCGCTGGGCTCTGTCCAGCCTGTTGAGCATCCTTTCTGGCTCCTGGGAGCCGTCTCACCTGGGCTCCTGATTTGGGAATTGGACTGAGGGATTTTAGGCCGTTGCAATTAAACACTCGCTAAAGACTCGGACCTCACCGTTCTTTCTCACTGAAGCTTCTTATTCCACTTTCAGAATGCTACCCCGTGTTGTCCCTCAAAGCTGTCTGTTCCTCCCCATCTCTGTTTCCACAGCCTGAATCCCAGGCACTGTCCTTTCTCTCCTGGGCAGAGGCAGTAACTTGCCAGTGCTTCCCCCCTCTTTTGTTTTGTCCTTCTTCTTCTTCTTTTTTAAATTATTCCATTAGAAAATATTTATTTATTTATATTTTATTTGGCTGCATTGGGTCTTAGTTGCAGCATGCGGAATCTTTAGTTGTGGCATGCAGGCTCTTAGTTGCGGCATCTGGGATCTAGTTCCCTGACCAGGGATTGAACCCAGGCCCCCTGCATTGGGAGCACGGAGTCTTAGCCACTGGACCACCAGGCAAGTCCCTTGTTTAGTCCTTCTTCGATGTCACCTCCTCCATGGGAGCGTCATCACCATCCTGGAAGACAGCAGTTGATCAAGGCGCGTCCTGTTCCAAAGCTTCCATCTGCTTCCCACCGCGTGTAGAACACAACCCCACATCCTTACCTTGGCCCAGGGGTTCCGATGTGGGGCCTCTACCCCCTTCCCCAGCCCCCCTCTCATTCTTGCAGTTACGCGTCCCTCACCAGCCCCTGCAGCCCCTGACTTCCAGCACCCAGGCGCTTCCCCAGCTCTGGGCCTTGGACCCACTCTTCCCTCTTTTCTGTCTCCTCCTCCCCCCACCCCTCTCTTGGCCTCGCTGGCTGCTCCTCATGCAGCTGCAGTGTCACCTCCTCGGAGCACTCTTTCCTGGCCACCCAGTGTCACAGTGGCTGTTCCCAGCCCTGCTGTCTCTCTCCTGACACCTGTAGCTCGACACATCCATCCCGGCGTGCCCGGCACTTAGCGCAGGGGCTGGCAGACTGTCGGCACCAAGTTCAGGTCTGAGGAAGGTGACCACACAGGTGCACCTGGAAGACAAGGGCAGAGGAAGTTGTGTCTGCAGCTGCAAGTCTCCTGAACTTTCCCTTCTGGCAAGTCCCTGGGCTGTGTGTGCACGACTGGATTGCATTCACTGGATTTCACTGGATTTAATTTACTGGTTTGGTGGCCCGTGGGCCACCTCGACCAAGGACAAGCAGCTCCTAGAGCAACAGCTCACCACCCCCAGTGCGGGGGTCCCTTAAGTGGTCGTGGGTCACCTACTTTCGTTTTGTCTCCCACGTTCTATCTTGCTTGCTTTCTCCTCTTACACTTTGCAGCCTCTGACTTCTTGCCTCGTTTTAACCGCCAGCCACGGTGATGAAGACACACACACACGTCCCTTCTCTGTCTTGTCCTTTTCTCTCGGACACAAGTCAGCAGCCAGGATCATCGTCAAAACCCCTTATCCCCGTCTTACCCCTAGGTACTTCGTGACCTTTTTTTTTTTGAGCATGGACTTGAGGATATGGGGAGGGGGAAGGGTAAGCTGTGACAAAGTGAGAGAGTGGCATGGACACATATACACTACCAAACGTAAAATAGATAGCTAGTGGGAAGCAGCCGCATAGCACAGGGAGATCAGCTCGGTGCCTTGTGACCACCTAGAGGGGTGGGATAGAGAGGGTGGGAGGAAGGGAGACGCAAGAAGGAAGAGGTATGGCAACATGTGTATATGTATCACTGATTCACTTTGTTGTAAAGCAGAAACTAACACACCATCGTAAAGCAATTATCCTCCAATTAAGATGTTAAAAAAATTTAAAACATACAATTATCATATGAAAAAAAAACCCCTTATCACTTCAGCTCTTTTCCAATTTGTGAACATTTGGAGGGGATTAGGGCGGGAGGGAGACGCAAGAAGGAAGAGGTATGGGAACATGTGTATATGTATCACTGATTCACTTTGTTGTAAAGCAGAAACTAACACACCATCGTAAAGCAATTATCCTCCAATAAAGATGTTAAAAAAATTTAAAACATACAATTATCATATGAAAAAAAAAACCCTTATCACTTCAGCTCTTTTCCAATTTGTGAACATTTGGAGGGGATTAACCTGATGTTGACCTTGGTACTCACCATAAAGAGAGGGATTGCTCGGCAAAGCAAAGTGATAAATGTGGCCCCCAGGGCAGCCATTGGCTCTGTAAGAGAACCAGGCGTTATGGGGCAGTTAGCCCTGCTGGCAGGAGGGTTGATGTCAGTGTGATGGGGGTGGGGTGGGTGGGGGGGGGTGTCGCCGGCTGGGGGGGAGTGGAGGGGTGTGAAGACGTCGGTGGGAGGTGGGTGGGGGGGGGTGTGGGGTGGGGGGGGTGGGGTGGACAGCGCCCCTCAGCCCTGAGGTTTTGCTTCTGATGAACATGAAAGGGGATCAGATTGCTTCAGAATATCTAGAGCTTCACTAAATCAAATTAGCCCTCACCCCAAGTCATTTGAATTAATTACACGACTTTGCCCTGGTCCTACTTGCGGGCCAAGCGTGGTAGTCTGGGAATGAGGCAAGATGTTGCCGGCTTTGCAGATGAAGAAACAGTGGTCCAAGAGCTGCTCAGACTGTAACTACCACAGGCCTCCCCAGGGGCAGAGCTGGAGCCGGAACCCACGTGTCTTGATTGTTGGATTTCTCTCTTGCTTCCCTCTGGAGCTTTGCAGTCTTGGAGCTTTTGTGTCTCAGTGTGATTCATATTTTTAAATGCTTTTAGGGGCTTTTGCATAACAAATCAGGAGCTTGGCCTCATTTTCTTATTTGCCGAAATGGGTATTCCTTCCACCTTGGTCTCTGTGTCTTATTACTGTAGTAGAGAAAGGAAGAACAAATGAAAACAATAAACCAAAATGGTAAAGGGAGTTCTGTGGGAAAGTTAATCAAACACGCATCACCTCTACAGTATGCCGCTTGGAGCCCCCGAGCTGTTTTTCACGACTGTGCTGTCATCCCTGGCTTTTGAGGGCAGAAGCGGACTCCGGGATCAGCTCTTAGCTGGTTCCTTACCGAATGGGAGGGAGCTGGGCTTGCACTCGGGTCTGAGTGAATCCGAGGCTGGGATCCTTCAGTCACTGGGATGAAAGGAGATAATGTAGAGACCTGGGACCCAGGTACTGAGTGGGATGCAGGACCAATCCTCAGACACCCCCAGGGGAACCGGTTAATCACACAGCACCAAGAGGTGATAAATGGTCCCCATCTCCACAAGGAATAATTTGCTTAAAAGATTCACCAATACTCAAGAAAAGCCGGTATAGCTCTTCAGAGAGCCAGCCTGACTGCTGGGGAGCAGCCAGGGGGCCAGTGGGTGGAATGTGTTTCTCTCTCCCCCTAGGGCAGGGACGTGGGGAAATGTCCCTGCTTTGCAGGCCTCTCCTCTTGCCTGCATGACCACAGCTAACTTTTCACCCATTTTCTGCTTTCCCGACGGGATTGCTTAGGAAAGCTAGGACTGATGGCTATCATCCATCTTTTCTATATTACATTTTAAGATTTAGTACAGCAGAGACTGGCACAACATTGTAAATCAACTGTACTTCAATAAAAATAAATAAATAAAAAAAGATTTACGACTCCCTCGCCTTCAGTGAGGATTTGGAGATGTTCTCTGCAGCCTCTTGCAGCTCTCCACTGTTTTTTCCTGACATTGCATGACCCCCAACTGTGACTATCTTTTCAACCACGAGTTGGGGTCTGGAGAGTCAGGTCACACCTGGGAAAAGACGACCGAGAAGGCTCAGCACATCTCCTTGAGCAGAGCTGGCTGTGGGGACCCTTTGGGTCTGGCATTCTGCGTTAAGAAGAAGGATTCGGGGTGAATCTGAGGAAGGCTGGTTTCCAGATTCTGCAGGCTCTTTGGGGACAGGGGGTAATGCTGCTCCCCGTGACTGGGGGCAGTTCTTCCCCTTTGGTGACAGTGGGCTGTGGGGAGCTGTTGGGCCCACAGAGACCGACTGGAACTTGCCCCCTGTTGCTGGGGGGAGACAGCTCTAGAGTTTTCCCAGCCGTGTGAGGCTGTGACTCTGAAGCCTTTTCCATCAGCCCACGGTCGTTTGCAGGCAATGCTGTGGGTGATTCCGGGGTTCATTCGTCTGCTGTCTCAATGTTCTTGGGTCTCTGGCAGGTCCGACTGGGGGGCTGGGGCCAGGTTTGAAGTCTTTTACTTTCCCTCCAAAGTGGGAATGAATGAATGAATGAATGAATGGATGGACGGATGGACAGATGGATGGTGTCAGGTGCCAGCACTTACCTGTGCTGCTGGAGATGTTGGGATTGCTCGCTCCCTGAAGACTCCCTGTCGTCCAGCCTCATGGCTTCCTTGTCACCTGTGCTCTGCTGTCATTGGGGGAGAGGTCAAACTTGGCAGCCGTTGAAGCCCAGATTCCAGCCATCTTCTCCCAGGATGGAGGTACATTAGTAATTGGGAGAGCCTGCACAGCAAGGGGAGATCCTTGGAGAGAGTCTTGTGCGAAGCCCACTCAATTAAAGTAAATGCAGATGCTACGTAGCCACTGAACAATCCCTGAACTCTCGCTGGATAACTGAAAAGAACCACTGACTGTGCCCAGATGCATTCTGGGCATTGGGGAGGGGGCGGGGAATGGGTGGGGCACAGACGACATCATATCACCAGGGAGAAACCCACAGACCACACACCAGGTGCTCAGCCTCAGAATTACCTCTTTGTGCTGTTCTCCTCTTAGAGATGAGAGGGGCATGGAGATCCCCTGGTCTCCCAGCTGAATACCTTTCCTAGCCTCAGCTACTTTGGTGCCTCACACTTTCCTGGAGGTTTGCTGCTTATTATCATCACTACAGAGTGCCCTTCTGCAGACCACAGGATTTGATTACTAACGATTGGTATTCTTCTTTCTGCCCTCATTTCCTGTTCCAGGTTGCATGGTATTCTTTTTTTTTTTTTTTTTGCCACTTTCTCAGATTGAAGGGTTTGATATTTTTTATATTTGCTTTTTGAAACAAAATGGTCTAGGTTTTCTTACGGTTCACTTCCTCAATTTTCCTTGATGATTCAGTCAACAAAAGAAGGATGAAATTGGGCCAAGGGAAGCAGAATCTGGTAGTTCCAACTCATGGAATTTTGGAACACTTGTTCAGGGTTCACGTGCTTTGAAGGGGAACAGGACCTTATTGTTAGCGTCTCCCCCAAATGCCTTACATGTGGTTCTCCAAGAAGCGGGCACTTGTTGTATATTCACGGAATAAAAACCACAAAAAAAGAAGGAAAAACAAAGCCATGGATTCAGAGCGTTTTTTGCAGTAATATGTTTTGGCTGGGCTAAGGGATGCCCAGATAGCTGGTGAAACATTATTTCTGGGTGAGTCTGTGAGGGTGTTTCCGGAGGAGATTAGCATTTGAATCAGCGGACTGCATAACAGAGAGCCTTCCCTAATGTGCGTTTCGGGAGCCTCATCAAATCCCGAGGGCCTGCGTAGAACAAAAAGGCGGAGGAAGGACAGATTCACTCTCTTCTTGAGCTGGGCTCTCTTCTTGAGCTGGACGTCCATCTCCTCCTGCTCTGGGACATTGGGGCTCCTGATTCTTTGGCCTTCAGACTCTGGGACTTCACCCATTGGCTTCCCCGGTTCTTGGGCCTTTGAACTCAGACTGAATCGCACCTCTGGCTTTCCTGGTTCTTCAGCTGGCAGACAGCCGACTGTAGGCCTTCTCAGCTTCCATAACTGCGTGACAATTCCTATAATAAATCTTCTCCTGTATCTCCTACTGGTTCTGTTTCTCTGCAGAACCCTGACTAACATGCAGAGTGATGAACCTGCAGAACAGATACACGTTTGCGGCCCTGCTCCTGGCCGACTCGCAGCTCCGTTTCATCCGGGTACTACGAGCGGTCAAGCCTCACCTGGTGAATGGCTGTGTTTAGAGTCCCAGTGTCAATGGGAGGACTACCTGTCTGTTAGGCAAGCATTTCAGGATGCCACGCTTCCTCCTGTCCAAGTTTGGGCGGATCTGTGGGTGCCTCTGAGTTTGAAGTATCATCCCTCCTTGGTGCAATGGGACGGGAGACGTGCGTTCCTGGTCTACACGGCAAAGGGTTGGATCTTGAGCATCTGTGGTACCGCGGCTTAGCTGGTCACTCACAAGATAGGTATGAAGCCCCCTGGGTTAGGGTCCCCAAGACCATGACAGTTTGATGATTTGCTAAGAGAACTCACAGGACTCAGTGGATAGTCTTTCTCATGGCTGTGATTTATTACAGTGAGAGGATACAGAGCAAAATCAGCAAAAGGAAAAGGCACGTGGGGCGAAGTCCAGGGAGACCAGGCGCGAGCTTCCAAGGGTCCTTTCCCTGTGGAGCCACACAGGATGAGCTTAATTCCCCGGCAATAAGTTGTGACCCTGTTTGTGAGATGGTGTCTACTGGAGAAGCTAGGTTAAAACCCAGCAGCCTGGGTTTTTACTGGGGCTGATCATGTAGGCACCTCTGCCTGGCTGTGCCCAAATTCCAGACTCCCAGAAGGAAAGCAGATGTTCAGCGTAAACCTTTGACCCATCGTGGAAGCGTTCATAGGCGTAGTACAGTTTTATCCTCAGCTCGAGTGGAATGAGACACTTATGGGGTCGCCCACCGTAGGGGCAGCTGGTGCCCTGAATTTCAGCGACTTTTCCTTAAGTCTTTGGAGTCTCACCTGGGCTGGGTATGTTCTTCTCAGGGTGCTCTCAGTACTTCCAAAGGCCTAGGGTGATACTGAGTATTTTTGTATATGCCAACAGGGAAAAGCTCTCTTGCTTTTCTCTAGTTGTCTTACCTTGAACAATCAGCCCTAAAATTTTTTTTCTTCCGAACAAAACCCAGTCTGTCGGAGTGTTTCTCAAATTGTGGTTGGCCATAGAGTGATGATATAGAGTGTGTGGGGTTTGGAACCAGACACACCTTGACTTGTGACTTCTGACAAATTGCTCCGCCTTTCCGAATCCCATCTGTAAAATGGGAGAGTCCTTCAGGGTTTGAGGTTTTGTGATAATGTGTGTAAAAGGCCTGGCACTGAGGCCAGATGATGGGTGCCCTGTAGCTATCCACTGCTGTAGTTATCAGGGGCTGGAGCAGGGTTGGGTCCAGTCAAAGCTGTGAAGTAGGCTGGGGTTCTGGCTTTTATATTCCAGGCTGTTCTTCCACTACTTGTGAACCTTCACTACTAGCCCTGAATTAACCGGTGGCTTTAGGGATAATAGCACCTAAGAGGTTATTGCTTAATGATTCCAAAAATTTAAGGACGTAAATTAGCAAATCTCCATCCATAACTGAAAAGTTAAAAAATTCCTTGCAGTAGCCTCAAACCTATTAAATAATATTCCTGTATTATTCAGGGTTCAGCAGAGAAACAGAACCAAAAGGAGATAGATAGATAGGTGGATAGACAGTTAGATAGATAGGTAATTTATCATAAGGAATTGGCTCATGTCATTATGGAGGCTGAGAAGTCCCATGATTTGCAGTCAGCAGCTGGAGGCCCGGGAGACATGGTGGTATAATTCCAGTCCGAGTCCGAAGGCCTGAGAAGCAGGAGAGCCAATGGTGTCAGTGCCAGTCTGAGGGCAGGGACATCCAACACCATTGTCCCAGCTTAGCAGTCGGGTGGAGAGCAAATTCTCCCTTACCTCACCTTTTTGTCCTACTCAGGCCTGAACCACACTGATACGTGAACAGGGTCGGACAGGGAGCCAGTCTCTGCAGTTTGCATGGTGGCAACCCTCTGCAAATCCAAGTTCTCAGGTGCCAGTCAAGGGCCAGCCTTGGAAGCAGCCCCTTCCAAGGACAGAAGTCAGGCCTGCTGTGATCACTTCCTGCATACCCCGCTGCAGGCCAGGCTTATAGCGTGATTCCGGCAGCTGAAGTCATGGCCCTGCACCTTGGGCATTGGTCCTCATCCTCTTCACCTTGGACCCCTGATCTCAGATCTGCCTTGGAGAAGAATCCTCGTTCTGACCAGCTCTTGGCCTCTTTTCTCCAACCCTGGTCCTTTGCTTCACATCAGGTAACGGCCCCATTTGTCCTCTGCCCTGATGGAATTATATATTTGGCTTCTGTCCTCTCTGAATTGGAAGGATGAAAAGGCTTAACTCCCCAGGACATTAATTCAGTTCCTTTCTTAAATGGCATGTTCAGCTTCTCAGAAAACCCTGTTGCTAAGCCCAGGCTATTCTATCAGTAGGGCTCCCGGGGCACATCTTTGCCTTGTCACTTTGCTGTTTGCTGGGACCCCCTTTCTATTCATTTCAGTGGTTTGGGACTTAAATATTGTAATGAAATTTGTCCACTACTGCTGACCTCTTACCAGGGGTAGTGGGTCTACATTTTTGGAGTCCTGCTGAGGATTACTAACCTTGAGATTTAAAATTCTCGCCATAACTTCTGAAGTTTGAGGCATTGTGGTAGAGATGTGATGGGTTTGTTCTCCGTAGCGTAGGGGAAGGCTGCCTCTTTCCTTCCTGCCTTGCCCCATTCTACCATACAGTTAATAGTTTTGACTTCAGTTAGACAACAAAAAATAAAGAGACTTGCCTTTGGACACCGAGTGTAAACCATATCCTCAAACGGCACTATGTTACTTTCATTTTTTTTTAGAAAGACATAATACTTGCATCGGATTTTGGTTTTCCATGGAATTTTCCCAAGACCTCAGCCTTCTGGTGCAGGAATCTTTCCCATCTTCCCCTCCCAGCTGTTAAAATGGAGTCATGCACCCCTCATG
The DNA here is from genome assembly GCF_002837175.3 of Physeter macrocephalus. Taxonomy (NCBI): domain Eukaryota; kingdom Metazoa; phylum Chordata; class Mammalia; order Artiodactyla; family Physeteridae; genus Physeter; species Physeter macrocephalus. Next base: position 25,260,265 of record NC_041224.1, on the reverse strand, counting down.
GGTGGGAGACCGTCGTCTGGGTAGAACAGATGTCAGGCACCCTTGTCTACATCTCCCAGGAGCTGTTATCCCAAGCCCGGTGCCTGGCTGTCAGAGGACTCTTTATTGTTCTGTATCCCACAGGCTAAAATTATTTTTCTTTTCTGCAACTCATTTTTGAAGTTATATGACAGGTGCTTTCTGTGGGTAAAAAGACTGAGTGTGTCTCAGAGACCAGAATGATTGTTTGCTGTGGTTTCACATGGATTGAAAGGCTCGTATGTGGGTGCATTTATTCACTGAAGGCCAGACAGCAAGAGCCACGTGTTTTTACAATTATTTTGTGAATGCACATCCCTTTATATCTGCTGGCAGCTTTATCACCATGCAGTGTGCTACGGAGATGAAATTGATATGCCTGAAATGTGCATGGTATTGTCTGCCTGCATGTGAGGGTTCGGCTGTGATGACAGCTGTGGAGTTTTCCTCTTACTGTTCATCCTCCCTCCTGTTAGCATTGTCGGTGTCAACATCTGTTGCATGAACAAGCTGCAGAGCTGTGTTCTGAGTGGTTTGCACTTGAACCTGACGGTCCCTGAGTCCTGAGAGGGGCCTGCATTTCCTTCGTTTCTCCTGCTGTGTCTTTGATACCAGGCAGGCTGAGGAGATTTTGTTTGTCTAAACAAAATGGAGAAGAATTTAGTGGCCTGACGTGTCTTACTTTATAGCAGGAACTTCTCTTTAAATCTGATGAAAGGCAGAGATGGGGCTTCCCTGGCCTGGGGTTTGTTTATTCCTTGTAACTCCTCATAAAAGTCTCTTTTAAAATTTATAGTAATTACGAAAGAGTAGAGCTGTTCCCCTTTTTTCCCTCCTGCTACTCTTGTTGTATTTTAGTCCTTTTGGATATATAGATATACATTTTTTTGTTTGTTTGTTTTGGTTTGTTTAATTTGATGTGACAAATGGCAAACTCTTTTTTTCCCCTCTCTCATCTAAGCTTACTTTTCTTTATTCTACGCTGTACTCAAAGATGGAAACTAAAACCCTCAAATAACCCGAGAAGCACTTGCTAATAGTCAGATTCAGTAAAATCTCTAGAGCGTAGAATGGATTGGAAATTGTATAAATTGAATTTTCTTGCACAGAAAGATGAAAAAATGTAAATTTGCAATTTGCATTTAAAGTTATAAGAGAGAATCTCTTTGACGGCATAAAAACGCAGCGGAAGTAATTCTCCAGGTCTTATTAATGAATTAGAATGGACCAAAAACGCCATAAAATTTAAACCATATGCTCAAGGAGTTATTAAAGTAGTTTCTCCTAGTAATTTGCTTTTCTTAAAACTTTGATTTCTTGTAAACGTTATACAGAAGCGGAACTACATTCTCCTAATGTTTTATTTCAGTTGGATGTGCAAAGCCCTTCCTTTCCTGGTCACTGTTTTTAGTTGTCACCCCAAACCTTGAACATTGACCTGCAGGCAGAGTTTTCACGTCCAAAGTCTAATGATGTTGCTCTTTGAGGTCGTGAAAGGTGGTGTGTGGAGTGTTCTTCTCTCCTTTTGTTTGCTTTCTTTTCTAAAAAGGAGAAGAAAATCAAAAAGAAACTTGCAACCACTGTTGAGCATTTTGGGGACCGTGAAAACCTGCTTCCTCCGTTTCATTTGTAAGAAGAGGCACAATAGGAGTGAATACACCCAGGAACGTCCACAGTTCCTCCAGGAAAAGAGGCTGTGATGGTGGATTCCAGGCAGAACTGAAGAAGGCGGGTGTGTCTTTGCCTCCTTCCCACCTTATCTATTCTTCTCATTTCCTTCACTCTTTCCACCACCCCTTCCTCACTGTTTCTTTCCTCTTTAATCTTTCCCTTTGAGCCATTTTCTTTTATTCCCTTTATATATTAGCTCACAGCAGATGAGAAAACAGTGACACCGTTCAGAGAGATCTACTTTAAAAACTCTGGAAGACAGAGCCAAAGAAATTAACCTTTAATAGTGAAATTTTGGCTTGAGTTGGAAGGGTATTTTTGAGCAGAAAGTCTTCTCAGAGATTCTGTGTTTATAAAGATTTATTCAGTATTTATGGAACAGAGAGAACGGACGTCCAGTCTGAGCCAGGCGCTGCTGTCAAGCACACAGATGGATACGTGGTGTCGCTGGCGTTTTGAGGGCCCTGTCATGGAGGGGAAGGGACAGACAAGCATAGAAATTAGTGGTTAAATCTCCGTTTCCCTGGTCTCTTCGACTTTGAGGAAGAGAATATGCTAGTTGAGTTAATGTGAGAGTTCTGAAATGAAACCACCTTGGAACTGGTTTAAATACTGCACGGCTAGAGTTTAGTTAGAATTAGCTTTGGTTCTGCCATTTTTGTCGTGGCTTCTTTGGGGTGAAAGACAGGCCTAGGCCTTCTGTCTCTTGTTATTTGGCTGGCTTCCATGTTGGCCTTGCCATTCCCAACTGTGAGATACTTAGCACCAAAGTATGGGTGAGAAAAGGGAAGACACACGATTGGGCTGCAGAATAGACAGACTTGCCTTTGGGTTCTCAGAGTTTCATTGCTTAGTAATGTCAACACACATTTTTAGACGGGAGACGATCCCAAGGTCTTTTCCTGACTAGCCTTTAGCCATTAGAACCATCACATCTGCACTGTCTGAAGTCATAAAAAGAAAAAAAAAAAAAGAGAGAGAGTTCCCAGTCTTTTTAATGTAAAAACCATAAAGCATGCCCTTGACAACGGCTGAAAATTATATCACTAATTTATTTTTATTGTTAGTATAACTTCAAATTGCCTTCCTTATCTTCTTGCCTGACTGTTGTTTTCTGGGCCGAAGTTAACAATGTTTTGGAAGTCAGCTCAGAGGTGAACAAATGACGTCATAATAGCAGATAGAGGCCTGCTGTTGGCATTTGGTGAATGTCAAATACTAATTTTAACAATGATAAATTTGGGGAAGGAACGAGAAGTTCCCAGCTAGTGAAAGGAAGCTGTTCCGTGTGAGAGGCTCTTGTTATTTGTAGATACCACTGTTCATTTCCATGGCAGATAGGAAATATGGCCTCTTTGCCTTAATTATTACCTTCCTCAATTCAGCCTACTAATTTTTGAGGAAACTCAGGTTTTTCAAATAGGGAAAGTAGCCAAGATAAAAATCCCTTTTCTTTTTGTGATCAAGGCCCTTTGCAGAAACGTTCATGCCAATAATTACTGAACCCTTTGGAGTTAGAACTCTTGGTTTCTGTTGATTTGGCTTTTAGTCTACCCTTCCCTCCGTGCTTTCACATGCTACATGTGCTGTATTTTGGTTTGACTTTGACATCCTTTGAGAATTCTGTGACTTCTTCTAAGATTACACCAGACACCCTTAACTTATTCCTGTTGGATTAATGGAGACAAAGGGTTCTGGAATGGGACCATTCCAACAGGCAATATCCCCATTTCATCCTAAGACACCTCACCTTTTCTAGGATCAGTTGTTTCAAATTGATTTTTTTAGTCTTGTATCTCATTTTAGCTTTGAAGACACAACATTAATGATGTAATTTAACTGTAAAGGTTCGTTCAAAGTCATTGTCAGTACTGGAAGCATTAGAGAAGGTATTGGAAGGTTGACTGCATCCTCCTTTTTTTCCTGTGCATGTGTGTGAAGACGTTTCTGCAGAAACTCACTCAGAACCCTTGAAGGGATTGACTGGCAGCTGCCCGTCACATTGGGATGAGAGGCTCAGTGGGCAGCCTGGGTCTCTGCTGTCCAGTGGGGAGGCTTCAGATAGTTCTCTAGAGGGGAAATCACAGAGCTGCCTGCCTTTCTAGTCCAGATTTGTTTGGAGAAGAGAGTTAGGCGGGCACTTGAATGGTTTGAATTTTTCATGAGAAAAACAAAGTGAAAGATTTTTCTGACATCGGACATTTTGTTTGGGCCTGTGGGGCAGATTCTGTTTTTTCTCTTTTACCTTTTGTTTTCATTCTTTTGTCCTGTTTTTAAGGACAGCAATGAGAAGTATCCCTGGACCATTTCTCCCAGAGAAAAACATCGGCTGTGACTATGTGGAAATGGAGTGTGGCACAAGGAGAACGTACGGCAGAGTCATCCTAAAGGGTCATGCTGTCCCTTAGGGCTCTGTGGTCGTGGTAACTTTCTCAAACTGTCTGTGCTCCGGTCCCTTCCTCTGTATGATGGAGACAACAGCCTCTTTGGATGTTGCAGTGATTAACTGAGATCGTTCTTGTCAAACCCGTAGAATAGTCCCTGGTTCATAATAAGAAGATCCTGGTTATTACTGTATGAATATACCCTCATTCTGTTAGGTCGTGTTATTACGTGATGCGAGATTCTAGTTTCTTGGTACACTGATATGGTTGTAGAAACTTGGAACAGATGTCTACTCAGACCAGTGTTCAATGACTGTTTGGCCATGCCTTGGTCATTTGGATCTGAGAAGAAGTCCAATCTAGCAGTTTACTCTTTTCATCAAAGCCCAGTTTGCCACACTAATTTGGACCGTGCAGGGCCCCTCCAGAGCTGCGTGGGTGGAGCCCAAATGGGCCTCTGAAAGGCTGCGGTCACCTTGAGTAGCTGCTCTGGTGTTGAGAGTATAAAACACTGTAAAGGGTCCCTTGTAAACCATTAGAGGAAGGATGCTTGGCTGTTACCCAGCTCCTCCACTAACCATGTGTGTGTCCCTTGGGTCAGACAGCTATTCATTCATTCATTTGCTTATTTAACTCGCTCCATTTGTAAAAAAATGCTAAAATATTTTAAAGTAAATTGAAGATATCTTATTGCAGCATTAATCACAATAACCAAGACATGGAAACAAGCTAAGTGTCCATCACCGTATGAATGGATAAAGAAGATATGGTATTGATAAAATGGAGTATTATTCAGCCATGAGAAAAAAGGAAATCCTGCTGTTTGCAAAAACATGGATGGACCTAGAGATAAGTCAGATAGACAAAGACGAATACTGTATGATATCACTTATATGTGAAATCTAAAAAAGCTGAACTTGCAGAAGCAGAGAGTAGAAAGGTGGTTACCAGGGGCTGGGGGGTGGGGAGTTGGGGAGATGTTGATCAAAGGGTACAGACTTGCAGTTAGAAGATGAATAAGTTCTGGGGATCTAATGCACAGCATGATGACTATAGCTAACATACTCTACTATGTACTTGAAAGTTGCTAAGAGACTAGATGGTAAATGTTCTCGCCACAAGAAAGAAATGGTAATTATGTGAGGCAGCGGAGGTGTTAGCTGACACTGCAGTGTAATCGTACTGCAGTATGTAAGTGTATCAGAGCAACATAAAGCAACATGTTGTACACCGTAAATTTACACAATGTTATATGTCAGTTACCTCTCAACTTCAAAAATAGGTATCTTGACATTCCACCCCTAATAATACTTAGTGTGGATTAAGTATTAATCCCGTCCTGCAAAGAAAGGAAAGAAGGAAGGGAGGGAGGGAGGGAGGGAGGGAGGGAGGGAGGGAGGGAGGGAGGGAGGGAGGGAGGAAGGAAGGAAGGAAGTTTCCCCATATAACTAAAATAACATGATCACAACTAACACAATTAATAATTTTTTAATATCCTCTAATACCAGTTCCTGTTTGGTTTCCCCATGTGTGGTCAGGTCGTATACTGAATTTACTTTATGTCACTACAGTTGCTTCATACAAGGAACGAGGAAGAGGACTAACTGAATGATCTCTAAGGCGCATTGCTTTATGTTTAATACCTTTAGGGAGCTGCTCTGATTTTGTTCATTTCTCTCTCCTTCTTGGAGCAGGAGGATTCAAAGTTTATAGACATAAACTGTGGCTCTATAGCAGGATGAGATGGAAATTTGGAAATGATTTGGTTTACGGGATCAGTTGAGGCAGTTTGGGGTTGCCTCACACTGGCCTTGACCTGTAGGTCAACCTGTAGGTTCGGCAGACTGAGCGTTGACACTGGTTAGAAAAACTGTACACTTGCCAGAGAGAAAGAGGCAGTCGATTCATTTTAAACCCAGCAGGTTTGGGTTTAAACTTGCATTTTATATGTTTCATAAATGTTCATAATGCCATTTAGAGCTAGCTGAGGACTTGAGAGTCTTTTTGATTTCGTGTTTTTTTTTTTAAAATTGAAGTACAGTTGATTTACAATGTTGTGTTAGTTTCAGGTGTACAGCAGGTGTGTGTGTGTACACACACACACACACACATATATATACTTTTTCAGATTCTTTTCCATTATAGGTTATCACAAGATATTGAATATAATTCCTTGTGCTATACAGTGGGTCCTTGTTGTTTATGTATTTTATATATAGTAGTGTGTATCTGTTAATCCCAAACTCCTAATTTATCCCTCTCCCCTGATTTCATTTTGTTACTTGAGACTCTAGTGTTTTATTCAAGGAGACTAAATGCTGGGTCTCTCAGGTTACCTGTCTAGGAAATACCTATTGTTCCAGAACAAAAGAATGAAAAAGTCATGCAGCGACCGCCTATGGGTGGATATCAGGTGCTCCATCCCCAGAGGCCCCTGTGATGGGCGCGTTCTCTGCATCATGCAGCGGCCCCAGTGAAGCCTCTTCCTGGCTTCTTTGCCTTCCCACTACACCTGCCCCTGGCTCCCGGGAGCCGTGTGTGAAGCGTGCGGGCCCGTTAACAACACAGCCTTTCCCACCTGAGCTCTGAACCAGTTGAGAAGTCGGGCTGAGGGTTCAGACAGACGGAGACCAAGATATTAACCTTATTCCTGAGAAAAGCTAATTGAGGGCTGTAGTATGTGGCAATAAAGGGCTTCCACATTCTGAACCTCTGACTCAGGCCACGCTGGTTTAGGGGAGAGAAGCAGTAGGTGGGCTTCCAGCAGGTTCCCAGGAGTAGGGAGGGAGAGGGGGCTGGACGTTCACCCCTCCTGCTCCTCTGGGCCAGCCTGGCACCGGGAGGAGGAGGAGGGAAGGGACGCGGGGAGGGGCCACTGCTGGGAAAGGGCCATCAGGGCTGTGGAATGACTCCTCCCTCTTTACCCTGACCTTCCCCTTGGGGCTGGGTGTTCCCCAGCATCATGGGTGCCTCCTGGGTTCTTCCCTCTGTCTTAGCCTCAGTGACTAATTGATTTAGAGGGGGTGAGAGAGGTAAGTTCTGATAAGAGTATCGTTCAGTAAATATTGTCATTCCTATGACAGGCACTCCTAGAATAGATAAATCTTTTTTCTTTTTTGTTTTCTTAAAGAGCATTTATTTATTTATTTATTTTGGCCGCACAGCATGTGGGATCTTAGTTTCCCAAACAGGGATCGAACCCGTGCCCCTGGCAGTGGAGTCTTAACCATTGGAGGGCCAGGGAAGTCCCTGGAATACGTAAATCTTTAAAAGAAATTTATCTTCAACATTTTTCCCCAACTCTGAATTTTTGTGGAATGAATGAATTTTTGTTGAAACTGCTTGTTTGCATGTGGAGGGTAGAGACTTGAGGATGGTTTTGTGTGTGTGTGTGTTTGTGTTTGGTGGGTGGGGCAGAGAGGAAGTTGGATGAAGAGCTAAGGCTTTCTGGAAGATTTATCACCTAGAGGAGTTCCAGGCTTCTCTGAAGGGGTGCCTGTGCCTGAGGTCCCTGTAGTCAGCCCCTCTGGCTGATGGACCTTCCATCCCTCGGTCCTGGGAACGAGGCAAAGATGTGGGGACTTGAGGCAATACTTGTTTTGGGAGTCTCCTCCTTTCCCAAGTGGCCAGTTGTCCACTCATCAAGGGAGAGGGTTGAGATGAGCCATCCAGGTGCGGAGAAGAGGTTGGTGTGATAGGACGGAGGACCCAGTGGCTGGTAGAGCGGGGAGGGGATTGGATCAGCAATGTTTGCTGATCCTTAACAAAAGATATAGAAACCATACCTTTTTTCCAGCATGTTCTGAGAGCAGAGTATGAAGCAGGATAGGGAATATCTAAAATTTTTTTTACCCCATTCTTAACACTTATCATGCTAATAAGCCACCAATTTTGTCAAGAAAAAAAAAATCATTGCTGAGGATCTAGTATTACTCAAACGTGGACAGCAGAAGTGCTTCTAGTTGCCACTTGTTGAGTAAGGACTTCTTGGTTAGGATGCTAGCTGACCAGCTCAGGTATAATTTACACGGAGTAAAGTTCACAAATCTCAAAAATTTTAACCCATGTAACGACCACCTAGATCAAGATGTAGAACATTTGCATCACCCTAGAAGGCCGCTGGTCCCCTTTTCCCAGTTGGCACAATGTCCCCCTGCCCAAAGGTAATCATCATTCCGACCTCTGTCACCATACAGCAGTTTTGCCTGATTTAAATTCCACATGAATGGAATCATACTTACATTTTGTGGGATTCATTCATGTTGTTGCGTATATAAATTGTTCATTTTTCCCCGTTGCTGTGTAGTGTTCGGTTGTATGAAATTTAGATACACATTCTACACCTGATGGACATTTGTTTGTTTCCAGTTTGGGGCTAGTATGAATACAGCAGCTAAAAATACTCTTGTGCATGTCTTTGGTGGATGGAGTATGAGTTATTGATTAAGGTTAACGAACTGTCCCTGGAATTGAAGTTCACAGTCACTAGCACAGGAAAGGCTAGCGTACTGTCCGTGCCAAATGGTTTTAAAGTATATTGAAGGCATGGTACAAAAGTACAGTTGACCCTTGAACAACATGGGTTTGTACCACGCTGGTCCACTTATACGCAGATTGTTTTTCAATAGTAAATACTACAGTACTGCGTCATCTGCAGTTGTTTGATCTGTGGATGGTTGATCCTTGGGATGCAGAACTGTGGATATGGAAGAGCCGCTCTAAATTATACTTGGATTTTCGACTTCCAGGAGGACTGGTACCTCAGCTGCCACGTTGGTCAAGGGTCAGCCGTATATCAAACAAAGGAACGAATTTAGGCTAGTATACTTGTATTTAGCAAACCGTGCTGGTACAAAAGCAGATTATTGCTGTTGTGCTCCTTGACTATGATACATATCCTAAGCTAGAGGGTCAGTTTCCTGAAAGCCGAGATTCTCATGTGAAAGTATGTTGTCTCCTCATGCTGTCTCTAAAAGGAGTGGGAAAAGGACCTTTTCATTAATTCTGCAAATAGTCATCATTTTCTAATTTTAGGTTCTCACTGTGAAAAAGAGTCATGAATTACTAAAAACTCTGAGAATATAAACTAGTTTTGGGGGGAGTCCCCTGAATTGGAATGAATAAAGATTTTAAATATTCATTTATGTTTTTCTTTCCGTGTCATTTTGGATATTGTGATGAAAAAAAAAATTTGCTGCTGATTGAGAACCCCTGAATACTCTTATAAAAATTTAATTCCCCCCGTATTAACTGGGCTTTTTTAGAAAGCCTGTTTTCCTCTAATAAGTTGCTAGAGGGAAAATCTGTTAGCCTGGAGAATTGATGGATAGAAGTAGAATAGGAAAACTGACCCGACCACCATCAGGGGATGCTGCATCGATTTAAATTTTAAAAGAGCCTGGGTTTAATGAAAGTAAAGAATTAGGTTAGCATTCCCCTTGACAAGAATGGGAAAAATTCTAGTGACCTACGCTGCACACATCCATTTAAGGCATCACCACCTCTTTGTAGCCACCTAACAATATTTTTTAACAGCTTACAGGAGGGGAATCCGGCCGTGTGAATCAGTATTAAAGATGTGCAGTCCTGGCCTGGGAATCTTCCCTGTACGTACACCTGCTCATGTAATGAAATGACATGTGTACACGGTTGTCACTGAAACTTTGCGTGTAACACCACAACATCAGAAGCCACCCAGTGTCCGTCAGTCATCAGGGAGCAGTTGAGGGATGGTGTATGTATACAGTAGAATGCTGTGCAGTTGTTAAAAGGGAGTGAGGAAGATCTACATTCTGATGTGGGACGATGTCCGGGTACATTGCCAAGTATAAGAAACAGGTGGAAAGTAGCGTGGACAGTGTGGTACCTTTATGTAAGAAAGATTGGGTTATGAACATATATAGGTGGATTGGCTAATATTTGCATAAGGAAATGCTGGATGGATAAACAGGAAACTAATACAGATGTGTACCTGGAGCAGGCAGAGGGGCACGGAGCGATCGGGAATAGATACAGGAACAGCTCCTACGCGTATCTTTTTACATTGTGTTGACTTTTTGAATGATGCAGAAAACAAGCAACCAGCGGAAGTGAATCTTTCCGGGCATTGCCCTTTGACACTGAACCAGACCAAGAGTAGGTGGCGTGAAGCTGGTTGAATGCATCATGAAAAGCTGAGGCCATGGGCTCCGTTGCATTTCTCAGAAGCTAAGTCAGTGCATTCAGTGCTTGTTGAGCCAATCTGCCAATCCGACATGCCAGGTGCTATTTTAGGCGCTGTCAGCAGGCGCCTTACGGTCCAGGCTTTCATAAGGCTGGCGTTGTTGAGGGAGCAGGCAGACAACAAGCAGGTGATGAGCGAGGGACAGAAGCCTGCTACTGCTGGGGTCCAGGGAAGGAGGTAAAAGGGGTCCGTGCGGAGGTCAGAAGGGAGGGTCATTGCTGATCTACATCCCTATGTCTTTGTGGTGCCTTTGTGAGCAGTATTCTTACAGATGGGGTAATACAGTGGGGTCAGTTCTCACTTTTAATCTTTTGCTATAGCAGTCAGGATTTCATTTTACCGTAAGATCAATATCACTTAAGTTTCAAACAGAGACATAAACACATTAGAGCAGTCACCGTACCCCAGTCTACTGCCGTGTTGGCAGGAGACCCGAAGTTAGTGGAATAAATAAAAAGTTGATTTGACCGTTCTGGTTTGTTTTCACAGCAGTGGGGCTGTAGTGGGGATAATGTTATCTGTATGATTTGGCTTCTCCTCTGGTTTTCAATCCCTTGGCCTGGAGAAGAGGTTTCACCCATTTAACAAGGTTTTGTTTGTTTGTTTGTTTTAATTTTTATTGGAGTATAGTTGATTTACAATGTTGTGTTAGTTTCAGGTGTACAGCAAAGTGAATCAGTTTCACACATAATACATACGTCCACTCTTTTTTAGATCTTTTCCCATATAGGTCATTACGGAGTATCGAGTAGAGTTCCCTGTACTATACAGTAGGTTCTTATTAGGTATCTATTCTATATATAGTAGTGTGGACATGTCAATCCCCATCTCCCAATTTATCCCTCCCCCTCCCTTTCCCCCTTGGTTAACCATAGGTTTGTTTTCTACATCTGTGACTACTGAATTCAGTTTTCAAAGACGAAATAAGAAAGACAAGGATGCAAAGGTGAGATAGGGCAATGGGGAAATTCAGCAAAGGTGGGCTGATTCTCTAATGCCTTTTGCTCTTTGGGGCAGCAGTTTAGCGAGAGACGGCTTTAAAGTAAACGTAACCCGAAGCAGTGGAAATCTTTCACAATTAGTTTTAGGCATTCTTCCCCTATGATTGTAGTCAAGACGTGGTCCTAATAGTAGATGAGCAACCCTGGGTGGAGACTGTGTTGTTTTGCCAAAACATCTTTGGAGCCAGAAGTTTGTTGCTTGTCACACAAACTGAAGACTGTTCTCCTGGGAGCATCTCTGTCTCCTAAGTACACAGTAGACGCTATGCTCTGCTATCCACTTACCCTGAATATTCCCATCCAACACTTCTTGCATCTTTTGCACACAGCAAGGGCCTTAGCTCCTTTGTGAGTCAACGAAAGAAGACGTGTGTGTGTTCACAGTGGTTTTAGGGTTTTGCCAAAACCCCAGTTCTGTTAATTTCATGAAAAATAAATGATTCTTTTATGGGCGTGTTTTCCTGAATGTTCAGTTTGTATTTCTGGCCTGTTAAGAGTTTTTTTTAAACTGCTGATAAGCATTTGACCATATTTGTGAGTGTCTCAAGGCAGCCTGGCACGATGGGTGTAAAATGACAATAGTAACAAGGACAACAAAAATAGAGTTGACATTTGTATATTTCATTGGCTCTCACTCACTGAGATTTCTTTGTCCTATGTGTTATTAGAAAGGAGAGGGATCCAAGGACAGATGAAACAGGCTCAGTGGGCTGATTTGATTCAGGAAGCTTTTATTTTTAACCAGTTAAGGTAAGGGGGTCTTCTCATGTTGATGAGAATAATTCAGAGGGCAGCACTTAACAGTAGCATGGACAGGACCATTCTGAGTGGACTGGGAAGAAGAAAGGAGCATTATGCTAGAGAAGGTGCATCTCTGGCAACATTCCGTCGAGCAAACAGTGGCTGGAATTCGTGTTGGGAGCAAACTTATTTCCTGACTAGCTGGGTTAGGGAATGAAATTAAACTCTAAGAGTTAAAAAAGTATGTATATATATTTATAAATGTATCATGTATTGGTGCTTATGAGTGTTTGCTAGTAAATTTGATCATTTGTTTATATTCAAAAGTTGACCTTTTTAAGTAAACAACGAGAATTCATACCCCTCCAGCACATCTGTATCTATGTCAACCAATTTTCTCACGTCTGCGGTTGCCGCTGGTGTGTTTTCACTACCAAGTTCCTGGTGCTTTTTTCTCACCTAGGGCCTGAGACTCAAAGATGTGATATAAATGCTGAGCTGGGTTCTGAAAACCCAGTTAAAATGTATCTCAAAACAGTTATAAAAGTCTGTGGCTGTTCTTCCCTCTTCTTCCCATGATTGTTGAATTACTAAGTAAGAAATTAACCAAGATGACGGTGTGTAGACATCTGGCACAGGCCTTGGCAGTTGGGTGTTCCCTAAATTGGCATTTTTCTTCACCCTCAGAAGTACTCTTCAACCTTTCCCCTGAGGACTGTCCAGCGTAGAGAGTAGTAAACACAAGAACTCAGGCATCTCTGGATGGTTCACGGACTCTCCTCGAGGAGACTGGTGCATCAGGAAGATGTGTCATTATAATCTTGCGGCTTCACCCACCCCCCTGGCACCCATACTGGAATTTGAGAAGTTTAGCGTTAATGGCTAATGTCAGACAAGGCAGAAAGGAGTGGTCAGTATATTCGCTCCAAGTGCATTTTGTCATATTTCTTTTTTTTTAAATTTTATTTATTTTTGGCTGGGCTGGGGCTTCGTTGCTGCGCTGGGCTTTCTCTAGTTGCGGTGCACGGGTTTCTCATTGTGGTGGCTTCTTTCGTTGCGGAGCACGGGCTCTAGGCGTGTGGGCTTCAATAGTTGCAGCACGTGGGCTCAGTAGTTGTGGCTCGCGGGCTCCAGAGTGCAGGCTTAGCAGTTGTGGCACGTGGGCTTAGTTGCTCCGTGGCACGTGGGATCTTCCCAGACCAGGGATCGAACCCGTGTCCCCTGCATTGGCAGGCGGATTCTTAACCACTGCGCCACCAGGGAAGTCCATCATATTTCATATTCTTTGAAATTTGGCCACTTAGAGATAGTTCATAATGCAATTCTCTTCAGCCAGAGGCTAAGCACACACTTGTTTCCCAGTCATTCTGGGCATTGGCAGGGAATAATAATCATTCCTAAACCCTGCATTTGTGTATACAGCCATAATGCGGAAATCCGACGAGGACACACCTGTAAAGTACTTAGAATTCTGTGGATTTTAGTTATATGCAGAACTTTAATGGGGGATCTCTGATTGAAGGATAAGATAACAGGGCAGAATTTCTTTACGAACTCAGATAAACGAAAAGAAAAAAGAAATCCTCTTGCTCATCTGGGCATTTCTGAGGCAGCCACTTATTATGGACGATTGTCAATTACCCAGCAATTCATGCAGATAATTAAAATTCTCTGATAACCCTAAAATTTCACGTTGATTTTTAGTTTCTTATTTCTGTTGAATGAATCTTACTTCAAAAAACAACTTTTGACACAAGGGGTAACATTTTGAGCAACCACTATCTAGACTATTCAGGTTGTCACATTGAATCTCCCTTCAGCCCTGCAGTGCGGATGTTACCCCCATGTTACAGATGAGGAGACCGAGGTTCAGGGAAGCTAAATGCAAGGTCACCCGTGAATTATGGAGCTGAGCTGTAACTTCACCTTCCAGACTCAAGACCCATTCTCTCTCTCCTAAACTACTGCCTGCTTCCTGGTAGAAATGGGGTAAAATGTCCCAAAAGCTAGGAGAAGGCCAGAAAAAGGCTAAAATTATGTTGAATCGTCAATTCCTGAGGAAGCAGGAATTGATAAATATTTGAGAGAGTTAGTTTCAGTTTCATCAAGTAAAAGTATTGATACGTATCATAAGAAGCAAATGAGATCATGGATTAAAAATACTTTGATACGTTACAAGCAGCAATAAATATGCCAAGGAAGATTGTCGGTCCTTGAAACCTCCGTCTTGTGAAGAGTCTGTTCCTGGGACTGTGCCTTTGGTCCTTGTGAGTTATGGGAAGGTCACCATGGTAGCTCCGAAGGGCTGTTTAAACTAGTTGAGAGCTACATGTAGTCTGGATAAATAAGCGTTGCCAAACAAAGCAGCATGTTAAACGAGGGTTGTCATGGCTTGTCATGCATGGCCTGTTTGTTGAAGATCTCCAGAACTTTCTGGTTAAAAGGTACACAGGGTTTTTTTTTTTAAAGGTGAAATTATTTTTATTTTTAAATTGAAGTATAGTTGATGTATAATATTATATGAATTACAGGTGTACAGTATAGTGATTCACAATTTTAAAAGGTTATACTCCATTTATAGTTATTATAAAATACTGGCTGTATTCTCCATGTTGTACAATATATCCTTGTAGCATATTTTATACCTAATAGTTGTTATTTGGTTTTTTTTTTTACATGTTTATTGGAGTATAATTGCTTCACAATGTTGTGTTAGTTTCTGCTGTATAACAAAGTGAATTAGCTATATGTATACATATATCCCCATATCTCCTCCCTCTTGCACCTCCCTCCCACCCTCCCTATCCCATCCCTCCAGGTGGTCACAAAGCACTGAGCTGATCTCCCGGTGCTATGCGGCTGCTTCCCACTAGCTATCTATTTTACATTTGGTAGTGTGTATATGTCAATGCTACTCTCTCACTTTGTCCCAGCTTACCTTCCCCCTCCTGCTGTGTCCTCAAGTCCGTTCTCTACATCTTCGTCTTTATTCCTGTCCTGCCACTAGGTTCATCAGAACCATTTTTTTGTTTTTAGATTGCATATGTATGCATTAGCGTACAGTATTTGTTTTTCTCTTTCTGACTTACCTCACTCTGTATGACAGACTCTAGGTCCATCCACCTCACTACAAATAACTCAATTTTGTTTCTTTTTATGGCTGAGTAATACTCCATTGTATATATGTGCCACATCTTCTTTATCCATTCATCTGTTGACGGACACTTAGGTTGCTTCCATGTCCTGGCTATTGTAAATAGAGCTGCAATGAACATTGTGGTACATGACTGTTTTTGAATTATGGTTTTCTCAGGGTATATGCCCAGTAGTGGGATTGCTGGGTCGTATGGTAGTTCTATTTGTAGTTTTTTAAGGAACCTCCATACTGTTCTCCATAGTGGCTGTATCAATTTACATTCCCACCAGCAGTGCAAGAGGGTTCCCTTTTCTCCACACCCTCTCCAGCATTTATTGTCTGTAGATTTTTTGATGATGGCCATTCTGACTGGTGTGCGGTGATACCTCATTGTGGTTTTGATTTGCATTTCTCTAATAATTAGTAATGTTGAACATCCTTTCCTGTGTCTGTTGGCGATCTGTATATCTTCTTTGGAGAAATGTCTGTTTAGGTCTTCAGCCCATTTTTGGATTGGGTTGTTTGTTTTCTTGATATTGAGCTGCTTGAGCTTCTTGTATATTTTGGAGATTAATCCTTTGTCAGTTGCTTCGTTTGCAAATAATTTCTCCCATTCTGAGGGTTGTCTTTTCGTCTTGTTTATGGTTTCCTTTGCTGTGCAAAACCTTTTAAGTTTGATTAGCTCCCATTTGTTTTTTTTTTTTTTTATTTCCATTTCTCTAGGAGGTGGGTTAAAAAGGATCTTGCTGTGATTTATGTCATAGAGTGTTCTGCCTACGTTTTCCTCTAAGAGTTTTATAGTGTCTGGCCTTACATTTAGGTCTTTAATCCATTTTGAGTTTATTTTTGGTTACACAGGACTTTGAGAAACTCATTTTGAAGCAAACCAAGTACCAGGTTATCTCTCGCAGCCCCTTGAGAAACTTGCTTCTGAATAGGTAAAGAGTAGAAGGGTGAAGGATGCTGCCATGGTCAAGCATGTCGTAAGTAGTCAGAGTTGGCGGTGGGGGATCCACCCTCATGTGTTCTGGACAGCTGGAACTGGGGGAGCTGATGAATTGTTACTAGAGCAATGTCCGGTCGTAAATAGTGTGGTTATTTCATGGGTGTCTAAATATTTTCTCCCCCGTTAAAAAATTGAAATTGTCAGTCATACAAGGCCTTCCTCAGTGATTCTTTTCTCATTGCTGTTCATTTTCTGAGAACATCAGCTGAGGCAGATGTCATAATACCTGGCATGGTGTCCGGCACACTGAGGGATGACATATGTATTTGCTGAATGACAGAAGCCTGGACAGCAGCCAGGCTCAGTTTGTATGACCATCTTGATCATCATGTAGGATGACCTCTTGGTTGGTCTCTATTCACATGACGCTTATAATATATGTTCTTTGGGTTTTCTTTTTTTTTTTTTTTTTTTTTTTTTTTGCGGTACGCGGGCCTCTCACTGCTGTGGCCTCTCCCGTTGCGGAGCACAGGCTCCGGACGCGCAGGCTCAGCGGCCATGGCTCACGGGCTCAGCCGCTCCGCGGCATGTGGGATCTTCCCGGACCGGGGCACGAACCCGTGTCCCCTACATCGGCAGGCGGATTCTCAACCACTGCGCCACCAGGAAAGTCCTAATGGACATTTTAATTGAGGTAATTGTCGATTTACATGAATACAGGAATAATATATATGTAATATATTATAGGAATAATATATAGAGAACTCGTGTATCCTTTATCCAGTTTCCCCAATGGCAACATCGTACAACACTGTAGCCCAATATCACAACCAGGATGCTGACATGGTGACATTACATCCGTGTCATTTGGATGGTCTGCTAATTTTATTCAAATATGTTTTTTTCAAGTGGTGACATATGATTGGGGAGAATAAAAGCCAGGCTGTGGGCTACCGTGGCAAAGATGGAACCAGACTTTGTAGACCGCTGTTGGGATGAGGCTGGTTCCCAGATGTGGAGGAGAGCTGAGTGTAGGATGACTGGGCCGGGGGAGTCCCCAGTCGAGGAGGAGAGGTTTTCCCGGGGCGTGTGTAGGACTTGAGAACAGAAAAAGTCTGTCTGGCAGCCCAAAGGCAAGGAGGGAGCATTGTCCTGCATTTTCCAGGGATGAGCTGTCCCCCTGGTGGGCACCCCTCCCACCCCGACCCCCCTTTCCCTCCAGCCTCCAGTCCACGTGTCAGGATCATGTGTGACGGTACGGGAGCTCCAAGTCTGGTCTGCACCCAAATCCCAGACCACACTCTCCCCCTTCGGGACCAGAGTTTCCTGAAGGTTTGAGAAGAGTGAGCCTCTGTCTTTGTCATCCTTTCCTTTCATGGGGTTGTTTTTCGTATTGGATTCAGGCAAGCAAATAGTTAGGTATCGGAGGGCTGGTAGCGCCTCTTTTTATGCATTATTTAGCAGTCTCTTCCCAAGTCTCATCTGCCCTCAGCAGCCCACACAGCATCCTGCCCCCGAAAGGTGGATCATTAAGGCTAATGGAAATGAAGTCAGCATCTCCACAGAGGGAGACCTGTAGCTCCCCTGACACAGAGGAAACGGGGAGAGAAGAGGAGTGTAGTGGTGTAGTGTAGGGCAAAGAGCTGGTTCTCTTCCTGGGACCCTGGATGTCATGGCCCCCCTGAGCTTAAGGGGCTTCTCTGAAGTGGGAAGGTGGTCTTGTTTCTATTTAGGGAGAGAAAAAAACTCAGCATTTTTATATTCCTGAATTAAATTCAGTGTTCTAGGTTAGAAGATCGAGGGTCCCCCCCGGCCCCGCCTCCTGTCCTTTGCATATGTAGACCTGTAAATGTCTGCATTTCGGACTGTCCAGGTAACTAACTCATGAAATGAACTCTTGCCTCTGAGGCAGGCTTTCCCTCTGGGGTGTGCAGACAGCCTGCAGTAATTCCCTGCCTTCACTTAGACACAGCCAAGGGAGGTGACATTTGTATAATATTCCCTTATTCGATTTGCCATCCTCTGCTATAGATTTGGAAAATAAAAGACACGCCTTTCACAGGAATTACTAATTATTAAATAACTGCATAAACAACAACTTACGATGTGGGAACCGTGAGAATTTTTTTCCCCAGGAAAAGCTAATATAATAATATGCTTTTGAAAATACAGTATAATATTATTTAGTACGTTTTTAAGAATCTGGTTTCCAAATTTGCAGCTTCTGGAGAAACTAATGTTATATTTTACTTGGGGAACAATTTCATTGAAATGACCCTTTCAAGGGATTTGGAAAATGCACGTGTTAAATTATTCTTTTAAGCCTTGACACATAATCAGTTCTCGCTGAACTTTGTTATTCCTGGCAGATTTTTTTCTCAGTCCTCACTTTTTTTGGTTTACTAGGTTCTTCTTCTTAAGTATTGAACATTTTCTTACGGGCATATTCTGATATTTAAGTAAATGGATGAAAATCAGAAAAAGGATGGTGGATTCCTGCTTGATTGCTTTAGATTTTTCTTTGTATTCAAAGATATGTCTCAATGGTTCCAAATGTTCACATATTAGTAAGCAACCAGATCATTAGGTTTTTCAGATTGTGTCAAAATGCCCATTATTACAGAAACACAACTAGCCTCGATGGCTGCGTTTGCCTCCCAGAGTTCATAATGATTTTCTCTGTTGCTTTGAAGACCTTGGCTTTCTATATCGTATGTCTAAGCTTGCTTTTGTAAATTAAGGAAAGTGCTCCCTGTACTTTGTATAATATATAAAGACTTGAAGAAGAATGTAAAAATCAGCTCTAGTCCTGCCACTCAAAAATAACCACTGTTAAATTTTTAAGGTATTTTCCAGGCTTTTTCTATGTATAAATAGTTAACACAATTACTTTCATATTGTATGTTGTTTCTTCCATTTCTCATTAAATGAAATATCTGGGCATATTCCTCATATAAATCTCCCCTAAAATACTATATATGCCTTTGAATCCCAAGAAACCCAGTCTTGGTTCGAAGTGAGCGTCATGGCCCAGTGCGCTGCCGCCTCTGTACTAAACAGGGCCCCCATATGTGTGTGTATGTATATGTATGTGGGCTGTGTGTGTATGTATGTGTATGTGTGTGTGGTGTGTATGCACAGGTGTATGTGTGTGGTGTGTGATGTATGTACGAGTGCGTGTGGTGTATGTATGTGTGTGATGTATGTACGAGTGTGTGTATGTGTGTGGTGTGTGTATGCACGTGTGTGTATGTGTGTGTATGTGTGTGGTGTGAGTGATGTATGAGTGTGTGTGGTGTATGTGTATGTGTATGCACCGTGTGTGTATGTATGTGTGGTGTGTGTATGCACGTGTGTGTATGTGTGTGATGTACGTACGAGTGTGTGGTATGTATGTGTGTAGATGCACGTGTGTATGTATGTGTATGTGTGTGGTGTGTGTGATATATGTACGAGTGTGTGTAGTGCGTATGGTGTGTGCATGTGTGTGTGGTATGTGTATGCACTGTGTGTGTGGTGTGTATGTGTGTGGTGTGTATATGCTTGTGTGTGTATGTGTGTGTATGTGTGTGTGGTGTGTGTGATGTATGTACGAGTGTGTGGTGTGTGTAGTGTGTGTGTGTGTGTGGTGTGTGTATGCACTATGTGTGTGTATGCACGTGTGTGTATGTATGTGTATGTGTGTGGGGTGTGTGTGTGGTGTGTATGCACATGTGTGTATGTGTGTGTATGTGTGTGTGTATGTGTGTGTGGATGCACTGTGGGGTGTGTGTGTGTGTGTGTGTGTGTGCGTGTGGAGGGGCTGGGGTTGACCCTCCGTCCTGCAGTCAGAGTACCATTAGTGCCCTCTCATTTTCCTCTCTTGCTCCCTCTCTTCTTTCACCCTGTGTCTGTTTCCTGCACGTTTATTTTTATTTCTCCTTCTCCGTTGGCCCGTGTAGATCCGAAGCCGGAGGTTGAGTGGCTGCCTGTTGATCCTGCTTCCCTGCCTGTGCGCATGCTCCCTGCAGGCGGTGGGAACAGGCTTGCTCCTCTTGGAGAGTGGGCACCAGCCCTGGTCTGCCTCCCTGTGCCTGGGTACAAATGGGGCAACTTTCTTTTGATTCTCTTTCATGTTGACTTTGGGGCCTGAGCTCACTCATCCCGTTGTTGATTTCTAGCTGGAAAAGCATCTCATTCAAGATGGTGAACCCAGTTTTCAGTGTGGGGCTGGCTTTGCCTATCAGGTGACCGCATGAAATGTGTCCTGGGTCCAGCCTGTCTCATCCTTTTCTCTTCTTTCATTCCCAGTATTAGTCTCATTCTTTTTATGCCCAGCATTCATTCATTCATTCATATTTGATTGGATGTCTTCTATGTGCCAGGCCCTCTGCTTGAGGCCGTGTCTGTAGGGATCAGTAGCACAGCCTCTGCCTCTCTGCCCCTCACCTAGGGAGCCAGGTGAGCAGACACGTGTCCAAGGTGGGGATTGCTCTGATGGTGGGTAAGGGCCGTCAGAAACCCAAAGGAAAGTGGGCATAAGTCTATCCAGGAGCCCGGAAAGCCACTCACGGTGAACTGACACCCCTTCGGGAGTTTGCCAGGCCGACGGGGGCAGAGGCAGAAGGGCGTGCAGACAGGAGGAACAGCACATGTGAAGCTGGAGGCGTAAACGGTGTGATGTGTTGGTGAAGATCAGGTAGCAGGGTGACCCGTGCAGGAATCAAGGGCAGACATTGCACTTGGACAAAGAGGTTGTGGCCACATCATGAAGATTCTTGTATATCAGAATGATAACAATAGCTAACGCTTACATGATCCTTACAATTATGTGTACAACACTGAGCATTTTCTAGCTATGAATTCATTTAATCCTCATGGCAACTCTAAGAGGAAGGAGCTATTATCGTCTCCAGTTTACAGATAAATAAACTGAGGCTAGAGAGGCTGAGATTTACAGGAAGTCTTTCAGACAGCAGAGGGTGGAACTGAGATTCAAGTCAGAAGTCAACTCTGGGTGACCAGATAGCCCAGAAGTAATTCTCTAACAGCTCAGCTTGCTGTCTCTCATACTACAGAGCTGGACGTTACCGTGCTGGCCCTGAGGGGCCGTGGAAAGGTGTCAAGTCATGGGGGAAAGGACCTGTGGTTTGTGTAGGTAATTCTTTCTCTTTGGAGACAGATGGAGACTTAATTCTGGAAGGCTGCTTAGAAGTCCCTGTAATTTTTGTGGGGGAATCTGGTGGAACAGTCTTTTTAGAATCACTTTCTCAGAATTATATATACTGAAAAGGCAATTCTGGAACCTATTTTTTATTTTTAATTTTTTTTTGCGGTACACGGGCCTCTCACTGTTGTGGCCTCTCCCGTTAAGGAGCACAGGCTCCGGACGCGCAGGCTCAGCGGCCATGGCTCACGGACCCAGCCGCTCCGCGGCATGTGGGATCTTCCCGGACCGGGGCACGAACCCGTGTCCCCTGCATCGGCAGGCAGACTCTCAACCACTGCGCCACCAGGGAAGCCCTGGAACCTATTTTTTAAACTAACGTTCGTTTATAACAAAACATACCCTATATGCTAATGGAACTTAATGTTTGACTTAAATGAGAAATATGCTGATAGGATTTAAAGTATTTTGCTAAATAATAAAAGGAATTTTTTTTTTTATTAGATGCTTTTCTTAAGTCTCTTTGGACCTTCCTTCCATTTCTGCGTTGGATGGGAAGCTGGCAGTTTTGCTAACAGTACCTTTGGGTACAGCGATTTCTTTGGGGAATTTCTGGAAGACAGGGGAAGCAGCTGCTCTTTGACAGTGACCCTAACTGGTACCTCGTCCATGATGGTTGTTTTTTACTTTACATATGTATAAAGTTTTATATATATGTAAACTTTTAATATATATATAACATAAACTTTACCATTTTAACCACTTTTAAGTAAGTTCATTGGCATAAAGTACATTCACATTGTCGTACAACCATCACCACCATCCATCTCCAGAACTCTTTTTATCTTCTGAAACAAACTGTACACCCCGTTCAACAACTTCCCATTTCCCCTCAACCCTGCAGCCCCTGGCAACCACTATTCTGCTGTCTGTCTCTGTGAATTTGACTACTGTAGATATCTCACATAGGTGGAATCATATAATATTTGTCTTGTTGTGTCTGGTTTATTTCACTTATAATGTCCTCAGGGTTCACCCATGTTGTAGCATGTGACAGAATTTCATTCCTTTTCAAGGCTGAATAATATTTCACCATATGGATAGACCACATTTAAAAAATTATTTTATTGAAGTGTAGTTGATTTACAATATTGTGTTAATTTCTGCTGTATAGCAAAATGATTCAGTTATACATATATATATATATACATTTTTTTCATATTCTTTTCCAGAATGGTTTATCACAGGATATTGAATATAGTTCCCTGTGCTATACATCAGGACCTTGTTGTTTATCCATTCTATATATAATAGTTTGCATCTGCTAACCTCAAACTCCCAGTACATCCTTTCCCCCACACCCCTCCCCTTTGGCAACCACAAGTCTGTTTTCTATGTCTGTGAGTCTGTTTCTGTTTCATAGATAAGTTCATTTGTGTCATAGTTTAATGGCAGCTTGGGCTGGAAGACACCATAGGTCACCCTGCTGGCTCACCACAAAGTGACCTGACAAAAACCACAGCTGCCTCCTTCTCCCTGGGCAGGGAAGTGGTTGATAGAGGACCTCAGAATCTCAGGCTGGGCTGATTGGTAGGAGTTGTCTCCTGTACAAGTCAGTGTGAAGACCAGGAGAGGTGCTTACTTTGTCTAATGCAAAGATATCAACATAGAGAATCAATAAAAATGAAAAATCAATCAAAGGTGTTCCAAGCAAAGGAACAAGATCAGTTTCCAGAAATCAACCCTAATAAAAGGAAGCTATATGATTTACCTGACAGAGAATTCAAAATAGGTGTCACAAAAATGCTCACTGAGGTCAAGAGAATTGTAAGTGAGAATTGCAACAAAGAGATAGAAAATATTTTTTAAAGCCAAATATAAATTAGGGAGCTAAGGAATGCAATAATTAAGTGAAAAAAATCACTATAGGGATTCAACAGCAAACTAGATCAAACAAAGAAAGGGTCAGTAAACTTGAAGACAAGTCAATGGAAATAATCCAGTCAGAGTAACGAGAAGAAAAAAAAATGAAAAAAAGTGAAGAAATGTTAAGGGACTTATGGGAGACCATCACGACATCCAATATACACATTAAGGGAGTCCCAAAAGGAGAAGAGAGAGAGAAAGGACCAGAAAGGTTATTCAAAGAAATAATGACTGAAAACTCCCCATATCTGGAGAAGGAAACAGATATCCAGATGCAAAGTCCCCAAATCATCAAATAAGATGAATCCCCCCAAAATCCACAATGAGACACTTTATAATCAAATTGTGAAAAGTCAAAACAAAGAGAGAAATTCGAAAGCATCAAGAGCAAAGTGACTGGCCACATACAAGGGAATCTCCATAAGACTATCAGTGGATTTTTCAGCAGAAACCGTGCAGACCAGAAGCGAGTAGGATGACCTATTCAAAGTGCTGAAAGACAAAAACTGCCAAGAATACTATATGTAGTAAAACTGTCTTTCAAAAATAAAGGAGAGATAAAGACTTTCCCAAACAAAAGCTGAGGAAGTTCATCCTCACTATACCTGCCTTATGAGAAATGCTATAGCCAAGATATAAAAGCAACCTAAGTGTCCATCAACAGATGAATGTAGCAATATAAAAATGTGGGTTATATATACACACACGCACACACACACACACACACACACACACACACACACACACAATGGAATATTACTCAGCCATAAAAAAGAATGAAATTTTGCCATTTGCAACAGCATGGATGGACCTGGAGGCTATTATGCTTAGTGAAATAAGTCAGATAGAGAAAAACAAATACTGTATGTTTTCAATCATATGTGGAATATAAAAAATAAAACAAATGAACGAATATAACAAAACAGACTCACAGATACAGAGAACAAACTAGTGCTTACCTGTGGGGACAGTAGTGGGGGTGGGGCAAGGTAGGCGAAGGGGATTAAGAGGTACAGACTACAATTATGAAATAAATAAGACACAAGGATGTAATGTACAGCACAAGGAAAATAGCCAATATTTTACAGTAACATTATATGGAGTATAACCTATAAAATATCAAATCACTATACTGTACACCTGAAACAAATAAAATATTATAAGTCAACTATACTTCAGGAAAAAAAGTGCTAAAGGATGTCCTTCAAGTTGAAACAAAAGGGTGCTAGATAGCAACATAATAGCATAAGAAAATATTAAACTCATTGGTAAAGGTAAATATTCAGGCAAATAAAGAACACTATTACTGTAATGGTGTAAGGTAAATCTATTTTAATTCAAATATAAAAGCTAAAAGAGGAAATTATTTAAAATAGCTATAACTAAAATATGTTTAAAGACAAATATTAGGAATGAATCTAAATTGTGACAACAATAACTTAAAGTGGGAGAGAAGTTAAAATGTAGAGTTTTTGTATGTGATTGAACTTAAGTTGTTAACAACTTAAGTTAGACTGTTATAAGATATGAAATTACCAAGGCAACCACAAAACAAAAATACCTCTAGAATTTACACAAAAATAAATAGAAAGGAATCAAAGCATGTCAATACAAAAAATCAACAAAACACAAAGGGAGACACCTCAGTTCTTAATATATCATTTTTACAGGTTCTCTTTTAGACTTTTTATACAAGGTATACTCTTTTATAGAAGATGGTATATATAATCTTTTATACAAAATCTGCCTGTCCTGCCCCACACATCTACCAGGAATTGTTTAAGATCTACAGGGGAGGTTTTTTTTTTTTTGAAACCATCTTTATTTTATTTTGTTTTTTTAAACATCATTATTGGAGTATAATCGCTCCACAATGGTGTGCTAGCTTCTGCCCTACAACAAAGCGAATCAGCTATACATATACATATGTCCCCATGTCTCTTCCCTCTTGCATCTCCCTAGTTTAGATTCTACACATAAGTGATATCATATGGTATTTGTCTTTCTGTCTGACTTACTTCACTCAGTATGATAATCTCTAGGTGGACAGACCACATTTTGGTTATCCGTTCATCCATCCATGGGTACTTGGGTTGCTTGCATCTTCTGGCTAATGTGAATCATGTTGCTATGAATATATATCAAATATCTGTTCAGTTCTCTGCTTTCAGTTCTTTTGGGTCTTCCATAAAGTTTTAACCCCTCCTAGCTCTGGGTTTGGGAACTATGGTATAGTTGTGTTTATGGGCATGAAAATTGCCTCCTTTTCCTTCCTTTCCTACCATGTTGAATCTTACTTAATATTAGCTGCAGATTTCAGGAGGAGCATGTTTTAGAATGGATTCTCCTCCTCACTTTTATGAAATAGGAAGCATAGTGGACATGAGACAGGAAGCACTTACTGACAAGTTCCAAGCAGGAGGTGACTGCTCCCTGAGCTGTGGAAGCGCTGGCAGAGATGGGGGATGGGGGGAGGAGCAAGGAGAGCAGTGCTTATTTGAGCACAGTCTAGGAAGTAGAAATAGGGGCATTCACGAGTCTGCACTTCATGGTGGGGCATGAGGAAGAGAGGAGAGTCTAGAGGGAGTCCTATATTTCTAGCTTGGGTGACCGCATGGCCCTGTTAACTAGAAGGACTGGCAAATGGGGAGGGTATTGAGAGATGACAGATAGTACATCTACTTTGGACTTCTCCAAACTAGGAGAAGAAACTCCATGGATCTGTGAATGCTCTGCAAGCTGGGGATAATTGCTTCACAACTGTCTAATGGAACTAGAAAATGAAATAAAGATACAGTATAATTAGTGTGAATTTAGAGTCCTATTCAAAGAGGATGGTTATATTTCTTTATAGATGTTTCTCTTATCGTGTCAGGAATTTTTATTTTGGTCACATCTGTTGTGAAGGTTAGTATCGTCTCGGTTTGTTTCAAAGGTGACAGATGAAACTAGGAGAGTAAATTGATATTCAGTGTCATAAGTTTTTCCACCTGAATTTGTGTACCCAGCTCTGAACTTGAATTTGGGGTGAGTCATAATGGATGTTATGAGAAGGGTAATGGGTTCACTTACAGATATCCTGATCTCAAGATGCTGGTGGAGCATCGAGGTGGAGGGAAGTAGTGGTGGGGTGTGAAGTTCCAGGGCTCAGGATTAATCTGGGGCTGGAGGTAGCCACGAGGTAGGTCATCCAAATGCCCAGGGGGATGAGATTGCCAGAGAGAAAAAAAAAGGCACAAGAAGAGGAGACCAAAGACAGACCAGCCTCTTCTTTGTTCACCTCTGTATCCATATTAGGGGACAGAGTAGACGATAGACCAAGATGAAGAGACGGTGCCTGACCTAGGGAGTTTTCATTCCGTTATCTTCATGTGCACAACACAAACTCCAGAGCAGGAAGAATGGGATTTCAGTGGGTGGGCTGGAAGAGAAGTGGGAGGTATGGCAGCTGTATGGGTGGGGGGAGGAGCCCCAGAGGAGGAGGAGGAGGGAGGTAAGGGTGAGGATAGGAGAACTAGGACAGGTGGTGTGTTGGAGGTCAAAGGGAGGAGATTGAGGGGGATGGAAGCCATCAACTGTTAGATTCCAGAAGGGACAGTGGTTGACCAGTGTCCACTGCATTTGGCTGTAAGGAGGCCCTTGTGACCTCTGCCAGAGTTGTTTCAGGTAATGGTGGTGTCTAATCCAAGGTGAAATTCTTCCAGCATGTTCTCTCCTTAGCTCTTGGATTCCAGACACTGTCAGTTTGGGCATGATTCTTCTTCTCACCATTCCTTACTAAAAATACCCTGCAGCAATTCAGAACATGTTCTAAGGACTTCCATTATACATTTTATTTTATTTTATTTTATTATTATTATTATTTTTGGTGTAGGTAAATCTATTTTAATTCAAATATAAAAGCTAAAAGAGGAAATTATTTAAAATAGCTATAACTAAAATATGTTTAAAGACAAATATTAGGAATGAATCTAAATTGTGACAACAATAACTTAAAGTGGGAGAGAAGTTAAAATGTAGAGTTTTTGTATGTGATTGAACTTAAGTTGTTAACAACTTAAGTTAGACTGTTATAAGATATGAAAGTACCAAGGCAACCACAAAACAAAAATACCTCTAGAATTTACACAAAAATAAATAGAAAGGAATCAAAGCATGTCAATACAAAAAATCAACAAAACACAAAGGGAGACACCTCAGTTCTTAATATATCATTTTTACAGGTTCTCTTTTAGACTTTTTATACAAGGTATACTCTTTTATAGAAGATGGTATATATAATCTTTTATACAAAATCTGCCTGTCCTGCCCCACACATCTACCAGGAATTGTTTAAGATCTACAGGGGAGGTTTTGTATTCACAAGTAAACTAACTTCATAAGGCTGTAAATATGTATTTGAAAAGTGATTCAAAACTTTTTGAATCTGTGGGGAGTAAATCCCCATGTCTCTTCCCTCTTGCATCTCCCTCCCTCCCACCCCTCCAGGTGGTCACAAAGCACCGAGCTTAGCTCCCTGTGCTATGCAGCTGTTTCCCATTAGCTTAGCTCCCTGTGCTATGCAGCTGTTTCCCATTAGCTATCTATTTTACGTTTGGTAGTGATATATATGTCCATGCCACTCTCTCACTTTATCCCAGCTTACCCTTCCCCCTCCCCATATCCTCAGGTCCATTCTCTAGTAGGTCTGCATCTTTATTCTCATCTCACCCCTAGGTTCTTCTGACCATTTTTTTTTCTTTCTTTTTTTTTTAGATTCCATATATATGTGTTAGCATACGGTATTTGTTTTTCTCTTTCTGACTTACTTCACTCTGTATGACAGTCTCTAGGTCCATCCACCTCACTACAAATAACTCAATTTCATTT
>NC_041224.1:25231531-25231721 GCF_002837175.3 Physeter macrocephalus | reverse complement strand
CTGTGTCAGACAGTGTTCTGCCTATGTTTTCCTCTAATAGTTTGATAGTGTCTGGCCTTACATTTAAGTCTTTAATCCATTATGAGTTTATTTTTGTGTATGGTGTTAGCGAGTGTTCTAATTTCATTCTTTTACATGTAGCTGTCCAGTTTTTCCAGCACCACTTATTGAAGAGGCTGTCTTTTCTCCA
>NC_041224.1:25231060-25231494 GCF_002837175.3 Physeter macrocephalus | reverse complement strand
TCCAAGAACATGGTATATCTCTCCATCTATTTGTATTATCTTTAATTTCTTTCATCAGTGTCTTATAATTTTCTGCATACAGGTCTTTTGTCTCCTTAGGTAGGTTTATTCCTAGATAGTTTATTCTTTTCGTTGCAATGGTAAATGGGAGAGTTTTCTTAATTTCACTTTCAGATTTTTCACCATTAGTATTTAGGAATGCAAGAGTTTTCTGTGCATTAATTTTGTATCCTGCTACTTAACAAATTCATTGATTAGTTCTAGTAATTTTCTGGTAGCATCTTTAGGATTCTCTATGTATAGTATCATGTCATCTGCAAACAGTGACAGCTTTACTTCTTCTTTTCCGATTTGGATTCCTTTTATTTCTTTTTTTTCTCTGATTTCTGTGGCTAAAACTTCCAAAACTATGTTGAATAATAGTGGTGAGAGTG
>NC_041224.1:25165162-25225193 GCF_002837175.3 Physeter macrocephalus | reverse complement strand
CATTTCTGGGATAAACCCCACTTGATCATAGTGTATGATCCTTTTAATGTACTGTTGGATTCTGTTTGCTAGTATTCCATTATACGTTTTAAATACCAGTATTTGAACTCAGATACCTCTAGTTCTCTCTCCAGTGGCATTGCCTCAAAACTCATATTATCCTTATTTTAACAACAAAATGGGGAATGCTTTTGGTTTCTGGGATTCCCAACCCCCAAGATGCTTGTGGAGTCAGTTAGTGGGAATCTCCATGGTTCACAGGTAGTGTGTATG
This sequence comes from Physeter macrocephalus, assembly GCF_002837175.3. NCBI lineage: Eukaryota > Metazoa > Chordata > Mammalia > Artiodactyla > Physeteridae > Physeter > Physeter macrocephalus. Next base: position 25,224,920 of record NC_041224.1, on the reverse strand, counting down.
AGTGATCCCGGGATCCTAGGGGCCCTCGGACGACCTTGGGCAAGGTAGGATGTATGTACCAACTCCCCTTAGCTTCTGTCCTTGGACTGTCCTTTAAACCACTTCCCTGAAAAGCAGGGCTGTCATGGATTCCAATCTTATTTTCTCTAGGTGTTTCTGAGCTACTGCTGTTTTGTGAATCTGTTCCACTGACTTTGATAGTAATAATAATAAAATAATAATAATAAAATAATGATAATGATAATAATTAGTAGAGTGTATTGAGTGCCTACCGCGTTTGGGGCACCGTAGCCAGTGCTTGACATCTATCGTCTATCTCATTTAATTCTTACATTGTAGCCTCATGAGGTGAGTGCTATTAACCCCCTTTCTTGAGTGAGGAAACTGTGATCCAGAAAAAATTGTCACTTTCTCGAAGCCAGTGGTTCTCAAACTTGGGCGGGCATCAGAATCCCCAGATGGTTTGTTAAAACCCAGGCTGCTGGGCCCCATCCCCAGAGCTTCTGATTCAGCAGGTCTGTGATGGAGCAGCAGGAGTTGCATCTCTAACGGGTTCCTGGGTGCTGCTGCTTCCGCCTTAGGGACTGCACTTTGGGAACCACTGCCCAGAGCCATTCAGCTAAGCGGCAGGACAGGGATTCACACCTGGGCCTGTCCGACTGCAGGTGTGCCCTTTGCTTGATGGTAAGGGCACCTCGGGTCCCCTGCAGTGGAGGGACGGTGCTCACTGCCCAGGGTGGATGGACTAAGGGCTTCCTGGTGGGAGATTCAGCTGGGCGGCTCTTTCTCTTTTAGGTGAGATTTTGGCATGCACGGGGGTAACGAGGCAAAGGGAAGGGGTGGGCACAGGATCTGAGAGAGGGCTTTGCCAATGCAGAACTTCAGACCATAATAACATGGACCAAAAGCCTGTCTGCTTTATGATTGTTATGAGCTGGCAGTTCTAAACAGTGTCTGGATAATGCTCCTTTCTCCACTCCCTTTATATGCTACCGCCTGACAGCTAAAACACCTGAATACCCTTCATTGTTGGGGCTCTGGAGGCTCCCACTGAGGGACCTCATCTTCTACGTCTGTGTTTTCCACACATGGCTAAGTGCTGGGTCCACTTCTAATTGCTAACTCCTTCCTTTTTCATCTTGATTTTGATGCTAAAATAATCGAATTTAAAATAGTCGAGGAATAAATGAAATACTAAGGACCCTTACATTTGGTAGGTGAGTTCCGTAGCGGTCCCTTCTCTGACCCTCCCTGTGTATCAGACAGAGGTCTGACCCCTGGACACAGGTGAACTGGATGAATCCTCACAATGACTTTGTGAAGTGGCTTCTGTTAGCATCCCCGTGTGATGAGTGAGGACCTCCATGTCCTCACTGCACAGAGATTCAGTGACTTGCCTGAGGTGAGACGATTGGTGTGTGGGCAGAGCCGGGCTTCCTTTTGGGCAGCCCAGCTCCAGAGCCCAGGCACTTAACCACAATGCTATAGTGCCCCTCAGGCAGATAGCGGGGGCCTTAATGAGTGTGCGTCGGATGGACATGTCAAAATGGATAGACGTATGAGATGCCAGCAGTCTGGGGTGCACCATTCTCCAGTCAAAGCAGGATGCTGTGTGGGTCACCCACTCTACTTGGTGATTACTCTGGGTGCACTCAGGATGCCAGAGGATCCCTCCGAGATGCAGCCCATCTTTTCTGCAGGCTGCCGCAGCATTTACCTCCGCTGTAATGAAACGTGTTTTCCCTCGAGGGGGTGGTTATTGGTATTTATAGAGCATCTTATAGCTGAAGAGCTCCAGAAGCAATAATTACCTCTTTCAGCCTTTTAGCATCCCTCTGAAGAGAGGGAAGTGAACTGGGGTCGCCTTCTCCTGCCCTCTCTCACCGCTTGTCTCCACCCCTGCCCCCATGGTCCACAGAACGCACTCAGCAGTGATGTGATAGAGCAGACGGGGCATTTGGAGGGGGAAAGGCATTTCTTGCAGTTCACGTTCAGAGCTGGGTGGATGTGTGGGGACCACTCGTGAGGGCCTCGAGGTCATCTCACCTGCTTTCCCACTTCCTTTGTACCACGTGGTAACTAACTGGAGAAATAAACTTCTCGCTGAAGAACTCTTACCAGTCATGATCACTATCCGCCCCAGGCTCAAGGAAAGAAAGTTGGAATAATGGAATTTTTTTCCTTCTCAAGCAGTGAATTCTTCTGTCTTGGCAGCTACAGTTTTCGAGATGAGCTATTCAGAGGACTAGCAGAGGAAATAAAAAGGGATGAGGTCTGGGAAACTTCAGTGTTAGTGGCTTTTTTCCATATTCGTGTGTATATTACACACACATTTGCATCCGTGCTGGCTTCCAAGACAAGCCCACGGGGCATGCATGATAAACAGCTTGTGATTGTGCCTGTCTTTTGTTACTTGGATTCAGCGGCATCACCTGAAGATAGACTGCAGGGAGATAAGACTCATCTTGGTCATCTGAACTCACCGATGGGGTGCCGTATTGGTGCTGGAGGGTTCTTTGTTTATCCCAGTGTTTTCCATTACTGAGGGTGGAATCAAGCCTAGATAAATAAGATTCTGCTGTTGCTGGAGTTCATGAAATTTTCAGACATTAGAATCTCCTATGTCAGGGTTGTTAATAATCATTTTCCTGGCCGGATCACAGTGCTAGCTAAGTGTTCAAGAGATAATACAGTCAGAGAAGTACCTTTAGCTTTTTTTGTAATCCTTCATTCGGATAATTTCTGGCTGGATTAGCTTCCTCCTTCCTACCATTAAGCATCTCTGTCCAGCCATTTCCTGTGGGGGGTGGGGGCGGTGGGGCTGGCAAAGTCCCGAATTCCAGACTTTGGGAGACTCCAGTCTGTGTTGGTTGAGGGGCCATCATTCGGTCTCACGCTTTTGTTTTAAAATGTTTCAATTTTTTTTAAGGATCTGATTTCTTAACTGGGGAACAGTGGCTCCAAGTTCAGGTTGGTGCACCCAGCCGAGGTCCTGGGAGCTGAAAAGGGCAGGGTGGAGTTGGCATTCTAAATGCTTCACTCTGTGCTTATCTACGTGTCTGTCACCCAGGAGCTTTGCAATCGGAAAGACATCAATATGGCACCAGCTGGGTTCTGAGCTCCGGCTCCCCACCAGGCATCCTCCTCCCTGTTCTGGCCCCAGCCCTGGGGCCCTTCTTCTCTCCCTTCCTTGAGTACCTTCTCTGCAGCTAGTGACACCCAGTCACTGTTTGCCTTGGTGTTTCACCTCCGAATAAAGGAAGATGAATTAAATATGTTAGGAGAAAGTAAGATCTGGGACAAAACAAGACAAAGGAAGCACGCAGTAAGACCTTTGAAAACTGGTCATACAAGACTTCTCCCTCCTTCCCTCCAGGAAGGCAAAGATCAGAGATGGAGAGCTGCCATTATCCCCCATGTATTAGAGGAGAGATCCAAAGTTCTAGGAAACGCCAGGAAAGTCAGGGAGCCTTCCAAGACGGCCGAGGGAAGCCAGCAGGGTCGTCGCTCCGGGGAGGATGAGCTCATACAAGGAGGGCACCGTGCAGTGGAAATGATAACTTCCCCGGGCCTCAGCCGTGGCAAACAGCTTCCTGGGGATGGCTTGTGGAGTTCAGCCTGGTCTGTGCCTTTTTTTTAGATGTTCTCCCGGTTTCTAGCATGTGTCCTGTGGCTCCAATGGAGAGGCCATTCTGCAGCTGCTTTTGGGGTGACTGTGACTCTGGGGGCCGGGCGTGTGCCCGTGAGGGAGGAGCAAGTGTGAACAGAATGAATTGTGGACCTCACGGCGTGCACAGCTCTTTCCTTCTTGGCCTCTTCCTTTCTCCTCTGACCCCAGCCTTTTTCTTTTATATCCCCAATGCCCATCCAGCGTGGCAAGGTTTTATATCCAATTCCCATCCAGTGCAGAAAGGTTTGCTTTTCAGATGTATGTGCTGAGCAGAGCTGAGAGGAACTTTCCTGAAGGAAATGCTCTGACGTTCTGAACATACTCACTGCTACCCCTGCGGGCATTTGTACATAAAAATGCAAACAGGCCTGAGATAGACTGTATTAGTAAGTGTCACAGAGAAGCGAGATGTATTTTTCGCAGATATGGCTAAAGCAGATTATTGCAGTGAGTGAGGGAGACGGAGGCGAGGGGAGGGCTGGGCGCTGAGGCTGAGGGTCATGGCCGCCTCCCCTGTTCCCCCGGAGCTGAAACACTGAAGGGGCCTGAGTCTGCCTGGACTGGTGGCGGCTCCTGGAGGATAGAGGGCCTCTTGAGGACCCTGTGCTGATTCTGGAGCCCCTGCGCTCCTGTTTCTGCATAGAGACAGGCAGCGTGACTGTGGTAAAGCCAGTGGATCACGTCCAGAAAGGCCAGAGGCAGTGAACCCCCCAGGTTCGGCGGAGGGGCTCAACCACCCACATGTGGTGGCCACGACCCGCCTCTGACTCGGTGGAGGATGGGGAGGCCCGGTCACACGGAGCCGTGTAAGCTGGGGGAGCTCAGGGCAGTGGTTGGCGGGGCTGGGAGCACCGCAGGGTCCTGGGAGGGAAGGCAGGGGCTCAGGTTGTGATGGCCGATTGTGCAGCTTTGGCCACAGCACCCCAAACTCTCTCTAGTTCAGTTTCTTTATCTGCGAACAGAGGGTGTTAACATTGTCTCAGAGACTCATGAGTCCCAACAGGGTCACAGACCAGGGGAGGTTGGATCTTTGACAAGAACGTTGTTCAAAATTCCAAGATGTCATTTTTTTCCCCCTGCAGATTAGCTAGGTTTAACACCTGTCAGCAATATGGCTATGTCACTGTGTCTTGTAATGGCAGTATTCACGATAGAACAAAGTTCAACCCCAGGCGGGTCCTCCTGGTGTCCTTGTGGGCCTCTGGACAGAGGGCCTGATGCTAAGACACTTTCCACACCCTGGGAGTCCCATGGCTGTGTTCCAACCCTGAAGTCTGGTTTCTTTATGTTGGCCAGGTTCACTCTGGGATCCTCAGCTTTGCATGGACCCCTGACACCTGCCCTTGGATTCCCCCTTGTAGAAAACAGCCATTCCTATTGTGATGGTTAATTTTATGTGTCAACTTGACTGGGATCTGGGGTGCCCAGACATTTGGTCAAATGTTACCCTTGAGTGTGTCTGTGAGAGTGTTTTCAGATGAGATTAATATTTAAATCAGTAGACTGAATAAAGCAGATTGCCCTCCCTAGTGTGGGTGGGCCTCATCCAATCAGTTGAAGGCCTGAATAGAACAAAAAGGCTGACCCTCCTCTAAATCCTTTTAAAAAAAAAATAGAAAAGTACCCTTTTATTGAGAAGTAAGACAAGTGTATTTACAATATTCAGTTGTTAGATCATATAATCTGTGATATATAATTCTGATGGCCTTTGAACTAGGACATTGGCTTTTTCCTGCCTTTGAATTTGAATTGAAATAGCAGCTCTTCCTGGGTCTTGAGTCCACTGGCGTTCAGACTGGAACTACACCATCGGCTCTTCTGGGTCTCCACTTGCCTACTCACATTGCAGCTCTTGCAACTTGTCTGCCTCTGTAACTGTGTGTGCCAATTCCTTATATTAAGTCTATTTATTGATTCTGTTTCTCTGGTTCTATTGCTTCTGTTTTTCTGTAGAATGCTGACTAATACAGCCATCTGCCAAGTGCAATCATACTTTGTGGCCTACCCCACATGCCCCCAGCTCTGTTTCAGGATTTCCTAGGAAGGCAGTGAGTGAGCAGAGCAGTAGAGGTTGGGGTCTCATGGTCTAGTCTTCATGTAACAGCTAGTGGGTCAGAGACTTACAGTCACAGGGACTTTACTTTTAGAAAGTACAGTGCATAAAAATTTAAACTGGTGCAAAAGGAGAAGTTAGGAGCTAATTTTTCACTTGAAGAATAGGTTTCTCCACAAGGTCCCTTTAATGAACAAGCTCCCTCTTTTATATTGAAGATTTTGATTTACACATGGATTACCTCCAATGAGCCCCCCGCCCCTCTGCTGCCAGCCTCTCCTGCTTAACCTTGAGTGACCTTATTGATCAATTAACAAGGTTAATAATATGATGGCTTATTTCACAGACTGTTCTCGAACAACTGGCATGGACCTGGGAGTTGCCCTGTGGCAGAGAGAGCTTTGGTTGATTTGAACCCTTTTTGTTTATTTGGGTTTCATTTTATTGGATTGACCCTGAGTCAATATTTGAGTCCTTTTCTCATTATTCAAGGGCTTGCAGCAAGCCTCAGCTCACCACTGCAATGACACATATCCCAGAGGGAAGGCGCCAGGGAACTGGAATCATTTCTGATGGGTCCTACCAGGGATTCCTCTCGTCAGAAAGTGGCGTCAGGCTCAAAAGAGCTCTCAAGAGTCAATGGGATAGAGATTTTTCTGTTTGTCTTGACAGCAGAATGCTCTGTCCAACACAGACCCTTGGCAGGAGTCAGCAAATGTCAGTATTATCTGAAATAGAAGTGTAAAAATATCTATTCATAGATGCTTATTCAGTAATAAGCAAAGCTTATGGGCCCCTGGCCCTTCCATTCTTGTGTTAATAACCTGGGCATTTCAGAGTCTCTGTTGATCAGCACAAGCCTGGGAAACACCCCCTCCTAGGGTCTCGGGAAACCTTTCCCAAGCTCCCCTCCCTTCCCAGATGTCACCCACACTCATTCCCACCACATCATTCACCCTAAGGTGAAAGTGACAGATAACAACTTAGTAGGATGCTTCAGAGACTTGCAAGTGCGAGGTCCAGTTAATGATATTAATAACGCTTTAAAGGGTGCAGATTTTTTTTCTGAGGATAGAGACCTCCCAAACTCCCCCAAATCACAGAGTGGGTACCCCAGTCCTTTATGTGATGGTGATTCTTCCATATGCCCTGGATGAGTATTCTATGAGAAAATGACTATCTTTAGAGTCTCCTACGAAGCCCCAAATGAAGTGTGGACTCGACTTATCAGACCACAGCAGTCGGCAGTGACTCTGTACGGTGCAGGTGTCAGAGTAGATTTTTTAAGAAATAAATTTATGTATGTATTTATTTATTTTTGGCTGCGTTGGGTCTTCATTGCTGCGCGCGGGATTTCTCTAGCTGCGGCGAGCGGGGGCTACTCTTTGTTGCGGTGCGCGGGCTTCTCATTGCGGTGGCTTCTCTTGTTGCGGAGCACGGGCTCTAGGCGCACGGGCTTCACTAGTTGTGGCTCGCGGGCTCTAGAGCGCAAGCTCAGCAGTTGTGGTGCACGGGCTTAGCTGGTCCGCGGCATGTGGGATCTTCCCGGGCCAGAGCTTGAACTCCTGTCCCTGCATTGGCAGGCGGATTCTTAACCACTGTGCCACCAGGGAAGTCCCCCGAGTAGATTTTTTAATAGAGGTCGTCCACATGATGTGAATTAACGGAGTGATTTCCCACGCTTCCCTTTTGTGGTAGTTCATGCAGCGTGTGTACCTGCTCATGCTATTTATCCCTTCCCTTACATCTCCACCACCTCTTGCCCGAGCTTTTATCTTGAGCACTCACATTCACTGGCCTCAGGTTGACCATCTACGTCGCAGGCAGCTCTTTGCAAGCAGAGGCCAGCTCTGCAGAGAGCCGTGCGCTGCCAGGTGACACCTCAGGGGTGCATTCCTACCTTCAGCACAAGCGGACCACGCTGGTAAACACTGTGTCCCCTGCTCTAGATAGCGTGGGACAGCTGTGAACGGGGCAGCCACGCTTGCAGACCCACGCATGAAAGGTGTGGGTGACACCCAGCCACGGCATAGGAGGGAGCTGGCCGGCGCCTTCCTGGGGGGTCTCCAAGGTTTTCTGGGTGCGATCTCCAGGGGCCCCTGCCTGGGAGCAGTGCTCTCCTGTGCCGCAGCCCTCGCCTCTGCTGTGAAGCCTTAGTTGGGCCTGGGAAACCACTCAAGGGTTGTCCCCTCTCTGCCTAGTAGGTGGAGGCAGAGGACGACGTCGAGACGTTTTGAAATTAATTAGAGTGCGATAAGTGTTATGAAACAGCAGTACAGCCCGTGGAACTGCCATCAGAGCCAGCTGCTGGCAGGGCGCTCTGACACCCTGACTTGCTAGATGCTTTTGCCACCCGTGGCTGTTAGGTTCCTGTGGTGTGGAACGGGCGTTTGGGGGCCCACCCCAGCTTAATCGGAAGTCAGGGAAGTGATGGAGGGGGAAAGAGGCGTTAAGACAGAAGGAGGAAATGGGATGGGTGTTGAAGAAAAATATCAGGATGCCATTTCTACTGCCCCTTCGTTGTTACTTTGTGTAAAAGGGAGTAAGGCCAGGGTCTCCTGCTTCATTCGCTTTGTAATGAAAAGGAAATAATGCTGTGCAGACCCCGGGGATCTCCTAATGCTTATTGAGTTGGACACAGTCAGATTTCCATGGCCCATTTCCATGCCTTTTGCAGAATCATCCTGCCCCACGCACATTCGATTGTAGCTATGGGTCACTGGAGGTTGTGCATGTGTGTGCACTATGGACGGAATGTGTCCCCCCAAAATTCATATGTTGAAACCTAACCCCCAATGTGATGGTGTCAGGAGTTGGGGCCTTTGAGAGGTGATTAGATCATGAGGGTGGAGCCCCCTTGATGGGATTAGTGCCCTTATAAAGAGATCCCAGAGAGCTCCTTGCCCCTTCCCCCATTTGAGGACACAGCAAGAACATGGGAAGTGGGTTCTCACCAGACACTGAATCTGCCAGCGCCTTGGACTTCCAGCCTCAAGAACTGGGAGAAATAAACATCTGTTGTTTAGAAGCCACCCAGTCTATAGTATCCTGTTGTAACAGCCTGAAAGAACCAAGTGTCAGGTGTCTAAAGACAGACTCTCAAGCTTTGATAGAAAATATCTGGGCATGTCTGGGCCATGCTGTTCTGCTCTGTAACTGATGGCAGGTAATTGAGCTCATCAGGCTGGACAAAGTAGTCACCAAACTAAGGGCAGAGGTTAAATCGGGTGATGTTGCTTTTTTCAGGAACACACTGATTTATTTTATTAACTTGTGTTTTTGTTTTAAAGTCATACAGCCTCATGGGGTAAGTTCACTTTAAATTTACTTTCAGAGGTGATGCAAAGTTAAGGAGATGTATATATGTATATGTATATATATGTATATATATATCTTTTTCTCTGCATCTGGAAGGACAATTCCTTTTTCTAAAAGAAAATCTCACTGGAATGAAAGATCCCCAGACTCCACCATCAGAGGCTGAGTAGTAGAAGAATTCTGACTTCAGAACGAGTGCTGACTCTGTATCCCCTCTCTGCCACCTACCAGCCGTGAGAACCTGGTGAGTTGGCTCCTTTCCTCACCTGTGACATAGTGTGAGCAGATTCGATGAGATGATGGCACAGAGAGACACCCACTCACTAAAAAATCATTCAAAGCCCCGTAGCAGTGATTTGCCACCATCTTCTGTTTAATACATTTCTAGCTGGAGGCTTAATTTTTAAAAAAATATGTGACCTCTTTGAGAAGGATCATTCTGGACAGCAACGACTGTGGATTTCATGGCTGCAGGCCCCGGGCTTGTGTCCCCCTGCTCTGGGGCCGTTCTCCAAGGTGGGAGGTTGGAAGCAGAGAGCCTAGAACACCATCATGATGGCTTCCCTTCACTAGGAAACTGGAGGAACAAAAATGCACATCCAGCAGCTGTCATTTGCAATCATATCCATTTGTGCAAGGGCCCTGTGGCCAGTAGGGAGACCTTTCCCATAAGGGGAGCTGGCTGCCTCTCCCCCACAGTCGTGTGGTCTCCCAGCCTGCCCGCTGGCACATATGAGTGGCCTGGTAGAGACAGGGCTTGGAGCTCTCTGAGCTGGACACTGGGACCTGGCTACTCTTGTCCCTGCAGTTGACCCCAGATTGTTCCTCTTCTGGGGCAGATTTTATGGCCCCACTCCTGCCTGTTTTTGGCTGAGTGCATACTCCTAGCATCCATAGAGCTGCCTATGTGGTTCCCTGGTGGCCAGTCTGGCAGGTGCAATGCGGTTTATCAATGGACGAAACCCTTGAGCACTTGCTTATATATTCTTGTTAGTAACTTAACACGGCATTGTGACATGTTCACTGACCCACATAGACAGAATCTCTATAATAAACAACTGTTTTGCCGTCTCCAGTCTGCCACTTGGGCTGGCTTGAAAACAGGTCTTTCTGGTGTCTCCTAGAAGCAAGTGGCAGTGGGGCCAGCGGCAGTGATTTCTGTGAAGGTTGAGGAGCCCAGGCTGACGTCTGGAGGTGGGCAGGTGCCTTTGGGGTGCAGAGTGGCCCTGCTGGAGATGTGGCCAGCACACACAGCCTAACCCGCCTTATGAAGTCTTAGGGTCAGAAGGAACGTTTCAAGATCCTCCCATGCAAGTTCTTCACCTTTTCACATTGCCCAAAATATCTGATGCCAGCTGTGCATGTTCTCACAAGAAAAAGGCACATATGCACACACACACCTGCAATTTTGCCGACAATTTCAGGAGTTCACCGACTGCCTGAAATTTATATACGGACCACAGATAAGAGACAACTGAGCCAGGGTACTCTGGATCGCCCCATTCCCTTATTCACTGGTGAAAAGACTATGGTGCCCTCATTTCTGGCTACCTAGCTAGTTTGTGGCTGTTTATAGATGTTGGATATTAACCCCTTATTGGTCATATCATTTGCAAATATCTTCTCCCATTCAGTAGGTTGTATTTTTGTTTTGTCGATGGTTTCCTTTGCTGTGCAAAAGGGTTTAAGTTTAATTAGGACCCGTTTGTTTACTTCTGCTTTTGTTTCCTTTGCTTTAGGAGATGGATCCAAAAATTTATATATATATTGCTGTGATTTATGTCAAAGAGTGTTCTGCCTATGTTTTCCTCTAGGAGTTTTATAGTATCTGGTCTTAAATTTAGGTCTTTAATCCATTTTGAGTTTATTTTTGTGTATGGTGTTAGAGAGTGTTCGAATTTCATTCTTTTAAATGTAGCTGTCCACTTTTCCCAGGACCATTTATTTTAGAGATTGTCTTTTCTCCATTGTATATTCTTGCCTCCTTTGTCATAGATTAATTGACCATAAGTGCCTGAGTTTATTTCTAGGCTCTCTATTCTGGTGCATTGACCTATGTGTCTGTTTTTGTGCCAGTACCATACTGTTTTGATTACTCTAGTTTTGTAGTATAGTCTGAAGTCAGGGAGCATCACATCTTTGTTTTTAAGCATCTGCCTGCTCAGACCCAATCCCAGTTGTCCTGTGGGCAGTGAGAATGAGCCTGCCATTGGAAATTAATTTTTATAAATGGTGTCAATTACGTTTCTTTGGTAGTGGAGAAATCACACTCTTAGAGAATGAACGCAAAAGGAAATTAAAGACACCACCACCAGCATAAATAGATGAGGAATTCATAAGTATTATAATATCTCATGGATTAAAGATGATGTCTTTTAGCCTAGAATAGTGCCTGTGACATCAGCCTGTTTGTATATCTGTTTTAAGTTATTCATTTTATGTGGGGTGGGATCAAGTGGATTGAAGATTAGGTGCCAGTGAGGATACACTTGTTTTCTGGTGGATGCCCTGCCCCTCCCCTGAGCTTTAGAAGGACAAATGGGAAATGTTTTAAAATGCAGGAATTGCAATTTGAGGACGGGGAGGGAAAATTCTGTGTGAGAGTCATTGAAGGACTCTTACAGGAGGTTTATCTTGGGACTATGAGACATGGCTTAACATAATGATCTCTTCAGCACAGTGCTTGTGGAAGGGGAAGTACTGCTCCTGCCAGGGGTCTTCAAGGGGAGCTATGAATTTCTCAGCAAAGTGGGGTGTTCCAGGACTGGCAGGTGTCATGTCAGTCCTGACAGAAAAAACCCTCAGCCATGAATAGTACATCTGATGAAGGCAAATACTAGAAGAAGCTTAAATTCAGTTATAGAACCAGATTATCAAGGGTGGATTATATCTGGGAAAGATTCAATCCCAGGCTAGCTTCACTCTGAATATTTTTGGCATGCAGCTTATTTTTGAGCCGTTTTTCCTTCTCAGTTGGTGTGTGCTTGGGAAATGCATGCTAATTTTTAACATTAGTTTTATACACACACACATATTATATGAGAAAGTTATACAGAGCAAGGCAGACCTGCTTCCTTGTCTCCCCTCCCCCACCCTTATCATGCCAGCCAGGTGTGTCACCAAGCCTGTTGGTTTTGCATTTGCTTTTGTATTCGCTGTGGCCTCGGATTTTCTTGTCACTTTTCACCTTTATTGTTTTGGTTGATTAAGAGCTGACTATCTCATTGTTTTGAGTTTGAGAGCTAGTAAAAAAAGCTGATTCTAAACATACACAAGAAGTCAGTGGGATAAGGGTGTCTTGGAGATGGAATTTGTTTCAGGAGAAAATCTCATTTAGGATTAAAGACACCACTGTCAAAATCCTGCAATTTAAAAAAACGTTGGGAATTCCCTGGTAGCACGGTGGTTAGGACTTGGTGCTCTCACTGTCGGGGAAGGGGCTCCGGTTCAATCCCTGGTCGGGGAACTAAGATCCTGCAAGCCACACAGCACGGCCAAAAAAAAAGAATAAACTGTGAACTAATGGGCTGAAAACTTAGATTCTGGTTCCTTTCCAAGGAAGCACATTTTTTTTCACTCTTGTGAATTTCTCACAACAAAATTTGCTGCTGCAGTGAAAGCCCGTGCTGTTTTTGAGAAAGGAAAAGTGCCTTCAACTTTTTTACTGCCTAAAACATTCTCAGATACAGACAAATAGTTTTTTCTTCTGTCATGTGTACACATGATTTTATGATAATGCAGGATACAATGATGACGTCAATTTTGTTATTGTTTAGAATGAACTGAATGTTATCAAGAATATTTACAGTTAGTTCAAACAATGATATGCCTTTTCCATGTATCCAAGGCTTTAACAGGTTAGGTCTTTCCAGTTAAAAAAAAAAAGTCTTAATTTTTAAAATCAAAGATTTTTTTTCCAGTTAAGGGAGCAAAACATTTAGCTTTCCAAGAAATGCATGGTGCCAGAATGGTTCATTTGGGTGTATTACTCACTTAAGGTTTTATGTCCTTTGGAAAGTTAACGAATAAATATTTAGGCAATTTTGAAAGGATGGCAAGATGCCAATATGTTACACTAGCAGAACACAGAAAGAATGTACAGGACAATTTATTGTTGTCTGTCAAGGATTTAATGATGTGAAAGATTTAAAAAATTGGAGATATATATTCACTTACTGTAGAAAAAGCTTCTTTCTCCTTAAATGTTCTTTTAAACGTCTGTGTTGGCTCAAATGTTCCTTTGTTCACTAAAGGATGTAGACAAGTGTCTTAGTAAATTAACTTGGTTGTTAATGTCTTTTTGAAGTTCATACTCAGGTTTAAAATTTCAGACTGTTGAACTTTAATATATCAGTTAAGATTAAGGTTGGCTGCAAGTCATAGAAAACTACAGATAATTATGAGTGAAACAGGATAGAGGCTGTTTCTCTCTTGTACAAGTTCTCGTGGGTAGTCTGGGGCTGGCGTGGGTTCGTGGTGTCAGGGACCCAGGCTCCTTCTAGCTTGTTGCTCTGCCTTGTGTGGCCTTGAGCTCATGCTCCAAAATGGGGCATCCATATCCCAGGCAGCAAAATGGATGAAGAGACAGAGGAAAAGGGGCCAAGGTGCATGTGAACTGGCCAGAGCTTAGGCGGTTAGCGACGCCTAATGCAAGCGGGGATGGGAAACGGAGTCTTCATTCTGAGACACAGGGGCTTGAAATCAGGGGCTTTCTCCCCATAAAAGAAAGAGAGGGACTTCCCTGGTGTTGCAGTGGTTGGGAATCTGCCTGCCAATGCAGGGGACACGGGTTCAATCCCTGGTTTGGGGAGATCCCACATGCCGTGGAGCAACTAAGCCCACGCACCACAACTACTGAGCCTGCGCTCTAGAGCCCGTGAGCCACAACTACTGAGCCCATATGCCACAACTACTGAAGCCCGTGTGCCTAGAGCCCGTGAGCCACAACTACTGAGCCCATATGCCACAACTACTGAAGCCCGTGTGCCTAGAGCCCGTGAGCCACAACTACTGAGCCCATATGCCACAACTACTGAAGCCCGTGTGCCTAGAGCCCGTGAGCCACAACTACTGAGCCCATATGCCACAACTACTGAAGCCCGTGTGCCTAGAGCCCGTGAGCCACAACTACTGAGCCCATATGCCACAACTACTGAAGCCCGTGTGCCTAGAGCCCATGCTCTGCAACAAGAGAAGCCACTGCAATGAGAAGCCCACGCACCACAACGAAGAGTAGCCGCTGTGCGCCGCAACTAGAGAAAGCCCGCACACAGCAACGAAGACCCAACGCAGCCATAAATAAATAAATTTTTAAAAATGCTTAAAAAAAAAGAAGTAGCAAAGAGAAGCAGTAACGATACTGCCCTGCTTTGGATGTAGAACCTTTTCCTTCCATGAAATGGCACCCAGGTTAAGGATTTCTCTCCATTTTCACGATAGCATTTAGGTAGCAGATATTCACGCCCAATTTTAGCAGTGGCTAAATTAAGGCATTGATTGCAGAAAAACTTGCCTTGGGCCATATTTGAAATCTATGTTCTCGGCTTCTACTAATTACTTTTTTTTTTTTTTTTTTTTTGCATCCATACCAAACTTGGTGCTTTATTATCATTTATATTATTGGTTGATTAATGGGCTAGATGCACCTGGGATGGAAAGGGGATCAAGTAAATAAAAACTTCCCCAGCAGTTCTTTCATAGATTGTCTTTTTAATATCAATCTCAGTACTTAGAGCTGAACGGACAGGGTCATTTGCGGCGACTGACAACCTTGGCTAAGATGCGGATGGATGATTCTGGGTCATGTTTCATGGCCAGGAACCTACACCTCTTCTCATTCTGATAAGAACCGGACTGCTTTATCTTTGCTGCCCACAATCCATATCCACACGCATATTTCATGATTTTCTTACCTTCCAGTGGCTTCTGAAAAAAAAAAAAAAAATAAAAGAAAAAAGAGAGAAAGACATGTCAGAGGCGAGAGCAGAAATAAACACTTTCCTGTCACTGGCCCTGAGGCATCAGGATGGATGTTCCCCCACAAATCTGAGTGGCACACATGGGGTTTTAGCAGCCATCCCCAGCCTCTCACTGTGGCTGGTGTGGGAAGAAGAGGGAGGGGTGCATCAGGATGGATCTTCCCCCACAAATCTGAGTGGCACACATGGGGTTTTATGCTAGGATTTGGCTGGAACAACACAAAGAAGGGCTATTTTTCTACTCTTTAACAAGACATGGCCTCAAAGTGGTCCACACCTTCCTGCTAGGATTTGGCTGGAACAACACAAAGAAGGGCTATTTTTCTACTCTTTTCAATAGATGGGCTTGAAAGAGGTGGGGCTTTCCCCTTAGAGCAGACCGTGGAGAGCAGAACATAGAATTACAGGCAAGTTCTCTGCCCTTTAGGGGTTAGGCTTCGAAGAAGCTCTTCCACGGGGCACTGATGGGTGTTGGCAGCGCCGTTACAGTTCCAGAACCCTTCCCAGGGCGCCGGGACAGACCGACACTGCCCATGGTCTGTTTGAAGAAAAGGAATTACAGGAAAGAGGACCCTCCATGGGTCACTTAGTAAGACCATGGCAAAGCCGGGATGCCCAGAGAGGATGTGGTTTTGGTTACGTGGAGGATGGTGGATGGGGTGGGGGGGAGGGGGAAGAAAGCTATGTAACTTTTTCCTTTCTCTCCCAGAGCAGAATCATTCGCTGTGTGCACCTGTCCAGGTGTGCTCACCTGCTTTTAGACCTCACTGAGGAAGGAGGCAGATGAGGCCCAGCATCACCCATCAGTGTGCATCTGCTCTGGTGGGGCTGGGCAGTCAGCCTGGGAGCCTTTCTCATCTGGGACTGGAGGAGCCCCTGCTGTCACTGCTGTTGCTGTGACCTGCCTTCCTAGTGACTGAGAATATATTTGATATACAGGCAGACCCGGTTTTATCGCACTTTGCTTTATTGTACTTCATTGTGTTTTTTACAAACTGAAGGACTGTGGCAACCCTGCATGGAGCAAGTCTGTCAGAGCCATCTTTCCCCTTCACGGCTGTGTGTCACATTTTGGAAATTCTTGCAATATTTCAAACTTTTTCATGATTAGTGTGTTTGTTTGTTTTTTTTTTCATTAGAAATTTATTTTCCATGAAAGATTATGACATCCATGCTTAGTGTATTTGTGATGCTGATCTGTGATCAGTGAGTGATCTTTGATATCACTATTGCAAAAATATTATGACTCCTTGAAGGCTCAGCTGATGGTTAACATTTTTTAGCAATGAAATATTTTAAAATTAAGGTATATGTACATTGTTTTTTTAGACATAATGCTCTTGCACACTTAACAGACGGCAGTATAGGGTAAACATAACTTTTCTATGCACTGGGAAACCAAAAATTTTAGTGACTCGCTTTATTGCAGCATTTGCTTTATTTCGGGGTTTGGAGTTGAACCCTAAATATCTCTGAGGTGAGGCTGTATAGCAGAAAAGACCAGGCTTTGAGGCCTGGCACCACCCTTCACCTTGTGACTTCCGACACATTAAAGGATTGTCTGTCCTCTCTAGTGGCTTGGGACATTCTACCATTTTGTCACGGAGTCAGTCTCTCTTTCAGAAGATACCATGGTGTGGCTTCTTGGTGAGGGCTTCTCAGTGAAGTTCCACGCTATGCTCTGTACCTCATGTTTTGCTGATGAAAAATATCGTTGAATTCTCTGGCTAGTACAAAGAGGAGGAAACCGTACTGTTATTAAATACCTGCTATGTAAACACTTTTACATAGATTCCCTCCGTGAAGCTTCCCAGTAACCTTCTGTGGTTGGCATTCTATTTCTCCCTTTACAGACGACGAAACTGAGGGTCCTAGAGGCCCCTTGCCAGAGACGTCTGAGCTAATAGTTGACATATCCAGCATTCACATCTATGCCCACCTGACACCCCCAGCGCATACCCTTCTCTCTACCCTACACAGTTTCCCAGCTCAAAGCCGTTCTGCTTACTCAGCAATGAAGGGAAAATGGAAACCTGGTAGCCCCAGCCCACTGGGTAGTAGCAATGCCCTTTTTGTTTTAGTTCATAGTTTTTTTTCTATGAACAGTGGCCTGGGTCTGCCCTTATTCATTCTTTAGTTTTTTATTGTGCCCTAGCATATTCAAAACACTATCTGCTGGCTAAAATTCACTAAGGGGTAGAGCGATTCAGAAAATCTGATTCTTGTTTATAACATAGTAAGGAACATGGGGGATTTTAAGTATGCTCAAGCCTAGGTTTACCTGGGGACATAGGTTGCCCTGTGCAAAATGCTATTCTATGCCGTTATCCTGCTGTGTGCCTAGTCATGTATTCATTCCAGGAAGTACTTCATGGTATTGTTGTGTGCACAGCCTTGTGCTAGGTGCTGGGAAGGAAATAAAAAGAAATAACATGGACCCTGTTCTCTAGGAGCTAATGGTTTAATTAAAGAGATAGTATGTACCAGTGATTCTCACCTGGGGGTGATTTTGCCCCCAGGGGACATTCGGGGGTTGTGTGTGCTGTTATTGGCATCTAGTGGGTAGAGAACAGGAATGCTGCTAAACAACACACAGGACGGCCC
This sequence comes from Physeter macrocephalus, assembly GCF_002837175.3. NCBI lineage: Eukaryota > Metazoa > Chordata > Mammalia > Artiodactyla > Physeteridae > Physeter > Physeter macrocephalus. The sequence goes on along the minus strand of NC_041224.1, from coordinate 25,207,297 downwards.
CCAGGACAAAGAACGATCCAACCCAATGTCAGTCGTGTCGACACTGAGGAACCCTGGTGTGTCCCAAGGGGCAGCATGTGATAATGCTGAGGACCAGCGTGGGGGGTTGGGGGGGGTGGGGAGCCCCGGTGGGGAGCCCCCTGAGCGGAAGTCACAGGGGAGAGATCAGGGCACACCGGACCGGCTGTGAACATGAACCGTAGTAGAATTTCGGCCCCTGGAGGAGGGAGGGGAAGGGAAGTGTATTGGTGTGTGTATGTGTATATCTGTATATGTGTGTATGTGCAGGTGTGGACGCATGTGCATGTTTGCGCGTATGTGTGAATGTGCATGTGTATATGGGTATATGTGTGCACGTGTGGGTGTGCGCGTGTGTGCATGTATGCACACGCGTGTGCATGTATATGTACGTGCACGTACATGTTTACATGTGTATCAATATGTTTGCACATGTGTATATATGTTTGCATATGTGTACATGTGTGTATGTTTGCAACTGTGTGTGCGTGTGTATGTGTTTCCGTGTGTGTGTGTTGCTGGGCTTGTGGGAGGAGCCCTCGCTTCTCCCCCTGCTTGTGCCGCCAGGTGCCCGCATGTAATGTATTTAAATACATTAAATGAGATGCGTGAACCAAAAACAACTCCTGGGAGCCAGGTTGCGGCCTGGTGGCAGGTCCCTTGGGGTGGCGTGTGTCACAGCCATCTGGCAGCCTGGGCTACTTTTAACAAGTGAGGAGAGAGTGGCTGGGCAGAGGGGAGGGAAGGAGAGAAGGGACGTTGGCGGAAGCAGGCTGATGGGGAGCGGGGGTGGGGGGGGGGCGGCACTTGGAAACAGAGATCTTATCAGGAGACAGAACATTCACGTCAGGCCCCACTGAGCTGGGCTGGCTCCACCCTTATGAATGAATGCATTTGATGGAGGATTAACTGACAGTGATGACTTAGTCTGATATTTTTGTTTTGTGTTTCCTAACAAAACAGTCTTCTTTCCTCTGTTTTTGGGCCAGTCCTTCCGAGCTAGGTCTGCGGCTCCTGCAGGGTGGTCTGGAGGATGGAAGATCATATTAGAACGTTTCTCTGAGCATCCTGCTTTGTGGTGGTATTAAAGGTGCCAGGTTTAAGAGTCCAAGCTCCTAAGCAGGCAAAACACTGGTCTTAGGACAGTCAGCGTTTCTCAGGAGACTTGAACTTCCTTCTGAGGGCACCTGGCCGGCTTTGTTACGGACAAAGTACCCCACAGGTGTCCTGCTTTCCTGCCTTCGCTGGAGCATGGTAATCAGATCGGGAGCCTATTGACCAGACCTGGCAAGGCTGGGTTTGCGAGCCGCTGGGTACGTGTCCTACTGGAGACCCCGGTGGGCGCTTTGTCCCCTTCTCTCCCCTCCCGGGAGGTGGCTGCTCTCCCAGGTTGTCCCTGCTCTGCATCCATGTCCCCTCTGACTGTTTCCTGAGATGTGACCCACATCTCTCGGAGGCAGGGCTGAAGCCTCACCGGTTGGGGAATTTCAGTGGTTGATGACAACAGAGCTGTGGTGTCTCACCTCTTCCCGCTTCCAACAGAGAGAACAGTCATGGACCAACATCACCTTGTTCCTTAGGTGTTTTTTGTTTTTTTTCTGGCTTGCTGTTTATTTTTGAGGTGTTTTATCATCATTATTACCCCCATCCCCCTGATTGGTGCAAAGGCAGTGAGAGCGTGAGAAGTGCTGGTGGAGCAGGTGCAGGATTGCAGGCGGCTAAGGTGAACCTTGATGGCGGGGCCTGTGTGGCCGCCCTCTGGACACGAGGACGGCGGACTCCCAAGAGTCTTCGAGAACTGAAGTTGTTGTTAAGAGCTTCTGGACTTCTTTTCTCTCAAGGTCCCAGAGAAATGAACATTCTTCTGCAAAAACCCAGCGTGGAATAGGAAGGCAGAGATCGTCTAAGACCTGCTGTATAATTTTAAAGGCGATAAAACTGTGATGTAGAAGCTTCTCGAAGGTGGATCCAAGGCTTCCACATGTTATAATATCAGGAAGATTGGCCTTTACTTTCTGGAGGGGACTTCCCATGGCCTGAGTGGTCCATCTGGCGACTTCCTTGGGCCGAAGTTGTGCCCTTTACAAACAGGGTCTGTCCTTCTTTTGTTTATTCAGCTCAGTCGTGCAACCAAAAATAAATAATAGTGAAAGCAAATGGGGCAGCATCAGAGTCTGTTTCACAAGAATTTAGTTATGCTTCTCACGGCAAGATTGGGGCTTTTCTGTGCTTTGAGGCTTTATTGCTGTTTGTTCTTTATCCAGGCCAGCCCTGCAAGCTCGGGCTTGTACCACATACTAACAAGATAGAGCAAGGAGGGCTGCTCTGATGGAACAGGTGATTTCAGACAGCTGCCTTCTTCCTCGTCCTCCTCCCGACCTTTTCTGCCCCCATCACATCACATCACGTGTATACGAGAATTTACCATTTCCCCCCAAAGAAGGGGCACTCCAGAATTCATCCTTTTGTATAAGAGTCATAGACTAGAAGCAGGGGGGATCTAGGTGGATTCCAGTCTCTACTACATGCTAAATGTGTGAGAGCTGGCAAGTCACTTAACTTCCTAAGCCTTTATTTTCTCATCTGTGCAATGGGTATATTATGCCTGTCTAGCCAGCTTCCTGGGGTTGCTGTGAGGATCAGAGGAAACAGTGTATGAGCCAGTGCTTGGGACATTTAAGATTCTCTACAGGCTGTAAAGGAGTAAATGGAAAGACCCAGGCCGTCTCGCTTCTGCTCATCCAGTGCTGGGTACCACCAGGCATAGGCCGGAGGGTGGGACCCTGCTACTTCCGGTCACGTTGTATCCTTAGCTCCTAGCACAGCTCAATAAATGTTTGTGCAGTTAATGAAAGGAAGCAAGAAAACAGTCTTTTAATATTCCCCATAGAAAGGCAGAGCTGGGAACTGTTTTCCAAAGGAACTGCACTAATTAGAGGAAATGATTAATTGGGTTGTTTGTTACAGGGCTGAGCACCTCATTAAAATTTTTTGAGGATAGCAAAAGAATTGAAATCAGGGTCTCCCAGATCTATCTGCACCACCAGGTTCATTGTAGTGTTATTCACGACAGCCACAATATGGACTAAAAAATCCTAATGTCCATTGACAGATGAATGGATAAAGAAAATGTGGTATACACCTACAATGGAATATTATTCAGCCTTAAAAAAGGAAAGAGATTCTGCCATTTGTGACAACATGGATGAACCCAGAGGACATCACGTGAAGTGAAATAAGCCAGTCACAGAAGGACAAATACTGTGTGATTCCACTTATGTATAGAGGTATCGAAAATAGTCAAACACATGGAAGGAGAGAGGAGAATGGTGGTTGCCAGGGGCTGGAGGGAGGGAGAGATGGGGAGTTGCTTTTCAGTGATTATAAAGTTTCAGTTATCATGATGAATACGTTCTAGAGCATTGCATCTGTAGTTAACAACACCGTATGGTGCCCTTTAAAATATAAGAGGCTAGATCTCATGTTGGTTGTGGTAAGTGTTCTTGAAAATTTCTTTGAAAATTGTTTCAAAAGAAACACAGTTTTTAAAATTTATTTACTTATTTATTTATTTTTGGCTGCACTGGGTCTTCGTTGCTGCACGTGGGCTTTCTCTAGTTGCGGCCAGCGGGGGCTACTCTTCATTGCAGTGCGTGGGCTTCTCATTGCGGTGGCTTCTCTTGTTGCGGAGCACGGGCTCTAGGTGTGTGGGCTTCGGTAGTTGCGGCACGCGGTCTCAGGAGTTGTGGCTCAGGGGCTCTAGAGCACAGGCTCAGTAGTTATGGTGCGTGGGCTTAGTTGCTCCGTGGCATGTGGGATCTTCCCGGACCAGGGCTCAAACCCGTGTCCCCTGCACTGGCAGGCGGACTCTTAACCACTGCGCCACCAGGAAAGTCCCAGAAACACAGTTTTTAAGGATAGGCGAGGATGAATTTTTGAACACGTTGAAAGACTTACAGCTACTGTTTGAATATGCTTTACCGTCTGGAGTAAGGCTACAGCCTGGATTTTTCTCACAGCCCTGTTTCCTCACGATTCTTTGTTCCAGTGGGTAGTATGCACAGTATCCCTCAAGTTGATCAACACCATGGAGGAAACCAAGAGGCTAAGAAAACCCTGGAAACCCTGGTCCAGTGGAAATAAGGTTTCCTTTGGCATCTCAGCTGGTATCTGCCTCCTGCAGGTGGTGGCTTTGAGGATTCCATCCTGAGAGATGAGGGATGCCCAGCCATGGCGAGGCATCCCTTCTCTTTTTATTTTCTGTTCATCAGGGTGGGGAGGCTTAAGCTTACCGAGATGAGTCATATTGTGTTGAAGAGGGAGTCTCACCTCCTGGTTTCCACTGAGACAGTGATTTGCCGCTGACATCAGGAAATCCTATTGTTCCTTTTCCAGGAATGACGAGGGGAGTCATTGATTTAAGCCCCGCAGCTGCTCCCATTTCTGTAGGTTGCTGGCCAAGGGGGCCCCCAGAGGAAAGGCAGCTTTTACAGATTGGCACAAAGGCGCCGTGTATGGGCTAGTGGCACCCTGAAATTTCAGTTTCTAGAAATCCACCCATCAGGTCCCCCTCGACTCAGGCTCTTTCCCCCTCAGCTGGGCCCTTATCGCTGTTTCAGATTCTTTTATTTACTGATTCCCTTGCTGCCTCTCCACATCACGCATTTATCTTTCCCGTTTCCAGTTGGGATTATTTTGGTCCTTCCTTCATGTGAACGTAGATGCTTCTCAAGACTGTTTTCTAGAATGAGCTGCCCCTCTTTTCTCTCTGTGCATCTCCCGTGTTCACCTTATCTGTCTGATCTCCTGGGGAGCTTGCAAAGTGCAGAGCCCTGGGTCCTGTTCCAGCTTGTCTGATTCCCTGGGCCTTGGTGGGGTTGAGACCTTTTAACAGGCATCCCAGGACACCCTGCGAGACAGCTCTGGGATGACGATTCTCAAATCCCAATCTCCAGCTGGCTGCCTGCCCTCAGCGAGAAATCCTCACTTTCAACTCCATGCCCTTTCCCTCTGTCTATCTCTTTGGTACCTCAGACGAATCCTTCCAGAACGAAAGACGTCATTATGTGCGACAGCCAAAAGGTGGAAACAACCCAAAAATCTGTAGAGAGATGATTGGATAGACAAGATGTATACAATGGAATATTATTCAGCCTTAAAAAGGAAGGGAATCCTAACACAGGCTACAACATGGATGAACCTAGGGACATTATGCTACATGAAAGAAGCTAGTCACAAAAGGAAAAACACTGCTTGATTCCACTTACATGAAGTCCGCAGAGTCATCAAATTTGTAGAGACACAAGTACGATGGTGTCTACCAGGGGCTGGGGGGTGGGGAATGGACTCTTACTGTTTTGTGGGGTCAGAGTGTCAGTTTGGGAAGATGAAACAAGTTCTGGAGACGGATGGTGGTGATAGTTTCACAACGAGGTGAAGGTACTTAATACGTCTGAACTGTACGCTTAAAAACGGTGAAGATGGTAAATTTTATGTTACATATATTTTCCTGCAATTAAAAAAAACCAAACACATCTATCTCCCCCCCCCACTCACCACCAAGTGAACTCCTTATATTGATCCATATTTAGTTGGTCTAACCTGGAGAAAGCTGGGAGGAACCCACTTCACTTAGTTTGTGCATTTAAGCCAAAGTAATAACATCAGAAATATACTTGGCCCTTAGACTCTGTAAGTTTATTAAAGGAAAACGAATTCATAAGCAACATTAACACTTCTGGAAAATAGTCTCCCCACCCAAGACTGGGTTGGCAATTCTGGTGGAGTAAGAGGTCACCTTTGAGAGGGGGTGTGGGCACAGAGGCTGTGACCATTCACATCTTATTAAATTTTCTGAGATACAGGAAGGCATCTCAGAGGAGGAAGCAGCCTGTGCCAAAATGCAGGGGTTGGCGAGAACCTTCACTGGGTTCATTGCAAGGCTTTCCGTGCAGCAGCTGCTAATGGAAAGGGCCCTGGGCCAAAGGCACCACCTACCTTGGGTGAGCACGCTGATAGCTACCCTGAGCCTGGCACACACAGAGCTATTTCCTGACCTGGAATCCCGCTCTTGGAGGAAAAGTGATTAGAGACAAGTGTTGGACTGGACCAGTGTGGTTTTATCATGACACGAGTGAACATGGATTGTCACCTTCCTCTTAGATGTGAATTTGCGTGTCTTGACATGGGTGGGGTGATGGCATTCTTTTCGGCCAGAACTTTGAGGTTTGAGAATGTGACTTCTAAGTGAACCTTGTCCCCAGACAGGTGCTGGCAGATCCCTGCTGCTGCACTTAATACACTGGGGTTTGTCCTCCATTCACCGGGGACTTTGTCAGTGACCGTGGTTCAGAAGTAGCCACGGGGCACAAGGTGAATTACAAAAGCCCTGGGTTACACTGCTTATTCCCTCCAGGCCCCCTGGCTGGATGCATCACTGAAAAGAACATTCTCCGTTGTTGGCTGCTTTCATTATTGTGGGAAGGAAATGCCCTTAGACTTTCAAACAAAAATCATGTTGTGGGTATAGAAAAACCTGAATATAAACCCCAGCCCTAGCTTTCAGCACCCGTGTGTCCTGCTGGCCTAAACCTAGAGCCATACTGTTCATTTTAGGATGGTTTGGGAAGCTTTTTGAAACCTTCTCCAAAGCTGTCTTAAGAGCTCCTTTAATCATGTCCTGTTATCCACCACAAAAGCGTTCTTTCCTCAAGACGCACAGCTGAAAATTGACTGTATTTTCGCTAAGGTGGCTGCATACGGGTGAGGCAGAATTGGATCATTTGCTGAGAGCAGTGTGGTCCTAGTTTCTAGGCCAGCTGCCAGGGCAGCCTCGGGACCGCCCAGTAACTCAGCCCTTCTCCAGAGTCACTGACACATGTGATTTCATTCTGGCCATCGCTGAGTGAATCAGAGGGCCCTTCTGCAGGATGCAGAGGGGACACGGGTGTACAAGCTTGGCATTTTCTGAATTCCTGTGCATCCATTCTGCAGGAAGACAGTAGAAATGAATGCAGATGAATGCAGAAAGGCGGTGCCCACAAGCTTTGAGAAGCCTTATTAATTCAGCAGCAGTGTGTACACACTAGATTTCTCATTCCTTAAAGGCGGTCCCTGCTCTCTGATAAGAAGCAGAGACCGAGGGAGGGAAAGGATTAGGCCGTTAGGTCTTTGCAAAAGACCTGGATTCTGAAGCAGGGTGGTTTGACCTTCACTTTTCATTTCCTCAGCAGTTATACTGTGTGCGTGGCTTAAATGTGCAGTTGATGGCCCAGTTTGTTGCAAAGAGGCTCGACTTTTTCGTCGTCGGTACCTGCCCCGTCTCCCCATTTCAGTACACTTTAGGTGGCAGGGAACCTAGGTTTTGGAATTGAACATCTCCCTTCCTCGGCCGTTATGGATTGGCACTTCAATTCTCTAGTCAACTCAGATATTTATGACCTGGTAGGGCCTACCGGCTAGTGGTTTTCATCTGTGGCTGCAAACGAGAATCTCCTGGGGGAACTTTAAAAAAAATGCACATACCCAGGCCCTGTTCCAATCCAGTTGGATCAGAATTTCTGGGTGGTGCCCAGACACTGGTATTTACAAAAATCAACTTTTTGGCTGATTCCACTGGGCAACAGTACAGAGAAGCCTGGGGCCACACAGAAGGATCCTCATTCCAGGATGGGCATGGAGATTTGTTTCCACTACCTAGAACCTAGGAATGGACCGTCTCTAATTTCTCAGCAAGCCAGCAGCATCTCCAAGCAGGAAGAGCAAGTCTGAACTATGCAGGTGGAGAGCCCCGTCTATTAGCAGGCTGCATGAATTCACTCAAAAGTGTGGGTTTTGTTTTTCTGTGTCTTCATCTGTGAAATCGAGATGATCCCTGCCCCGTGTTCCTCCCTGGGCTGTTGGAAAGGATGTAATCAAATTATACATGTCCGGGAAAGCACAGTGGTAAAGAGAAAGAAACACATGCTACAGGAAGCTGTCATTATCCCCTGGCATATTTTGGTGTAGTAAGATACCCAATGGATTATAACTCTGTCTAAACCCTTAGCATGTGGCTGGAGGGTACAAAGAAGTATCAGAATGTGTTAGGTCACCAAGATATTTATAAAACCCTTTCCAACAGAGGGATTCAGGTGGGCTCTATCAAGGCCCCAGAAGGCACTGCCTTAATCTCCCCTGGTTTCAGATCACCTTGAAGTTTCCACCACCGGCGTCACGAAAAGCCCACTTTTATTTTTTTTGCACCTGCCCGTGGAGAGATTCAAGGCTCATTCCTGGAGCTGTAATTAAATATAGTACGCCTCATTTTAATAGACAAGGCTTCCTTTTGGCCTCCAGGATTTAGACTGCCTGGCTGCCACCCTTGTGTTTTATTCCTTGTTTCCAGTTAGTTGCTGCTTTCTCGATGTCTTTGAGCCTGAAAGTGGCCTTGGCAGTATCTGTGCGTTTCGTTAGACCCAGGAGAAAAGTTGTGCTCATAAAAGCTCACTAAAGCTCCTAGGGGCGTTTGCTTATGTCCAAGGAAAAAATGTTTCCTGGTCCAGGTGATTTCAGTCTGTGCAAAGAGAGCAGGGGAAAAACAAGCAAACCGCCGTGGGGCTGATGTTGACAATTCCCGTAATAGAAGGAGCAACGTGATCAGGCTTTGTTTAACTTTGCTTCACTTACCGTGGTCCCTGGGTATCCACTGGGAATTGGTTCCAGGACCCCACGGCCACCACATTCACAAATGCTCAAGTCCTTTGTATAAAACAGTGTAGTATTTGCGTATAACCTACGCAATCCTCCTGAACACTTTAAATCACCTCTAGGGTACTCATAAAACATTGTCAATGCTGTGTAAACAGTTGTCGGTGTGTGGCAAACGCGAGTTTTGCTTTTTGGAACTTCCTGGAATTCTTTTCCCCAATACTTTCCATCCATGGTTGTTTGAACCTGAGGATGCAGAGCCCTCCCATACGGACTGTATTTTCTTTTTCTGAACAGAATCAAGAGCACAGACCCCAGAGAATACAGCTGGGGTTGTGTTTTCACCCCATGATGAGTGGCAAAGGTTTGGCTTTCCTGCCCAGTCCAGCTCCAGAAGAGGAAGTTCTGATGGCGGCTCATGTGGGCAGTGTTCCCAATCACGTGTCTCTGGCTGCAGCTGCTTGGACGGGCGTTTTGCTGGCTTTATTGACGGGCATCTCATTTTTCTGCCTGTCCGAGGTCTTTTTCCTGGCCTTCCTTCCTAAATGCTGTCTGCAGGAGAGTTGGTATGTGAAGCTTTTGAGTTCTTGGAATTGGATGTAAACAAATCCTATGAGCCTCTTGCAGGAGGGTGCTGCGTTACCGTAAGTGCTGGGAATTCTGAGCCTGAACCACTGGTTGGTTCATCAAGTCACAGAAGGAGCCACAGCCCCACAGAGGAAGGCCTGTTAGGAGTATGTGAGCCTCTTGAGGTCAGGCTCCTTGACTTCTTCCTAAAAAGTGCTTAATGAATGTTTGTTGAACCAGTGACGCTTTATCCTCTATTTCAAGTGAAAACTCAAAGTAGTGAAAGCCCAAGTGATGGATGTGTTCTGTGTCCACATTGGCCTCCTGTGCTCAGATCAAACATTTGTTCATCTCGTGGTCTACTCGGTGGCAGTGGTGGGCCGTGCTTGATCCTGAGAGCATCATGAATGACGCTTTCTGCACCCAGGCCCTTGTTGCTGTGCTGTCTTGGAGAGATCAGACTTTCCCTGGGTTGTTGTGATGGGGTAATGACATAAAAGGCTCCGAAAGTGCTTTGCAGCTGGAGAAACATTAAAGTGTGCAGTGTGGAAACATTAAAGTTTCATGAATGCTAATACTCATAACAGTTACCTCATCAGCCTGCTCTCGTGAGGCAAGAAGGAGATGTTGCACAGGATGGCTGCTTAACAGAAGGGTCAGCCAGCACCCACACCTATTGCTTGTATTTAGCGCTCTATCCATCATTATGCAGATTTCATAGCAATGTAGGTGTGTCTTGGACCACACCTGGAGTGTTTGCATCAATCAATAAAATTGTATTATGATAAAAATAATAACGTCCGTTCAGTTCCGGTCTGCCATATGCTAGACGCTGCCCTGCGGGATCACGCTGATTTAATCGACACAGTGACACAGTGAGGTAGGGCTTTTATATCCCTTGTACAGATAAGAAAACTGAAGTTATTTGTCTCAAGTCACATAGGAAGCAGGTGGGGCAAGATTTCAACTCATAGGTCTGCGTTGCTTCAAAGTCTATATTATTAATACAGGTGTCCCCCTTTATATCTTGGGGAACTCATTCCAAGACCCCCTCTTTGATGCCTGAAACCTGGGATAGTAATGAAACCTATTTATACTTTGTTTTTTCCTATATATACATATCTATGATAAAGTTTAATTTATAAATTAGGTACAGTGAGAGATGAACAATAATTAATAATAAAACAGAACAATTATAACTCTACTCGCTCTCTCTCAAAATATCTTCTTGTACAAACGCAGTGCCTTTGCCATCATAACTAAGCACTCACCACACACTGGCCATAACTTTTGCAGTTTGAGGTGCGACAGCAAAACTAGCGTGTATTTCTTTTTTCTTCACAATTTCACGGATGGAAGAATCTTTTTTTTTCTTAATTAATTAATTTATATTTGGCTGTGTTGGGTGTTTGTTGCTGCGTGTGGGCTTTCTTTAGTTGTGGTGAGAGAGGGCTACTCTTCGTTGTGGCGCACGGGCTTCTCGTTGCGGTGGCTTCTCTTGTTGCGGAGCATGGGCTCTAGGCACGTGGGCTTCAGTAGTTGTGGCGCATGGGCTTAGTTGTTCCGCGGCATGTGGGAGCTTCCCAGACGAGGGCTCGAACCTGTGTCCCCTGCATTGGCAGGTGGATTCTTAACCACTGTGCCATCAGGGAAGTCCCAGAAAAGTCTTCCTTATCATAGAACGAAGCAACCTCAGCATACGATTTTTTTTTCCTTTCCTTATTAAATTGAGAACTTTCACCTTTTAACTTAAAGGAAGCACTTTATGGCCTTCTCTTCAGCATATCTTAATTGCCAGCATCACTACTCTAGCGCTTTTCGAGCCATTATTAAGTAAAATAAGGATGACTTGAATACAAGCACGGTGATACCAAGACAATTGACCTGATAACCAAGGTGGCTGTTAAGTGATTAACGGATGGGATATGCTGGACCATGGGATAATTCACGTCCCGGGCAGGACAGAGTGGGAAGACGTTATTTCATCATGCTACTCAGAATGGCTTGCAATTTAAAACTTATGAATTGTTTATTTCTGGAATTTTCCATTTAATACTTTTGGACTGTGGTTGACCATGGGTAACTGAAACCATGGAGAGCAAAACCTTGGATGAGGGGGGACGGCTGTAATTATGTTTTTTTGTTTTGTTTTGTTTTGTTTTTTCTGCTGTGCCACTCGGCTTGTGGGATCTTAGTTCCCCAACCAGGGGTTGAACCCATGCCCTCTGTAGTGGAAGCTCGGAGTCTCCCACCAGGGAAGTCCCTGTAATTATGTTTTAGTAACAGTTGAGTTCAGTTGGCTTCCTGGCATGGATTCAACAAAGAACGCTAGACTACCGTAGGCTTTTGTCAAAGCTGGCTTGCAACTTGAGAGAAGAAACTGTATATTTCACTTTTCCCACTCAATAAGAAGTGCCTGGTTCATAGCTAGTGCCGTGCATTTATTGGTGTATGTTTACAACCCTTTTTAAAAAAAAATGCTTTTTAATTTATGGACAGTAAAAATCACTCTTGCAGTGTATAGTTCCATAAGTTTTGACATGTGCCTGAAATCATGTCACCAGCATCACCATCAAGATACAGAACATTTCCATGACCACCAAATTCCCTTGTGCTACCTCTCTGTCATCAGAAACTTCCCCCAGCCCTGATCCTTGGCAACCTTTTCCTATAGTTCTCTTTCTCTATAGTTTTTCTTTGCTGGAATGTAATATAAATGAAATTACACAGTATATAGCTTTTTGAGTCTGGTTTCTTTCTCTTAGCCTCGTACATTTGAGTTTCATCCATGTCCTTGCATGTATCAATGGTTTGCTCCATATTTCTAAGTATTATTTTATTGCTTGATGTCCAGCAGTTTGTTTGAATCATTCACTAGTTGAAGGGCTTTGGGGTTGTTTCCAGTTTGGATGATTATGAATATAGCTGTTATAAGCATTTGCATATAGGTTTCTGTGTAAACACATGTTTTCTTATTTTTCTAGTTTCTTGAGGTGAAATCTTAGATTATTGACTTGGGATTTTTCTTATTTCTAACACAAATATGTAATACTATACATTTCTCTCTAAGCTCTAGTCCACAAAATTTCAAGAGGTGTATTTATGTTTCAATCAATTTATTTTCTACTTTTCTTCTCTTTGACTCATGGATTATTTAGAAGTGCGTTGTTTACTTTCCAAATATGTGGAAGTTTTCTAGATAATCTGATACTGATTTCTGATTTAATTTCACTATGGTCAGATAACATACTTTGTGTGATTTCAATTCTTTAAAAACTTTTAGGTTTGTTTTATGATCCAGAATGTAGTATATCTTGGTCAGTATTCCATGTACACTTTAAAAGACTGTGTTTTCTGTTGTTGGTGGGTTTAGAGTTCTATATATGTCAATCAGGCCAAAATGTTTGAAAGTATTAATCAGGACTTCCATATCCTTGTGATCTTCTGCCTACTTGTTCTCTAGATTACTTAGGGAGGGATGTTGATGTCTCCATACAAGTGTAATGTTGAATTTGTCATATTTCCCCTTTCAGTTATTTCAGTTTTTGCTTAACATATTTTGAAGCTGTATTTATGGAGGCATACACATTTAATATTGTTATTTCTTCTTGGTAAGTTTATTCTTTTATCATTATATAACAATCTTCTTTTTTCCTGGATGTCCTTTTTCTGAAGTTTATTTTGTCTGATATTAATATACGGCTTTCTTTTGGTTAGTGTTTTCATAGTCTTTCTTTTTCCATCCCTTTAATTTGATTCTATTTATATTCTTATATTTATAGCTGTTTCTTATAGATAACATATACTTGGGTCTTTTTAATACAGTCTGACCATCTCTGTCTTCTAATTGTTGTGTTTGGACCATTTATATTTAATGTAATTATTGATATAGTCAGATTTAGGTCTACCATTTCATTACTTGTTTTGTGTTTGTCTCTTCTTGTTTTTGTTTCTCTCTTTATTATTTCCTACCTTCTTTGAGATTATTTGATATTTTGAATATTCCAGTAAAACTTCTATTGGACTGTGTGTGTGTGTGTGTGTGTGTGTGTGTGTGTGTGTGTGTTTTACAGTATACATATCTGCTTTTCATGGTGATTACAGTATACATATATACTTTTCATGGTCTACTTTTAGTGTTTTATCACTTGAATAAAATTCAAAAGTCCTACAACCAAATAGATTCCTTTACTGTGTCCTCTTCATATTACAGTTTTATGTATTATATTTACATACATTAAAAACTCCATTTAATTTTTGCTTTCGATAGCCATCCTAATTATATAGAACTTAAGCAGAGACAAATAATCTATTTACCCAGCTATTTACCATTTCTTTAGCATTCCCTTTATTCTTGAAGTTCTTTTTTTCTAATTATAAAAGTAACATATTTATTATAAAAAATAAGAACTTGGAAAACACAGATAATATAGAAAAAAAAGTCAAAATTCCTCCTGTATCACTACCACAATTAATATTTTGGCATATTTCCATATTCTTGAAGTTCTAAGTGTTCTTTTAGTATCATTTTCCTTCAGCCTGATGAGGCATTTATTTGACATTTATTTTAGACCACATCTTCTGGTGATGAATTCTCTCTCTCTCTCTCTTTTTAAAATTTCACTGAAAATGTCTTTAGTTTACCTTTATTCCTAAATGGTATTTTATTGTATACAGATTTCCACTGGATGTAGAATTTAAAAATCTTTGAAGATTTCTTCCACTGCCTTCCAGTTTCCATCATTTCTGATGAGAAATCTGTATTCATTTTAATCACTGTTTCCTTTATGGTGTGTTGATTTTCTTTGGCTGTTTTCAAGATTTTTTTTTATCTTTGGTTTTTTAGCAATTTGAATATTGTCTCTGTGTTCTTTTCTTTGAATTTATTTTGTTTTGGGTTTGATGAGCTTCTTGAATCTGTAAATTTATGTCTTTTACCATATATGGTAAGCTTTCAGCATTCTTTCCTCAAACGTTTTTCCTGCACCAATCTCTTTCTTCTCTCATTTTTGGACTGTAGTGACATGAATATTAGATCTTTTGATATTGTTCCATAAGTCCTTAAGGCTCTGTTAATTTTTTTCAACCTGTTTTTCTCTACCCTTAAGATTCAGTATTTTGGTTGCTCTATCTTCCAGTTTATTGACATTTTCCTCTGTTGTCTTCATTGTTATTTCATACATCTAGTGAATTCTTAAAAAAATATAAATTATTATATTTTTCAAGGCTAAAATTTCCATTTGGTTCTTTTCAATAATTTTTATTTTGCTCTGAGAACTTCTGTCTTTCCATTAATTTCAATAGTATTCAAACTTACTTATGGAATATAGTAAAAATAACTGCTTTAACATTTTTGTCTATAATTCCAACATCTGAATCATCTTGGAGTTAGTATCTATTGATCTATTGATTGTGTTTCCCTCCCTCCCTCCCTCTCTTCCTTCCTTAACAATTTTAGGTTGTATCCTGGATATTTTGAACATTATGTTGTGAGACACTGGGTCCTAATCAAAGCTGCTGGAGAATGATTTTTTGTTTTTAAAGAAGGATGTCAACCAGGTAGGGCTCAGACGACAAGTCTGTCTCACCTTTTGGGGGTGGGAGCAGCCATGTCAGTTCAGTTTGCAAAGCCTTTGCTGTGTTGTTTGGATCTGCCCCACATTTGTGCTATTTGTGAGTTAGTTTTGGATTAATGTGGTTCTTTATATCAAAATTTACTTCTCAAAGCCATTGCTTCTTTGGGTGTGTTTCACAGTTGTGTGTCTCATCGGTAGCCTGGAACTTGTGTTGATTCATATATAGATTTACAAGATCTCCTTCCCCAACCCTCCCCTCTCTGGGATTTTCCTCACACTCTCACTCGCAGCAGTCCTTCCCAGTTCTCTGGTCAGAAAGGCGGATTAGAGTTTTCCCCTAAGCTATTGTGCACCCCACGTAAGCTATTGTGCAGCTCTGTGTAACTGGGGCAGCCCTCAGGGCAAAGCAGTGAGAGAAAAAAGAGAGTACAAAAGTAACCAGCATCCCCTGCACTCTCCAGACCACAGGGCCCCCCTTTTTCAGTTCCTTTGGTCAAAGAAATTGGTTATTTCTTTGGCTTGTAGGGTCTCATTATGTGCAGCAGCAAGTGCAGTGCCGTGACAAGGTCCGGCCTTAGATCAGGGCAGGGAGGAAAAAAAAGGAAGAAATACCTGGAATATCCTATCACACACTGTGGTTTTAAGGAGGCTCCTTTTCCTAGTCATCTGGCCAGAAAGAGGAGATTTTTCTTGAAGTTTTTGTTTTCTTCTCCCACTGTGTATTTCTTTGATTGGGCCTACCTTTGAATCAAAGCCAAGAGATAATGGAGGAAAATTTAATCCAGGAAACTTGCCAATGTGTGTTTCTTCAATTTTTAACTTCCTTTTCAATCTATCTGATATTGTTTGCTCTTCAGAGGCCTCAAGAAGTTGGTTTCCATGTTCCATGCAGAGATTTTACTTGTAATCAGTGGGAGAGATAGGCTTTTGTGAGCTTTCTTCATCTTGGCCAGTCCCACAAGTCTTACATCCCCTTTTTAAAAAACAAACAGTAGCATACTATTTGCTTGGCACTTGTTTTTTGTTTTTACTTGAGAGTATACATTGGAGATAACAGTGATGCTATTAACAGTGACAGTAAAACAACCATTATTGAATGCCTTTAAGTGCCAAGCTTTGTTCTAATTATCATACATATATTAACCTATTTAATCCTTGCAGTGACCCTATTAGGTAGGTAGTATTACTAAGTAGGTAGTATTATTCCCATTTTACAGATGATGATACCTCTTTGTGGATATGAAGTAACTTGTTCAAGGTGACATAGCAGTCAGTGGAGGAGCTACCTAATCTGTTTGGTTCAAAATTCCTTACACATAACTACAATTATATAATAATAATGACAATGATGATAAAATCCAACACTTACCTATCACATACTAGCACATGCTAGCTAGAACATTGCTAGAGCGATAAATGTACAGATCACCTTCAGAATGAAATGCCTTTGTGAGCACATCACATTTCTCATTCTAAGGTAACAAGTACACTCATTCTGCATGTAGGAAATCTGAGAAAAGTCAGGTGACTTGCCAGAGGGGTGGCATTAGAATTCTCTAGAATAGAGAAGTGGTATTTTCAATGATTGTTGCTGTCCTCTCTGGAAGGTACCGTATATTCCTAGCCAGTAAATCTTGGAGAAATAGAATCATAGGAGGTTAAAGTTGGAAGAGACTCACATGGTCTAAATTTACGTCCTGATTTTATTAATCACACATCATGATGTATGAGAAAGCATCTTGTCAAAGGTAAAATGATATATGATGTTAGTTGTTTGCATAAGGAAACAGTTCTAGAGAGCTAAGCTGATTAAATCCTTATCTTCATTATTATCACCATAACTGCATTTATAGGACACAAATGTCCCAGGAACTCTGCAGAACACATCTCTGATGTTTAAAATAACCTTGCAGAGTAGGTCTTATAGTCCCCATTTTTTAAAAATGAAAAAAAGGAATGCTCAGAGATGATAGGAAACTTGCCCAGCAAAGATGCTCCACGGTATTCATACACGTGTCTTTACTGAGTACTTCCTACCTGTAAGTATTTGACACGTACTAATCGTATGTGTAATTATCATGTAATACGTTGTCCTGATTGGGATACTTTTCTGAGTGAAAGGGAGACCGAGTAGTCATTATACTGGGACTGTCCTGGGCAGATACAAAATGCTGTAGATGGCCAGTGTTCATGAGTGTGTATTAATAGGTCTGTGGGTCTGTTTCCTAAGGCCATTAGAGGTGAACCACATGGAGCTGGGTATTCCTTTATGCAGTGGACAGAGGCCACTTACAAATTTTGCTCATCATTGGGAATCAAGAGAGGCCATTCTTTAAGCCAATACAGTTTTAAAATGCAAGGGCTGTAAAAAGTCATGAAGAAAGCCCTTAAGCTAATATATATTTAAAATTTTTTTCTTTAGGGCTAGGTCCTCATGAGCCTTTCAAGATGAATATTATTAAGTTTGGATGGGAGTAGATAAGATTCCTTCCCGCTATATTACACTGAGATGAGGGTAGAGCCTTCCTGGAGGTAAGGCTTTAGAAATGGAAACGACTTAAATGTGATTTTTTTTCTCTTACATTCTCTTGAAAAAGATATTTATCCAACTGGTCATGATGTATCGAGCTGGGTAATGTGCCTGTAATATACATAAGCACGTGATGCTTATTGCCATTCTAAGGAAGGGACTCATATCCCTGTTCCATGTATGGGGAAACTGAGGCCCCAAGTGATTAAGTTACTGCCCCAAACTTGCAGAGCTGATTGGTGCTGGTGGACCTTCGGGTCAAGGTCTGGCTGACTCCAGAGGCCGTGTGCTCCTAAACACTTCTCTGTGATGAACTGGGAGGCTCTTGTTATCAGAACAAGGAGCAGGGTGAAGCTGCTCCCTCCCTTCAAGCGGTTAATGGGGAGCACGGGGCAGTCTAACGTCCCAGGTGAATATGAATATCTTGCTTGAGGAAAGCACTAGACTGAATTATCACACCAGTGTTGTAAGTGTCTGGGCCTTGGGCCCGTTGCTCAACCTTTCTTGAACTCAGTTTCCTTTTCCAGGAGGTGAGGGGATTGAACTTAACGATTTGTGTGGCTCATCTAACAGTTTGCAATCTGAAATTGTTTGGGGTCCCCATTCATCATGGTAGACGTTCTGATGGGAGAATGCAACTTGCTAATTTGCATGCTAATAGTTTGACAAATGGAGAGGCATGCAAATCCTGTTGCGAATTATACAGGACTTAGAAGAGTTTACAGGAGGGGAGTCCTCATGGCTTTGGGGGTCTAGGGGTGGCAGTGGTTCTCATGTGTTTTCTGCCAAGGGCCGTTTTTGTACACTACTTTTGTGGACCCCATCCATCTTTCTGCATTGTAATTCCAAGCTTCCTCCCTTCGCTTCCGTTGTTACTCTGGAGACTGAGATGATTAGAAGTCTGAGATTATCCAGGATCAAATAATTAGAGCACAGGCTTAAAGGACCCTAAATGTCAGGCTTCCCCTTGGCAAATAGGACAGGAAGTGGAAGTTGCATGAAGTTTACATTCATGTCAGTAGTCTTGCTTTGGACATTAGTGGCGAGACCATCACAATCTGATGATGAGTTTCTGATACTTGTTTTTCTTCAGGAGGAGGTAGTGTACCTTAGGGACCCAGTCAGGCAAAAAAAGCAAGGCTCTCTCCAGCAACCCGCCCCAAGGGCGTTCATCCTCCTGTGCCTTGTGCTGAAATAGATAATGGTTGCTGGGGATGCATGGAAATTACCATCCTCAGAAGTCTCCCTGTGCCCTGCCCCTTTCTCATCTGTATGCATCACATTTGCTTAAACGGATTGTCTGCAGGCAAAGTCCAACTATTTGGAACCAAGTTCCTAATGATAAACACAATGGCTCCAGTGTCTGTCATTGTGAACTTCCACAGAGCAGGAGAGATGACCGGGAGTCATCAGAACTGAACCAAACCCAACCCATTTTGCACAAAACAGCATGGTAGGGCACTAGTTCAAGATGCATCTTCCATGTTGAAATGATAAACTATCGAATACAGAGTGATTGTAACTGAAGCAAGACTTAACAATTGCTCTCACGTGACGTTGCTTTTCCTTTCTTTGTTTCCTAGCGATAGTGTTCTCATAATGTTCTGTCTGGGTCGGTCACAAACCGAAAAATGACTTTTGCTGGCTTTCCTCACAGGGGTGGTTAATGTTGTAAATAACTGCTAAATGATGAGTTTGGGTCTAGTAACGGAGGCCAGGGATTGATAATAAAGGCAAAGGAGATTTTCTGTCTCCAATTACAATGATTTATAATCGAGGAATCAGGGAACTCTTTCATAGGTCATTTTTAACAGGTCCCTAATCCACCTCTTCCCAATAGAGGACGTTCCAAATGCTACCCAGTGGAGAGCTTTGGCCAGGTCTGCTGATCATTTCCACTTGCTAGTGCTCTCCCTGGGTACACCATTGAGCAATGAAATCATTCCTAGAAGAGAAAAAACAAAAATCTTAATTTTCTCCACTCATAATTGGGCTTCTTTTTCTTAATTTAATCCTTAGCCTTGTGCTTTTTCTTTTTTAAAAAATTAATTTTTAAATTTTTGGCTGCATTGGGTCTCTGTTGCTGCGCGCGGGCTTTCTCTAGTTGCGGCGAGCGGGGGCTACTCTTCGTTTTGGTGCGCGGGCTTCTCGTTGCAGTGGCTTCTCTTGTTGTGGAGCACGGGCTCTAGGCGCACGGCTTCAGTAGTTGTGGCACGCGGGCTCTAGAGCGCAGGCTCAGTAGTTGTGGCGCATGGGCTTAGTTGCTCCGCAACATGTGGGATCTTCCCGGATCAGGGCGCGAACCCGTGTCCCCTGCACTGGCAAGCGGATTCTTAACCACTGCGCCACCAGGGAAGTCCACATTGTGCTTTTTCTTCTTTGTTGTGTAGGCTTTTAAAAAGTTTATGTTGTCTCCACTCATTCATTCAACAGGTATTTATTGATCACTTGGCCCACAGAGTCACGTTTAATTCTTTTCGTTTTATTTTCAGTCCTGACCTTGCTGTGTACATCACTGTTTATGGGCAGTGGTTGGCGTTTCTCTGCCCTGAACCGTCTCCTCCTTGCATTGTTTGTCTGGCTATGAGATTATTTGAATAGAAGACTGTGCCCCACGCATCACCCCGTGTCCCATCTCCTGGTCCATATCCCGTAATGGGATACAGTACTCCTTCATAGACTGACCAGCTGTGAGTTTATCCTTTTAAAGCCCGATTTTTCAGGCCGTAACCTTCCAGTTGTGTTTACTGTAAAGTCACAGTGTCCTTCGTGCTCTGCTTTTTAAAGTTTTCCTTGCTTCTCCTATCTTCAATGCCTTTATTTTAATGGCTCGGTATTATCGCCATGATCCTCCTTTATGCTCACTACTCTGCATTGTGACGCAGACCTCCACTCTAATTGGGTAGTTCTTATGGCCATTTTATTAGTAAAGAAGTAGATCTGGCAGATAGTGACAGAGTTCCTATGAACATGGTATGAAAAGATTATGGGTTTATTATTTCACGTAAAAGAATTTTAAAAAATAGGGAATCCAAGACTAGCATGCTGGCTCTATGAAGGCACAGAAACCTAGGTTCTTTCTGTCTCTCTATTCTGTCACCACTAGGAAGAACTCAGGTTCACAAGCTGACTGCTGGAGAACCAGCTGTCACGTCCTTATTCTAGAAGCAAAGGAGGGGCAGGAGACAAAGAAGTATGCATCACAGTAAGTCAGCCCCCTATAAAGAGTCTTCTGTAAGCTTCACATGATCACTTTGGTTTAAATCTCGTTGACCACCTCTAGCTGAAAGGGAGGTTGGGGATTGTAACTTTGCAGCTTGGTGTATTAGAGTTACGTTAGCTGTTGGAACAAACCAGCATCCAAATTTTAGACCCGGGCTCCTTGCCTCTGTGGCACTACCCTCCTCTAGGACCTGCTGTCCTTTGCATTGAGTGGGCAGGTGGCAAACACGGATGGGCAGTCCCATGTGGGATGTTTCTGGGTCAGCCTGGAAGGGGCCCAGGGCATCTACTTATGCTCCATTGGCCAGAGCTCTATCACTTGGTCATGTGTCCCTGTAAGGCTGGGAACTAGAGTCCAGCTGTGTGTCTGGGACAGAAGGGAAACAGGCTCGGGGAACAGTTAGCCACTGGACATGTTGCTGCCCCCGTGATGTCAGGACATTAAGACACACAGAGATTCATGAAACTATAACAGTCTCAGCCACAGCCCAACACAAACTCCTGTCCCTCTTTCCCATGGGGACTCTTCCCATGGGGTCACCAGGGTCAGGCCTTGTCCCTTCCGGGTCTGTCTGATGACACCAGCACTTGATCTTTTCTCCATTCTCCAACTTCTTGTCCATCCCACCAAATTTAGCTCTTAATTCCACAGTGACTTGTTTTTATTTGCTCAGTGCTTCCTGGATCTTGATTTTTGTTCCCTAAACCTGTGAAAGCAGGGACTTTAACCTCTTCTTCCACCGTCATTAGTGGGTAGCGATGCCCTGGTAAGTGATGTGTCCTCCTCATGAGAATGAACAAGAAGTCCTCTGTGGAATCAAAGATCACGAGGCCAGGAGTTAAAGTTAAAACTTTCTGGCCAACATCCAGAGGCCATTCTGAGGGCATCCAGGCCTCTTTAGTCATGTTCTGACGCTGTCAGTTTCATCCTCTGAACCTAGAGAAGGCCCTCCCTTCTCTAGGTCTGAGTTACTGTAGAAAACTCCCACTCCTAAAAGGCTACTCAAATGTCCCTGCTTTGTAAAAGTATGGTGCTTCATTTTGGCCAGACCACGTTTGTTCTCTTTTTCCTCTGAGTTCTGGTAATGTTTTGTGCATGTTTTTGTTTTAGGGCCTATCGCCTCATCAGAATAATTAATATGTATGGATCACACCAGGGAGTGAGGGTATAATTCCCATCTTTTCATTTAATCCTCTCAACAGCCCTATGAGGTATGGGGTGTCACCATCTCCATTGTACTGAGGGAGCAGTGAGAGGTGACATCATGTGGTCCAGTGCTACTGAGAGTGGAAGCCTGTCATTGCTATGCTAGGATGGTAGGTGCATCGGGGTCTGTCCTAAGAAACCGGGGCCCAGGGCTTCCTTCCTTATCTGCCCCCAACTCTGCAGTTCCTTAAGGCACCATTGTCTATTCTGCCTTTGGTTAAATGTTTAAAATATCGTGAAATATTTCAAATTTACCAAAAAGCACAGAAAAATAAATGAACAGATTACTATGTACCCACCACCCAGATTGAGCAAATGTTAATTATCATTTTGCCATATTTACTTTAGATGTCTAAAAAATGTTATGGATGCAGGGCACAGTTATGGATATGTGTCTCATTCTTTTGCCCACCCCACAAACGACTTGTACTGGAAGCTGATGTGTGCATTCTTTTTTTTTTTTTTTTTTTTTTTGAGGTACACGGGCCTCTCACTGTTGTGGCCTCTCTCATTGCGGAGCACAGGCTCCGGACGCGCAGGCTCAGCGGCCATGGCTCACGGGCCCAGCCCCTCCGCGGCATGTGGGATCTTCCTGGACCGGGGCACGAACCCGTGTCCCCTGCATCAGCAGGCGGACTCTCAACCACTGCGCCACCAGGGAAGCCCTGATGTGTGCATTCTTATTGTGTGTCTTTATACTTTTACTCCATGTGTATATACTGTACGTCCTACAGTGTAGGACTTCATATTGTTGGTGTGTATGTGTGTGTGTTTTATGGAGTGACATAAATGGCAATACTGTATCTTTTAATAACCTGCTTTTTCTCACCCATTATTGTGTTTTTGAGATTCATCCGTATTAATTCAAGTAGATCTCATCATTTAATTTAATTGCTAGAGTATTCACTGAACATCTGTATTTCTTATTTGAGGCATCTGTATCTCTATAGATAAATTTAATATTACATCACTCTAGATAATTACCTATAACTCTAACTCATTCTTTTTCATGCCTGTGTAACATTCCATGGTATGGATGTACCATTCCAGCATTACTGGAAATTCATGTTGTTTTCATTATTTTCCATTTCTTATAGTGCTACAATCAGCATCTTTATACCTGTATCCTTACAGAATGCTTTTATATCTATAGGATGGATTTCCTAAAATGAAATTGAACAGGGATAGCTAGTTTGTTTCCAAAAATGTTGTAGCAATTTATAGACAGCTGCTTTCCCACATAAACTGACCTTTTTTCAACCTGATAAGAAGTAAGCTGTTCTGTTGAGGTTTTATTTAGCCTTTTCTGGACCACTAGGAAGATTGAGCATCAGTTAATATGTTCATTGGCCATTTTGTGAACTTCGTATTTGTATCCTGGTTCACATCAATTTGCAGGACTAGAGCATCTCTGCTGGGCATGGTTTCTGTGAGCAGCGTCCCCTGGAGTTGTCTTAGTAGGAAGCCCTTGGTATCAGAGGGATATTGGATATTAACTCTGTCTTATGGGTTGCAATGATATCCCTTTAGATAAATTGGGGTATTATATCCCTCTAGATAAATACATATAACTCTCATTCTTCTCAATAGGCATATAGAATTCCATGGTATGGATATACCATACCAACTTTACTGAAAATTTGTGTTTCCATCCCACCGTTATTATTATTTTTTTTTTACTTTGCTTACAGTATCGTCTACTATTCCCCCTTTAAAAAAAAAATTGGGGCTCCCCTGGTGGCGCAGTGGTTGAGAGTCCGCCTGCCGATGCGGGGGACGCGGGTTCGTGCCCTGGTCGGGGAGGATCCCGCGTGCCGCGGAGCGGCTGGGCCCGTGAGCCGTGGCCGCTGAGCCTGCGCGTCCGGACCCTCTGCTCCGCGATGGGAGAGGCCACAGCAGTGAGAGGCCCGCTTACCGCGGAAAAAAAAAAAAAAAAGGCTTAAAAAAAAAAAAAAAATTATTTATTTATTTTTTTGGCTGCGTTGTGTCTTCGTTGCTGCGTGCGGGCTTTCTCTAGTTGTGGTGAGCGGGGGCTACTCTTTGTTGCGGTGCACAGGTTTCTCATTGCAGTGGTTTCTCTTGTTGCGGAGCACGGGCTCTAGGCTCGCGGGCTCAGTAATTGTGACTTGCAGGCTCTAGAGCACAGGCTCAGTAGTTGTGGTGCGCGGGCTTAGTTGCTCCGCGGCATGTGGGATCTTCCCGGACTGGGGCTCGAACCCATGTGCCCTGCATTGGCAGTCGGATTCTTAACCACTGCGCCACCAGGGAAGCCCTATTCCCCCATTTTTAATTCAAAACACTTGAATATTTTCTCTTCTCCAGTACTGCTTTTTGGGGTTTTGTGCCCTGCTGTAAATATGTTAACTTATGCATACCTTCCAATTCTTTTGTCCTAGAATATATCCAACATTGTTATTATATTTTTTAACTGGGAAATTTAAGCAGCATCTTTAAAGAACTCAGATTTTCTTGATATGTCAGTACAACCTGGCTAAGACCTGGGAACTCATTTACTAAATAGCATTTGCTTGGATGCTGCTCTTTTGAAGAACAATGCCATGACTTGTGTTCACATCTTTTCCTTTTTCAAGTTGACACTTTGATCTTTCCTGTTCAAATGCGGTGAAGCTCAGGGAGAAGGAGAAAGGCACAGCCAGCCGATAGCTGCGCACACTTAGGAGGAAGGTCTGGATGGATATTTGTGTTTAAAAAATCAAGTAAAGAAACAAGGCTGGGCTTCCCTGGTGGTGCAGTGGTTGGGAGTCTGCCTGCCAATGCAGGGGATGTGGGTTCGCGCCCTGGTCTGGGAGGATCCCACATGCCGCGGAGCACCTGGGCCCGTGAGCCACAACTACTGAGCCTGCGCGTCTGGAGCCTGTGCTCCGCAACAAGAGAGGCCGAGATAGTGAGAGGCCTGCGCACCGCGATGAAGAGTGGCCCCTGCTTGCCACAACTAGAGAAAGCCCTCGCACAGAAACGAAGACCCAACGCAGCCATAAATAAATAAATAGATTAATTTAAAAAAAATTTTTAAAAACCATCATATTAAAAAAAAAAAAAGAAACAAGGCCATCAGGGGACTTCCCTGGTGGCACAGTGGTTAAGAATCCGCCTGCCAATGCAGGGGACACGGGTTCGAGCCCTGGTCTGGGAAGATCCCACATGCCACGAAGCAACTAAGCCCATGCTCCACAACTCCTGAGCCCGCGTGCCACAACTACTGAAGCCCGTGTGCCTAGAGCCTGTGCTCCGCGACAAGAGAAGCCACTGCAATGAGAAGCCCGCGCACCGCGACAAAGAGTAGCCCCCGCTTGCCGCAACTAGAGAAAGCCCACGTGCAGCAACGCAGACCCATCGCAGCCAAAACAAAAAAATTAATAATAATAAAATTTAGAGGAAAAAAAAAAAAAGGCCAAATTGTCCCTGATATTTACCCTTGGGAAAACGCTGGCCCTGAAGCCTCCTGGAGACTGACAGTCGATTTCTTTCATGCTGCCATCCTGTCATTTATGAAGGTTGAGACATAGTGATTTGTTCCTGGAGAAGAAAGGAAAGCAGCCGGGAGAGAGGAAGGGAATTCATTTTGCTGCTGCTCGCGAGATGGATCTGATTTAATGGTGAAAACGATTTGTGGATCCAGTTTCTATTTTTAAGCCGACTTTTCAGAAGCATTCAGGTCTGTAGCAAATGAAAAAAGAAAGTTAAATCATTTTAGCGTTACAGTGTGTGTGTGTGTGTGTGTGTGTGTGTGTGTGTGTGTGGTTTCCATACATTTCCATAACCTTCTTTTGTTGATCTGTGACATGACTCGAGCCATTATGAAGGTGAAGTGCCAGTTCCAGGAAGGGCCTGAGGGGGTGCAGACCAGTTGCTACGTGTCTGGCAGATTAGCCATGAGATGCAGAGTGGCATTTTTATTCTCCGTGCAGCCAACTTTGGGCAGGAGACGGGCATGCAGACAGTGTGGGACGTGGAGCTGTGAGCGCTGGGGTTTGCGCCTCTGCTCACAGTGGGTTCTGAGGGTAGGCCTGGTGTGCATTGCCTTTACGACTCTTATTTGGTGCACAAGGTAGAGTGTCATCCCCATTGTGTGGATGGCAAAACTGAGGCCAAAAGAGGGCACATCTAAGCAGCTTCCTGAAATAACTCAGGCAAGTACAAAGGGCCTGCTCACAGTTTCATGAGGAACTTGGACTAAATGGGTATGAATTCTACTTTTTAGGGAGCGTCAGAATGCTTAGTTAACGTAGCTCAAATAATGGCATTTTTGAAGCCAATACTGGGCTTGGCACAATTCTTTGTGCTTTTTTTTTTTCTTTTCTTTTAAGTTCTCACTCAGAAGAAAAATGTGTCTTCTAACTGGTGGGTTTGCATATCTCTCAGAGAAAACCCCTCAACCTGCCAAACCCTGGTCATGGCTCATGGACCCTAATGCTCTGTCTGGATTTCCCGGCCCTCCCCACCGTTTCCTCCTTCCCACACAGCTCCGGGCACCCTGGCCGCCTGTTCTTTACCACACCAGGGCCCTCGCCAGCCCAGGACCTTCATTAATGGTTTCCTCCTTCTGGAAGAGTCTTCTAGATATGCTTAGGGCCCTCTTCCTTGTTCCATTCAGTTCTCAGCAAAGAGGCCTGCCCTGGCCACCCCATCTAGAAATGTCCATGCGATTCTTTTTGACCCACACTTTATCTTTGTTTCCAGCGCTTACCAACACCTGACATATGTATTTTTTTATGGTCTGCCTCTCTTCTCACTGGCCTGGGAGCTTCCTGGGGGCAGAAAGCTGGCTCCATCCGCCTCCCTCCCTGGAGGGAGGCAGATGTTCACTGCGTGCGTGCTGACCAGTCAGCCTGGGCTCTGTCCCCTCTGGGGGCTCACAGATGTAGGACCTGCTCCCCAGGCAGCAGCAGGGCCTGGGGACACTTGCCCCTGTCCCTCACCACCTCTAGGAAGCAGTGCCGCGTACAGTGGTAGGTGACAGCTTGTAGCTCCGGCTTCTCTGAGAGTGAAGTTCATTGTCACAGGCCAGAGCTGACTAATGTTTAAACTGAAAATTGCCCCCAGTGTCATTAAGGACTTCCTGCTGAGCAGATGCGAACGTGGCACGCGCCCAGGCCATGTACCTCTGCTTCAGAGGGGATGGCAGGAGGTATGTTCCTTTACCAAAGAAGTGGCTCAGGCACCTTAATGGGCAAATGTGGGGAGATATTTTGGGGCAGACAAGCCTTTTGGAGCCCCTCCCCAGCTCTGGGGCGTCTCACTGTTTGACAGGTTGAACCTGTTTTACCTTTCATAAATCTCAGAGCAGCCCGACCTGAATAGTGCAGTGTCAGGGAAGGGGATTGCAGAGTTTCTAAAGGATGCATCCACCTTGCACTGCGAGAGACAACATGTGCTGCTCGGCCCTATTGGGGGAAGCCAAGCAGAAAGGACCAGTGGCCTCTCTGGGCATCAGAGCATCCAGGTCACCATTCCTATCATTGAGACTTGGGGAGGGCTGGCAGGGGCACAGTAGACCCTACATTCCTTTCCATGGTCTCTGGGATGGGTCATAACCTCCATGAGAAAAGCCCAATGAACCATATCCGCATGCTTTCAGCCTTCATTTTCCATGCAGAGGTATCTCACAGGATGCTCTTTTGTTTTGTGGGTAGCCACCAGGCAGGTGTACTCATTTTCGGCCAGAGATGTCGTCATCAGAGCCTCACAACAAATCGATTAGTAGTTCGTGTGTGTGTGTGTGTGTGTGTGTGTGTGTGTGTGTGTGTGTGGGTGTGTGGTTGAACAGCAAATAAAGCTTTCCAGCAAGAGACTGGTGCCTGCAGACAGACATGTGAACTTTTCTTTGAGATGGGACAATGTTAATGTGATTATGCTTCAGGGAATGGAGAACTGTCAGTTGCATTTGAAGATTAAGTCGGTTCCATTCATCAGGAGATAAAGAACGGGTGTGGGGGAAGTTTAGAAAAAGAAGGATCAGTAGGTGGGACCATGCAAAGGTCAATCTTGAGGCTACGGAGTTTTTATACCTTTGAAAGGAATGAAAGTTAGTACGTAGAATTTTAAGATATAAAGGCAATAAGCAGGGGACCGAATTTGAAAACACGGAGGAGTAGCTTAGGAACACGAACAGAAAGTCCAAATTAAAAATTCACCCACCCTCCTTTCATGGGGAGTGTGGGTTCCTGGAAGTGGGAAGGAAGAGAACAGTTCTGCCTCAGCCCTTGGGATTGAAATGGACAAACATTATCAGAAACTTACATGGAAACCAGAGTTCCTGGGGTTCTATTCACAAGGTTTGAAGGTCAAGAAAGTTTCAGTGAATTTACCCATCAGAACCCAGATGGTCATGGACACAGTATGGGTGAGAATTTGGACAATTTCGTGGGGGGAAATACAGTAAGAAGGACCTCTGCAACCCACCCACTCTTCTTACTCTTTCTGAATTATGAAATTAACTCCACCAAGGAGGTGACATAGTTTTGAAAATGGAAAAGCATGACAGTGGCATCAAACCAGAGTTCACATGTCTGTTGATTAACTGATAAGCAAAATTTGAACCTCTTGGAACTTCCGTTTTGTCAGTTGTCAAGTGGGCATGATGTTGTCATGCAGGGTTATTGGTAGGATTAGAAAACTGTGGTCAAATAGTTTATTTTATTTTTTTTTTTTTTTGTGGTATGCGGGCCTCCCTCTGCTGTGGCCTCTCCCGTTGCGGAGCACAGGCTCCGGACGCGCAGGCCCAGCGGCCATGGCTCGCGGGCCCAGCCGCTCCGCGGCATGTGGGATCCTCCCAGACCGGGGCGCGAACCCGGTTCCCCTGCATCGGCAGGCGGACGCGCAACCACTGCGCCACCAGGGAAGCCCCTCAAATAGTTTTTAAAGTAAGCTTTTAATAAGGCTTTAATAAGCAATGTAGATGATGATGGTGGTGGTGATTATCTAGGTTAGAGAAGATTCATTCTTTTCACAATAACCCATCTTTCTGGGGAAGGGAATTGCTCTCTAGGCTGAAACCTTGCACCTACAGTAAAGCACAGAATAACTTGCATCTTGACCAGGTTCTGTCTCCAGCCTTGAGTATTTTTCTGTCCAACGTGTGCAGCTCAATGATGGGAAGATGTGTAGACCATTTCATCTGCTTAAGGTAGGGAGATGCAGCCAGTTAGGAACAATCACTAAAGCTAAAAGAAAGAGAAGGGAATTTTCTTGGTGAAAATGTAGAAATTGTTTTTGTATCATTCACAAATAGAGAAATGTTTGCCGTAAATGGATTTCCTGCAGGGCAAAGTTTTATCATATCACTGTGACCGGAAGGACACGTATCTGTTTCTGTTCAAAATGATGTAAAAAGACACAAAGAATTACCTGTGACACATTGGATTGGATTGAGGATATTAATCAGCTATGTTCATTTCCCCTATTTGTTCATGCCTTCTGACTGCCCACTGCATGAAGTGACAGTCTTCCATCGCCTTTTATGATGTCCACGGTGTGATTTTAAGTTACCTGTCCAGTGACTGCATGCCATTCACCGCTCACATCTGGGTTTGAATCCTGGCTCCTTCAGTCCCTGGCTTTGAGAGTTGGGCAAGTTGTTGAACCTTGATGAGTTCAGTTTCCTCATCTGTAAACTGGGGATAAATACTAATAACATAGATTTGTATTAGTTTCCCATTGCTGCTGTAACAGAGTACCAGAAACTTAGTGGCTTAAAGCAAAACAAATTTATTATCTTATAGTTCTGGTCAAAAGCTCTGAAGTGGGTCTTACAGGGCTAAAATCAAGATGTTGCACGGCTGTGTTCCTTCTGGAGCGTCTCAGGGAAAATCTGTTCTTTCCCTTTGCAAGCTTCTAGAGGCTGCCTCGTGACCCTTTTTGCATCACTGACCGCTGCTTCTGGAGTCCCATGTCCTTCTCTGGTTCTGACCCTCCTGCCTCCCTCTTATAAAGACCCTTGTGATTACACTGGATCATCCGGGTAATCCATGGTACTCTCCCTGTTTTAAGTCCCTTCACCTCATCACAGATGCAGAGTCCCTTTTGCTATGAAGCTAATATTCACAGGTTCCAGGGATTAGGATGTGGACATCGTTAGGGGACACTGTTCTGTCCATCGAAGGATGCTGCAGTGTTGTGAATAGAAATGATATGTTTTGTAGCTTTATACGCGCCCTCACACACATATAATATGTTCTTCCCATTGTGCTGTGCCCCATAAATTACCCTCTTCCCGCACTCCCCTCATGTGTATCATCTGCCACATTGTTCGGCTTTCGTCTGCTTGCCTTTCTTGACCTCCCTCCATTTCCCTGACGTTTGTGTCTGTTGAAACACACTCATACTTCAATTCCTGCTTCCCCCAGAATGAGTTCCCTAGTGTTAGGTATGAATGATCTCTATGAAGAAGAGGTTTTCTTCAAAAAGCTATTGAATTTCTGCATTGGTGAAGGTGTCCAGGCTAATGGTGAGCCAGGTTGAGCGGCTGAGTCACCAGTTCACACCAGCCCTATTTCGATGGACGGTTATCCATCCAGCACAGGCGTGAACTTGGCTCTGTAATGGGATTGTAGCTGACATTTTGTCAATAGGGTATATAGCTAGTACAAGCCTTTAATTAGCTGGATAGTCATTTTGCATAGATGATTATTGATTATTCTCTCTGTCCTTTTCCAAAACTTTCTCTACCTCATTAAATAACTTTAAATGGAAAAACAGTGCATGTACATGCACTGGTATATAGTAAAATGGGTAAAACGGAAGAAGTCTCCCAACCAGCCTCATTCTTGGGCCTCTCCCTGGAGGCAATAATTTTACTTGCTTCTTGTCTGTCTTCTCAGAGATTGCGTGTGCCTGCACGCGCGCATATGTGTTATGCAAACAGGAACACAGTAGACACTTTGCACCTTTATTTTTTCACTTAACAGTGTATCTTGGGGATACTTCCATATTAGCACACGTAAGTCCATTTTGGCAATTCTCACAATATTTCAAACGTTTTTCACTATTAACGTGTTTGTGATGGTGATCAGTGATCTTTGATGTCACTGTTTGCCAAAAGATGACAGCTCCCTGAAGGCTTCGATGATGGTTAGCATTTTTTAGCAATGAATATTTTATTTTATTTATTTATTTTTTTTAAAATTTTTTGTGGTATGCGGGCCTCCCTCTGTTGTGGCCTCTCCCGTCGCGGAGCGCAGGCTCCGGACGCGCAGGCCCAGCGGCCACGGCCCACGGGCCCAGCCGCTCCGCGGCACGTGGGATCCTCCCAGACCGGGGCGCGAACCCGGTTCCCCTGCATCGGCAGGCGGACGCGCAACCACTGCGCCACCAGGGAAGCCCCAGCAATGAATATTTTAAATTAAGGTACGTGCATTGTTTTTTTAGACATAATGCTATTGCACACTTAATAGACTACAGTACAGCGTAAACGTAACGTTTACGTGCTCTGGGAAACCACAGAATTCGTATGACTTGCTTTATTACTATATTCGCTTTATTTTGGTGGTCTCAAACCAAACCCGCAATATCTCTGAGGTGGGACGATATTTAGGATACTTCCAGTGTTTTGCTACTTCAAACTTTTATTGATTTTTTTAAAAACCAGATTATAATAAGCCTCCCATTTTCTTTCTGTAGATACAGCCAAATATCCCTTTAACGTCGTAATTATTATACCAATAAGGACTCTATTTTTTAATGGGGGAGCTTGAAAGAATGAGTACCTTGATGTGTGAGTTTGGTTGGCATGGAGCTCAAAGGCATTTCCCTTCAAGTGCTACGTCTGCCCTGAACAAGAACTAAAAGCAGTTTAAAAAAGGGTTTAAAAATACGAGCCCACCAGGGGGTCCCAGTGAGTAGAAATGGCCATGTGAGGGATGGCCAGCTGGGATTAACCATAAATGTCCATCCCGGCTTTGGGATTATGATTTTGCCCACCACTCGATGATGATGTCCCCCAGCCTCTCCAAAGCCTGTGTATTTGGCTTCAGGAGGATGCTGGATCTTTGTAGTGGTCACAGGATCAGGGGACACAAGTCCGCTAGTTCTGGTTTCCCTGCCATGATGGGTGGGAGTGAGAAAGGGCAGGGTCATTCTGAAGAGCCACCCCTGTAGGGAGAATCTTGGTCAAACAGGAGATCTGTGAAGGCTGCAGGTCTAGGAGGTCTGCATGGTTGGCAAAGGAATCTGGAAAATACACTGGGAGTTCCAATTTCATCCAAGTCATCACGCCTATCATCCA
This sequence comes from Physeter macrocephalus, assembly GCF_002837175.3. Lineage (NCBI taxonomy): Eukaryota > Metazoa > Chordata > Mammalia > Artiodactyla > Physeteridae > Physeter > Physeter macrocephalus. Next base: position 25,175,246 of record NC_041224.1, on the reverse strand, counting down.
AGTAAAGTGGATTCTTGCAACAGATGCATACATGCCCCACAAGGACACCTTATGTGCCTTTTAGTGTTGCTGGCCTTTGAGCTGAGGCTACAAGGACACTCTTTAATTCCAGAAGTAATGCCACCACCTTCAAAAACCAGGCTTCCATGAATATTCCCTGTGGATGATGTGCTGAGAAAAAGTGCCCGACTCACTAGGGTTCCACATCAACCTTTCACAAGTAACTGGAGAAGAGCAGAGAGAAAATATGGGACCGCAGCAAAAAAGTGAAGGGGAAAAGTTGTGCTATTAAATGAAGCATGTTCTTTAAAATATGACAGGAGGCATTCATTTGGAATTTATTTTTCTTCCTCATTTGGATCAGTGACGCAGTTAGCGGGAAAGATTTACCGCCACAGAAAAACCGTAAGAAACCCAACATGTCACCCACAAGACAGTGCTGGTGTTTTGCAGCTTTCCCTGGGACAAGCATTGTCATCACTTGCTCCAGTGGTTTTAGATGCAGGGATGTGATACTTGGAATGAGAACTGATCGGGGCAATAATCAGGCTAATCGGGTGAATGCTAAAGAACATTTCATCATGGTTCTTGAAGCTGTTATAGAATCTGGTGGCTAATCATTGTGGAATTTGCCAGTTGAAGAGGGGATTTCTGGGTGAAAAAGAATAGCTACTTTTAGTAGGAATCCCCCTATTCCTATGCATGATTTACTAAAGTTAAAAGATGTCTGATTTGAACTGGTTGGTGAGACACGGGTCGCAATTAATAAGGGCTTGGGTTATACATCATTTTTTAAAATTAATTTTTAAATTTATTTTTGCAGTGTTGGGTCTTCGTTTCTGTGGGAGGGCTTTCTCTAGTTGTGGCAAGCGGGGGCCACTCTTCATCGCGGTGTGCGGGCCTCTCACTGTCGCGGCCTCTCTTGTTGCGGAGCACGGGCTCCAGACGCGCAGGCTCAGTAGTTGTGGCTCACGGGCCCAGTTGCTCCGCGGCATGTGGGATCCTCCCAGACCAGGGCTTGAACCTGTGTCCCCTGCATTGGCAGGCAGACTCGCAACCACTGCGCCACCAGGGAAGCCCTATACATCATTTTTTTAAAGAAAGTTTGCATTATTTCTAGCTCAAGCATCTACAAGAACTAACACGACTTACTATGTAATTGTCAAGTGGAGGGTTTGAGAAGACACACTTGACGTAATAGACGTTATATCTAAATGGGATGCCAATTTTCATGCAAACATATTTGTTCTTGAAGTGAGACTTTTTGCTTGGCTTGCTAGTCAGAGCTTTATTCATATGGGGCATGGCTTTCTTTAGGTCAGTGGGCTGAATTAGTACAAAATGTCATGAGTGGTATATGAATTAATGAAGATATTTAAGTGAAGATTCTACCAGAAAGAGTTAATGCCACTTCTAAAATTGCTGAATTTCTGCGTGGAGAGTTTAGACATTGAGACCATCTGACTCCACTACTGTTATTATCCATTTGGATTCTCTGGGGTCAGTACGACTACTCTTGGGGTGAGCAGACAGGTTTTCCTATTTTAAGAATTGATTCTGCTCTGGAACAATAGGTCTCAAAGGCACCTGTCAGTTTCTTTATTGTTTGAAGCCAAATATTACCAACTTCATTTTCTGCTGTTTAGGTTTTTTTTCATTTTTTTTTCCCCATCAGCCCTTAATATTGTCCTGGCCTGACACTGGGGAAAATAGTAGGCTTAGTGGAAAAGAACATTTTAATTTACCGTCCAAAGCCTGGCATAACGTCTGTCTGTCCAGTTGCACGTTGCAGTAGAGGCAATGGGCTAGAGGTGATGCTATTAACAAAGATAATAACACGGTCAATCTGATTTGTATGTAGAATGATTCAAAAGCATGGAAAGGCAATGAAACGATAATAGCTGACTCTAAGCTAATAGGGCAGATCATTTCAGCACCATCTGATTACGTCTTGGTCTAATTTGGGATGGATATAATTTTATCAAGCGACCGCTTTAGTGTAGTGTCGTGAGTCAGAAAGACAGCTCTGGAATTCCTGATTCTTCCTGAAAATCAGAGGCGTCTTTTGGAGGTTTTGCCAGTTCAATCGGACGGACATTTGGGGAGCACCAAAAATGTGCAAGTCACGGCAGGTGGTCAGAGACTCAGTGTTTGTAGATTTTGTGATTAAATTGCTCTCGCTTGACAGAAGAGTTTATTTTAAAATTATGTGCACTTAGGGGAGCCAGCACATCAGCTACTCGTCTTAGATACTAACTGATATTTGTTCTTAGCAACTTCAGGTTGTAGATCATAGAAATAGGGAAAGCAGAATCCAGAGATCCTTTTTAAAAAAAAAAAATTGAAGTATAGTTGATTTACAATATTGTGTTAGTTTCAGGTGTACAGCAAAGTGATTTAGTTGTACATATATACGTATTACTTCATTAGAGATTTTCCATTATAGATTATTATAAGATATTGACTACAGTTCCCTGTGCTATACAGTAAATCCTTGTTTATCTACTTCATATATAGTGGTGTATATCTGTTATCCTTTACTCCTAATTTATCCCTCCTCCCTATAGATTCTTGTTTTAACTTTTTATGATCATAACTGGTAGTGAGTAGTTGTGTTATCTAGCGTTATCTGTGGGCGTGGCTTAGCTCGGAGTTCTGGCCACAATATATAGCAGCAGATCTGGAGGTAAGGTGCTCTAGGAATTTTCTTTAACAACTGGAAGGTAAATTTCTAGTTGTGGTTCACAAAACCCTTAAATGTCTGTTTTAAGCCAAGGCATCCTCAGCACACATGGATTTTGTGCTGCTTTTCCAGGGAGCTCAGAAATATAAGGAATTTCCAGAGCCCTACCCACTTCTTTCCTTGCCTTTTCTCTGGTAAGTTGAGAGTAAGGGTCATTTCATTCATAGAGGATTGGGTGCTGGTCCTCAGCTGGGCTTCATCGCACGGATAGTCTACAGCGTGGATAGTTCATTACTACGCCAGGGTTCCATTCTTACAACTGACTAGATAAAGCAAAAAACGAAGCAGCCTTTTTCTGAGCCATCATTTATGAAGTGAGAAGCAAAAGTAGTTGTTTAAAATCCTTTAGTGAATATAGAAGATGTGACATTTTCCTCGAGTCTTGGAAATTCAACTCTCAAAAGATTGTTTATTTTCTCCTGGGTGCCTGGCTTACAATCAAAGTAAGGTGCCTCCAGGTGATGATGTGATTTGCTCTGAAATGTCGAAGAAAAGGGGGAAGGATTCAGCTTTTGTGATTTGTACAGCTTATCTTCAGGCGATGAAAATATTTAGCATTTCAAGAATTTTTTCTTTGACCTTTTTAGGAATTCATCAAAGAGGTTTAATTTAGATGGAAACTTGGTGTGTTTTTAAAAAATAGAATGGTTTTCTTTAAAAATCAAAGAAATATCTTGTCACAATGTGAAAATATACAATTTTCGAGTCACTGGAATTTTTACTTCTCCCACGATTATGCATTTCCTAAAGTCCTTTATCTAAAAATCTGCTTTCTCATTTTTCCTACCAAATTTTACTTCTATAACCAGGATAAGGGGGAGAAGTATCATACCATAAATTCACAAATGGTGACCTCAGGATTATCCAACTGTAAAATATGACTTAAGCATTAAGGTACATAGTGTACAGTTTAAAATATATCTGGAAAGACTCTTAAGAATTTTTATGCTTCAGGAGAAACCTTTGAGGATCTTTCTGCATAGGCTTGCATAGAAATTTAGAGGAATACATTATAAAGGAGGAAAGGGACAGTGTTTTTTCCTCTACACTGAGTGGAAGGTCATTGGTGTACATCATTTACTTTGTGGATCTGTAGCACAGGGAGGAATCCAAGGAGAGCCCCAGATAATGGTGATCATCGAAACTGCCTTGGGCGTCAGTTGGTGCCAATATTGTTAGGAATAGAGACACAGAAGAGCATGACTTAGGACTCCTGCTCGCATCAGGCAAGCGCACGAAGGACCACCATGGCATGTGTAAGTAGGGCAATGAAGGTGTAAGCCAAGTGTGTGACCCTCATTCTGTCTGGTGGAAGACAATTGAGAAAGCCTTCTAAGGTTAGGAAATATATCAGCTAGGCCCTTTAAAATTTATAGTGGAATATACTTCCATTTATAATGGAATTTTGCCAAGCAGAAAGAAAAAGGAATGGCATTCAAGGAAAGGGGGAGGTGGGGGGGGGGAATTGAACCCAGGCCAGTGGTGTGAAAGGGCATGGGTGTACTTGGGAAATGCCAGCTGACCTTTGTGGTTGGGTGGAGGTGCTATGCGTGTGCATGGTGGGGCGAGTTTGTGTTGGGGAGGATGGCTTGGTGGTAGATGAGCCTTCAGGTTGGGGTCAGGTTGGGGAGAGCTTTGAATGCCGTGGAAACTTGCAAAGGAGTTTGAACTTTATCCTGTGTAGACATAAAACCTCAATGTTTTAAGTAGGGTAGCCACATAGTCAGATCTTTGCTTTGGAAAAGTAATTCCGGGAGCAGGTAGGAGATAGCGGTGGGAGGTAGGCTTGCTGGGGGCAGAGGGGCCAGGAGAGGGTGCTGGGAGCAGTCCTGAGTGAATAAAGGAATGCGAACCAGAGCAGTGGTATAGGGATGGACCGACAGACGGCCATCTGAGAATCATTTTAGCGGAAAGCTGGATATACTTGGTGATGGAAACGAGAGAGGGAGGACATAGAGTTCTAGGCTGGGTTCCTGAATCTATAGAAAAGAGACTATATAGGAGAGAGAAGTTTAGGGATGATGATACTGTTTTTTGCTTTGGTTATGGTGCCTTTGAGAGGCTGCTCAGGGGTTTCAGCTGGAGAACCCAAGTAGGCAGCTGGAGGGATGAGATTTGCACAGGAGATGAGATGAGAGATGTTCAAATTTAGACCAAGGTTAGGGGGCCATGAGGAGATAGGTGGTGTGGAAACAGCAAACACCAGATTTCCCGGAGGCGGGTGTAGAATAGGATGAAGGCAGGGCTGAGGATGAAACCTCGGAGCTCGCTGATGTTTGATTGGAAGAAGAGGAGGAGGCGGCGATGGAGAGAAGCTGCATGTAAAAGTGGACGGAGAGAGCTGTCGTAGAACCAAGAAGAAGGGAGTTTTAGGAAGGAGGCCCAGACCATCAGAGGTCACACAGGAGACCAATAGGATGAGCAGCAAGAAGAAGGCACTGCATTTAGCATTTGGGAGACCCCTCTCCCCTTCCCAGGGGCCCAGCCCTCCTGGTTCCAGTCAAGGGATGACAAGGGCAGAAGTCAGATTGTGGAGGGGGGATCGGGGGGATGCCATGCGGGAGTGGTCGCTGCACAGACTGCATTTCAAGATGCAAGTACGGCTCAGTCTGGCTGGAAGGCTTTACCTCTCACGTTTAAATGCCCAAAGCTTGTATTTTACAGCTCAGGGAGTGCGAGTGCTTTGACCTCCTTGTATTTTTATAACTTGGTAACTCTCTGTCCTTGCTTGCGTTCTTAGGGATTTATTTCCTTGGGTTGTCTGGAGGCTTTCTGGCTCCCAGATAATTTTTCTTGCCGTCTTCCCTCCTACGACCAGCCCCCTCTCTCTCCCTGCCTCCCTCTCCCTCCCTCCTACCCCATTCCCACCTCACACACGCAGACACACACATCACTTTGTTGTGTAATTACATTGAAAGTGCCCTAGCTCTTCATTCTTGAGTTTCTGCTTCTGATGTTTTTATTTAGCTTTCTTAGAACAGGGAAAGTGTCTTCCAGTGATTTCTGTTTATTGCAGGAACAATAACAATTTATGCTAATCTTATATCCCCCTAAGAAGACTAGAGACGTCTGTCTTTGGAAAGCTTATAGCTGGGGTAAATGCACACATTGTTTGGCTCAAAGAGGAAGCGAGGTGGATTTGCACTCTCGGGGCAGAGCGGGAGGACGGCTCACCCAAAGGCAGCGTCTCACCCTCCCTTGCTGTCACCTACCACGCTTGTGGGGAAGATGGCCTGCTAGAAGCCCAGCAGAGTGTCTTGAAAAGCACCTGGGAAGGGTTAGGAAGCATACGTTTTCTTTTCTGACCCTTACTACCTGAGCCTCAGTATCTTCATCTGTAAAACAGAGGGGACAGTAACTTCTTGGGTTGCTGTACGAATTGGATTCGTTGATAGGGGCCAAAACACTTTGTAAATGTCAGGTGGTACACAGCATCCGGCACCTCCAGTTATTCATATAACTTCTTTCTCCTGTAGGGAGGTAATGAGTGAAAAAGCTTATCAGATGTTTCCAATGTAACCATTTTTAAGCATACAATTCAGGGGCATTAAGTACATTCACACTGTTGTGTAACCATGGCCATTATTCATCTTCCGAAGAACTTTTTCATCTTCCCGAATGGAAACTCTGTCCCCATAACTCTCCATTCCCTCCTCTCCCAGCCCCTGACACCCACCATACTACTCTCTGTCTCAATGAATTTGACTATTTTAGGTACTTCGTATAAGTGGAATCGTACAGGATTTGTCCTCTTGATTCTGGCCTATTTCCCTGAGCATAATGTCTTCAAGGTTCATCCAGGTCGTAGTCTGTGTCAGAATTCCATTCCTTTTTATGGCTGAATAATATTTCATTGTATGTTTATACCACAATTTGTTTATCCTTTTATCCATCAATGGCTATTTGGGCTGTTTCTCCCTTTTGGCTATTGTGAATAATGCTGCTATGAACATGGGTGTCCAAATACTGTTTGAGTCCCAGCTTTTGATTCTTTGGGGTGTATGCACAGAAGTGGAATTGCAGGCTGAGTTTCATTCTGGTAGGACGGGAATATATCCTTGGCTTTGTGACTCTACTTAGTAACCGTGGAGTCACAAGGGGCCTTGTTCGTTGTCAAGTGCAAGCTGCTTAGCTCACGAGGCCCTTTGCGTGTCTATGTCCCCTTGTGCTGTCCTCGCTGTGGGGTCACAGACAGTTCATCCCTCCCTCCCAACCTCAGGGACAAAGGCAGAGAAGCCTTCGATCCAAGAACATCGTGTGTCACCTTGGCCTCAGCTGCCCGCAGCCGCCCACCAGCACTGGCTCTGATGGAGACCTCGAGCCCCCTCCCCATTGTCATGGGCTGATTCACGAGAAACCGCACTTCTCACTCTGTTTCTGGGAGGGACTGATCTGCAGAGCAAGGAAGCACTTCTCTCATGTGTGCCCGACAGCTCAGCAGAATACTCTGCATTGGCCAAAGTCTGTTACTATTTTTACAGACTCTGAAGAGGAAGGAGCTCAGGGAGACACAGAGGGGGCAAGGGGACAGCCAAGGGGGAGAGGTCTGCCTGCAGTTCTCAGCTCAAGTTCTGGCTGCTAAGGGGCTTCTCCACCTTTTGGAAAATGGACGCAGTAAATCGGACAGACTCAGGAGAGGAACTGCTGCAGTGTCATCAGCATCAGGGACCCAAGAGACAAATGGGGAAACTGGAAATGAATGCATGGAATCCATGGCATAAAATCACCTTTGGTGCTACCCTAATGTTCATAGCAGCACTATTTACAATAGCCAAGACATGGAAGCAACCTAAAGGTCCATGGACAGATGAATGGATAAAGAAGATATGGTACATATATACAATGGACTATTACTCAGCCATAAAAAAGAAAGAAACACTGCCATTTGCAGCAACAGAGATGGACCTAGAGATGATCATACTAAGTGAAGTAAGCCAGCCAGAGAAAAACAAATACCATATGATATCACTTATATGTGGAATCTAAAATATTATACAAATGAACTTATCTCTGAAAGAGAAACAGACTCATAGACATAGAGAACAGACTTAAGGTTGGCAAGGGGGCGGAGGGGAGAGGGATAAATTAGGAGTTTGGGATTAACAGATATATACTACTATGTATAAAATAGATAAACAATGAGGACCTACTGTATAGCACAGGGAACTATACTCAATACCTTGTAATAACCTATAATGGAAAAGAATTTGAAGAAGAATATATATACGTATAATTGAATCATTTTGCTGTACACCTAAAACTAACACAACCTTGTAAATTAACTATACTTCAGTAAAAAAAAAAAAAAAAAAAAAAAATCACCCGTGGTGCTAGAATCCTGGTCTTTCCTCACTGATTTTTTCTTGTCTCTAACGTGGATCTTGTTCCACTTCCTAGAGGACAGCAAAAGGGAGCAGGTCCATAGCCGTCCATGTTGCTTCCATCTAAGAACCCTCACTGGGAGAAGAATCCGCCTCAGTCCATCCCCGAGACAGACGTGAGGGAGAGGGGAAGCTCCTGGGCTGGGGATTCCCTCAAGTTGTTATGAATTGGCTTTTTTGGGCGAAAGCCATTGGCAGTGACCAAATGCCACTGGGAATGTCTGATGCCATATATCACTCTGATAAATCTGTCCTGGGTTTTATGTATTTCTAGTTCATAATTGCTGTTCTGGCTGAGTCAAATGTGAGGCATGTGGTGGGAGACTCCAACTTGGCCAATGCTTGTGAGCAGAGGATCTTTGTTCTGACATGTTCCACTTGGTTCTTTCGTTGAATGTCTACCTTCTGCCCCTCCAGTTTCTATAATTAGATACAGACCTTGAAGATAGACAGACTCCTCTCTCCAGAGTTAGGGTTCAGGAGGAACACTTGCCCCGAAGACTTACAGTTAATTGCACTAAGTGGAGTGAATTCCTCTCACTGGAAAGGATTTAAAATATATGTATTCGTCTTCGTTTGGTCCAGGACAGATGCCTATCCCTGTCAGATGACACAAGAGGGGGAGAGAAAAGTCCGTTCTTGCATACGCATCTATCTTTTTCTTTTAAATTAATTTTTATTGGAGTCTAGTTGATTTACAGTGTTGTGTTTCTGCTGTACAGCAAAGTGAATCAGTTATAGATATATCCACTCTTTTTTATTATTTTATTTATTTGAATTTTATTTTATTTATTTTTTTATACAGCAGGTTCTTGTTAGTCATCCATTTTATACACATCAGTGTATACATGTCAATCCCAGTCTCCCAATTCATCACACCACCACCACCACTTCCTCGCCGCTTTCCCCCCTTGGTGTCCATACGTTTGTTCTCCACATCTGTGTCTCAATTTCTGTCCTGCAAACCGGTTCATCTGTACCATTTTTCTAGGTTCCACATATATGTGTTAATATACGATATTTGTTTTTCTCTTTCTGACTGACTTCACTCTGTATGACAGTCTCTAGATTCATCCACGTCTCTGCAAATGACCCAATTTCGTGTTTGTTTTTTGAATATTGAGCTGCATGAGCTGTTTATATATCTTGGAGATTAATCCTTGGTCCGTTGATTCGTTTGCAAATATTATCTCCCATTCTGAGGGTTGTCTTTTTGTCTTGTTTGTAGTTTCCTTTGCTGTGCAAAAGCTTTTAAGTTTCATTAGGTCCCATTTGTTTATTTTTGTTTTTATTTCCATTACTCTAGGAGGTGGATCAAAAAGGATCTTGCTGTGATTTATGTCTTCCTATATTTTCCTCTAAGAGTTTTATAGTGTCTGGTCTTACATTTAGGTCTCGAATCCATTTTGAGTTTATTTTTGTGTATGGTGTTAGGGAGTGTTCTAATTTAATTCTTTTACATGTAGCTGTCCAGTTTTCCCAGTACCGCTTATTGAAGAGACTGTCTTTTCTCCATGTTATATCCTTGCCTCCTTTGTCATAGATTTGTTGACCATAGGTGTGTGGGTTTATCTCTGGGCCTTTTCTGATGATGCCCATTTGAACTGGTGTGAGGTGATACCACACTGTGGTTTTGATTTGCATTTCTCTAATAATTAGTGATGTTGAGCAGCTTTTCATGTACTTCGTAGTCATCTGTATGTCTTCTTTGAAGAAATGTCTGTTTAGGTCTTCTGCCCATTTTTGCATTGGGTTGTTTGTTTTTTGAATATTGAGCTGCATGAGCTGTTTATATATCTTGGAGATTAATCCTTGGTCCGTTGATTCGTTTGCAAATATTATCTCCCATTCTGAGGGTTGTCTTTTTGTCTTGTTTGTAGTTTCCTTTGCTGTGCAAAAGCTTTTAAGTTTCATTAGGTCCCATTTGTTTATTTTTGTTTTTATTTCCATTACTCTAGGA
>NC_041224.1:25163616-25164884 GCF_002837175.3 Physeter macrocephalus | reverse complement strand
CTATTTTTTTCCCTCAAGACTGCTTTGGCTATTCGGGGTCTTTTGTGTCTCCATACAAATTTTAAGATTTTTTGTTCTAATTCTGTAAAAAATGCCATTGGTAATTTGATAGGGATTACATTGAATCTGTAGATTGCTTTGGGTAGTATAGTCATTTTCACAATATTGATTCTTCCAATCCAAGAACATGGTATATCTCTCCATCTCTTGGTATCATCTTAATTTCTTTCAACAGTGTCTTATAGTTTGCTTCATACAGGTCTTTTGTCTCCTTAGGTAGGTTTATTCCTAGGTATTTTTGATTGTCTGTAAAGCTTTTGACTTCTCCATCGAATCTGAATGAGGTCCTTGCCAGGTAGAGTAATCTTGGTTGTAGGTTCTTCCCTTTCATCACTTTAAGTATATCATGCCACTCCCTTCTGGCTTGTAGAGTTTCTGCTGAGAAATCAGCTGTTAACCTTATGGGATTTTCCCTTGTATGTTATTTGTCATTTTTTCCTGTTGCTTTCAATAATTGTTCTTTGTCTTTAATTTTTGCCAGTTTGATTACTATGTGTCTCGGTATGTTTCTCCTTGGGTTTATCCTGTATGGGACTCTCTGCACTTCCTGGACTTGGGTGATTTTCATTTTGGATGATATGTCCATTGGTGTAAGTGAGGTGTTAAAGTCCCCCACTATTAGTGTGTTACTTTCGATTTCCTCTTTTATATCTGTTAGCAGTTGCCTTATGTATTGAGGTGCTCATATGTTGGGTGCATATATATTTATAATATATATCTGATAATATATATCAGATAATATATATCTGTTATATCTTCTTCTTGTATTGATCTCTTGATCATTATGTAGTGTCCTTCCTTGTCTCTTGTAACATTCTTTATTTTAAAGTCTATTTTATCTGATATGAGTATTGCTGCTCCAGCTTTCTTTAGATTTCCATTTGCATGGACTATCTTTTTCCATCCCCTCATTTTCTGTCTGAATGTGTCCCTAGGTCTGAAGTGGGTGTCTTGTAGCAGCATATATATGGGTCTTGTTTTTGTATCCATTCAGCAAGCCTGTGTCTTGGTTAGAGCATTTAATCCATTCACGTTTAAGGTAATTATCGATATGTATGTTCCTGTGACCATTTTCTTAATTGTTTGGGTTTGTTTTGTAGGTCCTTTTCTTCTCTTGTGTTTCCCACTTAGTGAAGTTCCTTTAGCATTTGTTGTAGAGCTGGTTTGGCGGTGCTGAATTCTCTTAGCTTTTGATTGTCTGTAAAGCT
>NC_041224.1:25137015-25163598 GCF_002837175.3 Physeter macrocephalus | reverse complement strand
TGGCTATTTCCTTTCCCATGTTAGGGAAATTTTCAACTATAATCTCTTCAAATATTTTCTCGGGTCCTTTCTCTCTCTCTTCTCCTTTTGGAACCCCTGTAATGCAGATGTTGTTGTGTTGTCTCAGAGGTCAGAGGTCTCTTAGGCTGTCTTCATTTCTTTTCATTCTTTTTTCTGTTCTGCAGTAGTGAATTCCACCATTCTGTCTTCCAGGTCACTCATCTGTTCCTCTGCCTCAGTTATTCTGCTATTGATTCTTTCTAGTGTAGTTTTCATTTCAGTTACTGTGTTGTTCATCTTTGTTTGTTCTTTAATTCTTCTAGGTCTTTGTTGAACATTTCTTGCATCTTCTCAATCTTTGCCTCCATTGTTTTTCCGAGGTCCTGGATCATCTTCACTATCATTATTCTGAATTCTTTTTCTGGAAGGTTGCCTATCTCCACTTCATTTAGTTGTTTTTCTGGGCTTTTATCTTGTTCCTTCATCTGGTACATAGCCCTCTGCCTTTTCATCTTGTCTATCTTTTTGTGAAATTGGTTTTTGTTCCACAGGCTGCAGGATTATACTTCTTCTTGCTTCTGCTGTCTGGCTTCTGGTGGATGAGAGGCTATCTAAGAGGCTTGTGCAAGTTTCCTGATGGGAGGGACTGGTGGTGGGTAGAGCTGGGTGTTGCTCTGGTGGGCAGAGCTCAGTAAAACTTTAATCCACTTGTCTGCTGATGGGTGGGGCTGGGTTCCCTCCCTGTTGGTTGTTTGGCCTGAGGCGACCCAACACTGGAGCCTCCCTGGGCTCTTTGGTGGGGCTAATAGGGGACCCTGGGAGGGCTCACGCCAAGGAGTACTTCCCAGAACTTCTGTTGTCAGTGTCCTTGTTCTCATGGTGAGCCACAGCCACCCCCCACCTCTTCAGGAGACCTTCCAACACTAGCAGCTAGGTCTGGTTTAGTCTACCATGCCGTCACTGCTCCTTCCCCTGGGTCCTGATGCACACACTACTTTGTGTGTGCTCTCCAAGAGTGGAGTCTCTGTTTCCCCCAGTCCTGTCGAAGTCCTGCAATCAAATCCCACTAGCCTTCAAAGTCTGATTCTCTAGGAATTCCTCCTCCTGTTGCTGGACCCCCAGATTGGGAAGCCTGACGTGGGGCTCAGAACCTTCGCTCCAGTGGGTGGACTTCTGTGGTACAAGTGTTCTCCAGTTTGTGAGTCACCCACTCAGCAGTTATGGGATTTTCTTTTATTGTGATTGCGTCCCTCCTCCCGTCTCATAGTGGCTTCTCCTTTGTCTTTGGATGTGGGTTATCTTTTTTGGTGAGTTCCAGTGTCTTCCTGTCAATGATTGTTCAGCAGTTAGTTGTGATTCTGGTGTTCTTGCAAGAGGGAGTGAGAGCACGTCCTTCTACTCTGCCATCTTGAACCAATCTCCCCACTCTTTTTTAGATTCTGTTCCCATATAGGTCATTACAGAGTATTGAGTAGAGTTCCCTGTGCCATACCGTAGTTCTTATTATCTATTTTATATATAGTAGTGTGTGTATGTCGATCCTAAGCTCCCAATTTATCCCACCCCCACTTTTCCCCCTTGGTAACGATAAGTTTGTTTTCTACATTTGTGACTCTCTGTTTTGTAAATACGTTCATCTGTACCATTTTTTAAAGATTCCAGATATAAGTGATATCATATGATGTTTGTCTTTCTCTGTCTGACTTACTTTACTCAGTATGGTAGTCTCTAGGTCTACCCATATTTCTGCAATGGACAATATTTTGTTCTTTTTTATGGCTGAGTAATATTCCATTGTATGTACGTACCACATCTTCTTTATCCATTCCTCCATTGCTTAGGCATCTCTTTGATGCTGGCTGAAGAACAAAGGCCCCGAAGGACCAATATTGGGATGCCATTGGTCCTTCTAGTGGTTTCTTTTGATGTAGGAGAGTTTGTCTCTAGTCATAACTGTTTAGAAGCCATGTTTGGTGTGTCTCAGAGAAAATGAGTTGCTCCTGAAAGTGTAGGGATAGAGAATGACTCAGTGGTTTTCCGTGGCCCGCGTGCACAAAGCCCAGGTTACAGAGGTCTGCAGCGGGCAACGGGAGGTGTCTGTTTTTGTTTGAGTTGTTAGGGAAGTTGTGCGCCAGTACGAGAGCAGCACCCAGGCATTGTCTGCTGGAAATAGACAAGGTGTCAGATGGGGGGACAATGCAGCGTCTGGGGCTCACAGACCACCTCTCTGAAGAAATGTAATCTCTGGCCCTGAATGTTCTGGTTACATTTTCAGTTTGGTGATGTGGCCTCACAGAGTTAGATTTCTATTTTCAGGCAGGAAGTTAGTTCTCCCCACTCAAGGCATCAAGTTTTTTTTTTTTTATTATTTGTTTGGTTGAAAAAAGAAACAGCCTGCTCACTGCAGCCCTGCACGGGCCCTACAAATTAATTAGCCTGTGTCAATACCGCAGGTAGCACCCGTTAATTACACCCGTTACCTATCTGTGAGAATTAATTACAGCTTTGCGAAGTGCTCTGAAATTTTCTTGGGAATGAAAGGGCTTGGGAGGAATCTATACCTTTCAGTGTTATCCTCTCGTCCGCTTGGGGGTGTGGGTGCTGACAGCTTCAGGTGGACCTGATCTTTCCCGCAGGAACCTTTCTGGAGGTTTTCTGTTGTTCCCAAGTGACTGTTGTGCAGGATGGCAGGTAGCACTGGGAGGTGCCCACACCCACGTGGGCATTCCTGTGTCCCTTTGCAAGAGGTCACACTTGCCTTTGTCTACCCTCTGCACAAAGAAGTTTGGTCGGGAGTGTGGCTGGTTAAAAAGTCACAGTAATGCCGGGAATTGTTCTTGTTATTACTCAGATTTTGGTAGTGGGATCAGAGGAGCTGTGTCAGGAATGCCCAGATCTCCTGAATCTAAGCTGCTTCTTTTTCTCCCTCTTTGTTCACAGCGGGGCATTTTCCGAAGTGGTCTTAGCTGAAGAGAAGGCAACTGGAAAACTCTTTGCGGTGAAGTGTATCCCCAAGAAGGCACTGAAGGGCAAAGAAAGCAGCATAGAGAATGAGATTGCGGTCCTGAGAAAGTAAGTGCCAGGAGGGACGGCCTCCTTCCCCCACCGCCCAGTGGATGTTGCTCCGGGATGATGGAGCCTCTGACCCACGGGAGGGAGGAGGCTGCCGGGAGCTGGCTGCCCAGTGGTCGGAGAGGGTGACCAGGATGCTGGCCGGCAGTGAGGGGGCGCTTGTTAACCCTGACTGCCTTTCATGTAGGGCGTCCAGAGCACTTTCCAGATTATATAGCATTTCCTAATGTCTGTGCCAGTAATTTGAGGTTGTTATTCTTTCCAAAGAACACGGCAGTCAGATGGACTCGGTTTTGAGCCGAGACCCCGCCACTCCCTGCAGCTGGGTGACCTGGGGTTGGTTCCTGAGCTCTGAGCCTCCTCCATAAACTGGAGTTAACAGTATCCTCCCAGGTGTCCTCAGGATTGAGTGAGATGGTGCTTAGCAAGTGTTTGTTCAGCACCTGCTGCATAGTAAGTGCTCAATGAAAGGGTAGCTGCCACTGCCCCTGTTACTATTATTGTTTTCTTGTTGTTGTTGCTTGATTTTATAAGAAGGAGGTGAAGCTCAGAAATGGAAGTCACTTGTCCATCGCCTTGCAGCTCAGATGTGGCACAGCTAGGGAGGTAACCCCCCCCACAGTGTGATTTCCAGTCTTTGGTGGGTCTCCTGCTCTCTGCCTCTCTGCCCCACACCTGGCACCCAGCACCCAGCAAGTGCCAGAGCTCACTGGTTACCTGCTTCACCTCTTCACTGAGTTTGATTTTGCTCCCCATGTAATAGAACCTGGATAGGGTTCTTGGACCCAATTCCAAGGTGTGGGGCTCAGGGTTTTCCCACATCAACAAACAATTCTTTGTTGCCAGCAGGGTGTCCGAGAGTTCAACTCGGTCCTGACACTGTCTACCCGGAGACAGAATCAGATCCCACAGGTGAAGGGCTCAGTCCCATGAGACCGCCCCCCACTTCAGGCTCCCGTCTCAAGCTTGGGTTGTTACCTGTACTTCTGACCAACTGGTTATAAGTCAGAGGTTCCCAGGACCCTCTCCTGGGGTTCGATCAATTTGCTAGAACGGCTCACAGAACTCAGGAAAACCCGTTTACTCACTAGATTACCGAATTATTCTGAAAGGATATTAAAGGATGCGAACCAATAGCTAGATGGAAGAGATACACAGGGCAGGGTCCTGAACAAGGGAGCTTCTGTCCTCTTGGAGCATGGGGCAGCACGGTGGCATGCAGAAGCGTTCTGGTTCTCCAATGTGGAAGCGCTCCAAAAAGGGACAAAAACTTGTCCTTTGGGGTTTTTATGGAGGCTTCATTATATAGTCGTGATTGATAAAAATCATTGGCCATCGGCGATTGGTTCAACCTCCAGCTCCTCTCCCCTCCCCAGAAATCAGGGGGATGGAACTGAAAGTCCCAACCCTCTAGTCACGTGGTTCGTTCTCCTGGCAACCAGCCCCCATCCTTAGGTGCTTCTAAAAGTCACCTCATTCACATAACAAAGAAACTTCTGTCTCTCTCAACACTAAGGAAACTCCAAGGGTTTTGGGAGCCGTGAGTCAGGAACCGTGGACAAGACCAAATATATATATGAGAAATATTTTTTGGTCATCTCAGTGACCAAATATATATTTCTTATAAATCGCAGTATTGCAGAATCAAATCAAAATCATTCCTCCAGCCCAGTGGCGCACAGAGGACCATTCTGATGTGGCTGGATCCACCCAAAAGATGGCTTCCCGTTAGCGTGGTGTCCAGGCCACTCCCCATGTCCTCATGATCAAGCCATTACCCCGTGTCTCACAAGGCTTGGGGGAACAAACCTTTATATGGGACCTGCCTTTGCGTGATTGGAGTGTATCTGAGCATTGTGCTGTGAAGTTTTTAAGCTCTCCTATTAGCAAAAGATGTTAGAAATAGCCTTGAAATTTTGGGGGTTTGGAATCAGCACAAAGTAAGAATCAGATAAGCAAAGAAAAATGGGAACAAGCCTTACAGGGTCTCAAAACAAGATGTCACACTGTCTGCATTCTTCCTAAGTGACCTCTCCCACTTCTGTGTTTTGGGGACCAACAGTGCCTTCTGAACAATGCTTTGTTGCCGTCAGTACACACCCAGCACCACTGAGGTGGTCCGGATCTTCCTGTTCTGCAGCATATGTGATGTGTGTTCTAGAACAGATGGGTCTCGATGGCTTTTTAGTACAAGGGTTTTCTGTTATTTGTTTGTTTGGTTTCTAGGTTGTCTCTTAGGGACCTGAAGAGTTTCAGGTTGTCCCGTGAGGACTGCATGAAATGATTCTGTGGCAGAGAATTTGGGAAAACAAATTACTCTAAGTACATTAGCATCAAGCAGGAAAACAGTATGTTAATGAAACATTTATTTAAATTGTTCATTTTCCAATAGGAAATCAGCACTCAGAGAAGAGGATATTGGCTGTGTGTTAAGTTGTAGCCACATTGCAGATATTTGGCATTTGAGATGGAATTCTGGGTGGGCTCAGAGCTTCCCAGAGGGCCTACCTTGGGGCACAGGGGCTGCTGGATGCTGAGTCAAGGATGGTGCCTTTGTTTTCATGTGTCTCCCTTACGGGCTTAGAAGCCACAAAGCCGGGGAAGTCAGTTTTATTCTCAGTGTTATCTTGCATCTACATGGGCAAGGCCCCTAGCAAGAGGCGCAGTGGTTGGGAGTCCGCCTGCCGATGCAGGGGAACCGGGTTCGCGCCCCGGCCCGAGAGGACCCCGCGTGCCGCGGGGCGGCTGGGCCCGTGGGCCATGGCCGCTGAGCCTGCGCGTCCGGAGCCTGTGCTCCTCAACGGGAGAGGCCACAGCGGTGGGAGGCCCGCGTACCACAGGAAAAAAAATAAAAAAATAAAAAAAAAAAATAAAAGCAAGGGAGGGGACTTCCCTGGCAGTCCAGTGGTTAAGACTCCACGCTCCCAATGCACGAGACATGGGTTCAATCCCTGGTGGGGGAACTAAGATCCCACATGCCGTGCAGTGTGGCCAATTAAAAAAAATTAAAAGATAAATATATCAACTATACTTCAATAAAAAATAAAAATAAATATTAAAAAAAGATAAAAGCAAGGGAGGACCAGGGATTGGGAATCACTTATTTTGATAGTTCTCACTCTCTGCTGTTGGGGTGCCTTGAAGTGTGACCCTTTTTTCAGGAATGGAAAACAAAGAAATGATTTCTCAGGGGATGAAAGGTGCTGTATCTCCTGTACTGATTTATTGTTTCGGTCCCCTGCAAACGATTTATAAGTGGAGTAAGAAGCTGTTCCAAGTCATAAGCGGCCGAAAGCAAAGTATATGAGTTGTAAAGAAGATAGTTTTGAAACTGCTGTTAGAAGCCACCACTGAAGCATTCATTCATTTCACTGATGTTTAGTAAATTCCTATGCATCAGTTGGAACCGAGGTTGAAAAGACAAGATACAATCCTTGCCCTCCAGGAGCTAAATAAGTGCAATAACGTCGTAGATACTGTGTGAGAGGTCTGATCAGGGGCTCAAGGGAAGGCTGCCCAGTTTTCCCTTTGGGGTGGGGTGTGAGGGTAGGCTTCTTGGAGGAGGTGGGTCCAGGCTATGAATATATTTTGCTGAGGACAGAAAGGCAAAGGGATATTCCAGCCAGGAGGAGCAGTGCAAACAGAGGAGAGGAGATGGGGAGGCAGGCTGGTGTGCTGGGAACTCCACATAGCTCACCAGACCAGGTGGAGGGTTCAAGGCGAGGTGTGGGAGACCCGAGGTTGGGGAGGCTGGATCGTGGGGGGCTGTATACCCCCGCTTTATCCTCTAGACAGTGGGGAGCCTTGAAGGATTGTTTCATAGAGATTATTGTTGCTGAACTTGGAAGGATAGATTGGGGGGCGGGCAAGACTCACTCTAGGGGGAGCAGTTAGGCAGCCATTGGAGGCGTCGGGGAAGCAATGCATTGAAACAGGAGGTGTGTGTTGGGATGCAAGAGGTAAAATGGAATCTCCAGGACTTAGGGATTCAGGAAGAATGGGGGGAGGATTGAGGGGAGAGTGGATTCTAGGATAACTGTCAGGTTTCTGATTGGCTACCTGGGTAGATAACGACCCCATTAGCTGAGATCAGAAATCCAGAAGCCGGAGGGCAGGTGATGAGTTCTGATTCAGACATGCTGCTCTTGGGAATGGCTGGCTAGAGATGACCAGTCGATGACGGAGGTCTGGCACTCAGCAGCTCAGCTGTGATCTGGGCTTGCTGGATGTTAAAGTTTTCTGAAAACACACATTAAAAAATCCTTTGGTACTTTCCGTAACTAAATCATTGTAGATAGGGTCCCAGAGAGGCCTGCATTATTCCAAATTCTGTCATAGACCCTGGTCGTTTGTATATTTCCAGGCTATTTTTCTTCATCCAGGGAGGCCCATCTGGGAGGCTGCTTGCCCTCCTACGTGTTGAGTTTATTGCAGGGTGAGAGATTTATGTATTTCATTGGATTTAAGTAATGTAGCTAATATATCCTTAAGGATGCCTTTATTCTTGCTCTGAAAATAGTTCCAAAATGAATCTCCTACTTACTTGAAAGTGGATATTAAACCAAGCTCAGAGGGAATAAAAAGAGGCTGGCTTCATGGTAGACAGTTACTGTGTAGCAGAGAGAGGTGCTGTCTGACTGGCCAGGGCCAGGGGCTGTGTGGCTCAGGCCTAGCTTTCCCTGGTGGAATGGTTAGCTCCGGTCCCATGAAGGGAGTGTTCTCTGCATTAGGGATGATCACATCCTCAGTGTTACCTACCCTGCACTGGATTATAGAGTTTATCGTTTCTGTAGTATTATTTCCTTAGAGGGCAGGCGCTACCCACATCTAATTTCAAGGCAACACGTAAAGTATTTTTGGAGAAGTAGAAAGGCAAATATATAAACAGTCTGTATTGAAATGGGGGGATGAAGGGGAGAGATGGAGGAAACAAGACAGATGTATTTAGAGTAGCCCTTTTCCTAATAGTTGGGGTAACCAAGGCTCAGACTGGTTAAAGAGCTACTGTGCTTATGAAACATAGCACCAGGATTCCGCATGCTGTTCTAATGGTTACTTTGTCGGCTACAGAGATGATCTTCCCTGGGGGAGGAGCCTGGGTAGCGATTGCTTTTAAATTGCATGTTCTCTATCTTGAATACACTGAGGAGTCTCAGCTGACGGTTTCTGCCTTTTTCTCTCTAAATCAGTGGTTTTCAACCCTGGTGGCACATTAAAATCACCTGGGAAGCTTTTCCGAACATCCTGACACCCAGGCTCCATCCTAGACCGATTGAGTTAGAATCGGAGGTTATGGGGGCCATTGGGAAATTTTGAAAAGCACCCCCTTTCCATCCCGGGATTCTTACATGCATTCAAGTCAGTGTTGAGAACAGCTGCTCTAGGGCCCTGGCCTCATGATCTCACCTCCCAGGGGTGTAAAGATGCTCTTCACGTGTCCAGGAGTAGGGAAAGATGTGTACACACGTGCGCACACACACACACACCAGACGACGTTTCCCTTAGGTGAGAGGGTTCATTTAGAGGAGCAAACTCAAATGTGGTCCCTTTTGAAGAGCTGTGTTTTATACTAAGAGAGGGGAATTGACTTGACCCCATCCTCCCATCAGTGGGGAGTGGGCACCAGCCACTGGCTGGGTTCAAGAGCGAGAACCTGGCTCTTTGAGGGTGGCAGGGGAAGTAGGGGCAGTGATGGCCATTCCCAGCCTGGAGAGGCTGGCGGAGGGGTTGGTCAAGTCAGCAGGACTCAGTGACAAGGCCACTCTCCAAAGGGGGGTCAGGGCTGCTGAAGGCAGCAGATGCCAAAGCCCAGGATGCGCTAAGGCCAAGGTCAGGATGGAATCTCGGGCAGGGTGGTGGGGCTGGGTCTTCTGGGGAGAGCGTGAGTCAGCACTTCAACCAGGCGAGAGCCGGGCTCCGGAGGCCGGGGCACTTCTTACAGTAGCTTGATTCCCTGGTTATCTTGGACCAGACATGTTTCTCTCGTACAGATTAACTAGAGGGAAGGCAGGCAGCTTGAGCCCCCAAAGGAGAGGACAGCTGGTTTTGAATTAAGTATTAGCCTTCAGAGAAAGGCTTTTCTGTAAATTAACGCATTTAAATCTGGCTTGCTTCTACTCCTGCAGCTTTGTTCTGATGGCAGCCTGGCCCGTTTGCTTCTTTAAATCACTGCCAAGTGCCAGTTTATTGTGTGTGTTAGAGGAGCAGACGCATCAATAGAAATTCATCGATTCGGGGCGAACAAAACCACTTTTCCAGTGACTGAAAACGGCCAAACTGGTAAAGCTGATACTTGAGTTTCTCAGGCACCAATACAGCTTTTTAAGGATCTGATCTGCCTAGAAGATGATGTTCCAACATGGAGAGCCCTCTCCTCTGGAAAGGTAGTGTTGGAATTAAGGACGCAGGCGGGAAGTAAGAAAAGGAATGGCTGGAGGCCATGTGATAACAAATAGGGAGGCAGGTCTATCTGTTATGATCCTAGAACCCTTCGCTACCCTGGAAAACCCTTGCTGAAAGTTCCCTTAATTTTGGAAAAAATGTGCAGTTCAAGCAAAACAGGTTGAGAGGTGCGGTGAAGTTATTTGGTGGTGGTTATTGTGCTGTGTGTGTGATTAAAGTCCCAGTCTTGTCAGGCTTGGAGCATGCACGGGTGGGTGTATCTGCCAAAGGACCGTAGTCCTGTTGGAAAATTGACACAACCCATCCTGGACCTGTTCACGCCAGGCTCAGTGAAAGCATCAGACACACGCACGAGCTGACGCTCGTCCCTCTGGCCCTACCAGAGATTTTGACTTTGGAATCTTGCTGAATTTGGTGGACTTCTCCTCTTTTGCTCTATACCTCGGCCTCTCCATTTTTTTGAGCCCCGTGGATCTCACTGTAAACTCCGCTTTGTTCAGACCACTATTTGCTGGTCATTGTTTACTTCATCCTAACAGTGGGCATGTGTATAAGAAATAAAATTGGTCTCATGCCAACGTGACTTTACAGCCAAAACAGGATACATTTGATGCTTCCAAGTGGCTTTCCCATGGTGCTTTGTCCATAGCAGATAATCCAGCAACATTTTAAAAATTTGATTTGAGATCCAGAATCAATGCATTTTTATGAACTTTTATCAATTTCTTGGGCATTGCTTACAGAATGCTATGAATGGGAGGAAAAGAGAATTGGTGATATCCCTTAGTACAAAACAGGGATATTCAAACTAGTCTGACCAGGCATGTTGGCTTATCTTTCCAGTGACCATGCACCTCTGGGGCCGCTCCCTGCCTGCGGTTTCTGCTTCCCAAGTATCATGTAAAGTGTGGCTCTCGTGATCAGACAGACTCCCCTTTCTTCATGCCTTGTTCCAGTAACACTCTGCACAGATGATTCAGGCCTCTGCCTCTCCTTCCCGCTACAGCAGGCTAAGCCTCAGTTTGAGACGCCCCCTGCTGGCCGGGGGGGCCTTCCCTCTGAGACCCCACGGCACCAAGCTTACCTCTATCCCTCCTGACTCTGACTGTGAGGTCCGCTTCCTGTAGATTTCCTGAGTCCAGCCCTGAACTAAAGGCATCATGGGGAGCTTGGAGGGGAGGGGTGGGTGGAGGGGATTCAGGTGGTAATACGGAGTTAGAAACACTGGGCTCGGGTGCTGACTCAGTAGAGATTAGGGCAAGGAAGAAATCTCTGCTGACTTCTAGTGGGCTTTCGTGACCCAGTGCACACGGGTCCATCAGCCAGCGGGGGCAGGGAGCATCCTGGAAAACGAGGCAGAGGCAAAGATGATTCTCCTATAACAACAAAGCCGACTTCGTCCAGTCTGGCTGTTCCTACCACCTTTTATACTATATATATTACTCTCTAGATATTTAAAGTAGTTGAAGAAACATTGTGTTTTATCACACTTTTAGAAACAGTGTTAGTTATTTGCACGCTTATTTCTGTTTGCTAGCTCCCTGTCAGCTAATCTGGTTCTGTGTTTGGGGAGTTCAGCCCTTGTGTGGATTAGTTGGTGGTTTAAATTCCTCTAATAGGGACTTCCCTGGTGGTGCAGTGGTTAAGAATCCACCTGCCAACGCAGGGGACACGGGTTCGAGCCCTGCTCCAGGAAGATACCACATGCCGTGGAGTAACTAAGCCCATGCGCCACAACCACTGAGCCTGCGCTCTAGAGCCCGCGAGCCACACCTGGCTGAAGCCCGCGTGCCTGGAGTCCATGCTCCACAACAAGAGGAGCCACCACAATGAGAGCCCGCACACCGCAACGAAGAGTAGCCCCCGCTCACCGCAGCTAGAGAAAGCCCACATGCAGCAATGAAGACCCAACGCAGCCAAAAATAAATAAATTAATAAATTTAAAAAAATTCCTCTAATAATATATCTTGGCAAATGTTTTCTCCCTTCTTCAGTAAACTTACTTAGCTAATGATTTATATAAATTTTATTTAAATGATTCCAACAGATGTGTGTGAGTTGATATCTGTATCTGTATATATCTCTCTCTGTGTATGTGAATATATATGTATATATATGTGTGTGTGTATGTTTATATACATATATTTCTTGTCTGATATTTCAAAAAAATCAGAATAGCTTATATTGGAGGGTCTTTCACAGCATGAAAGATTAAGTAAGTACAAGGAGTCCTGGGATAGACCAGGATGGCAAATACAGAAAAAGAAATAAATATACCCCAAAGGTTCACTGTTTCTTTTCTGTTAAACTTTGGGTTGTGTCAGTTCTATTTTCTACATGGTTTTGGCATTGTTTATATGGGTAGATAAATGATTTCAGTGAAGTTTTATTTATGACTCATTATCTAGTTTAAACTCTATAAAATTTGGTGAATAGATTGTATTTTACATATTTGAAGTCCAGGGTTATCCTTGGGTGGTTTAAAAACTTACCATTTTAAAGTCATATCACTGACTTTTGTCCTCAAAGTCAGCTTAAAAATTGAGGTCAGAGTCTTAGGTGATTGGTCTGAAGTTTTTAGGAAATATACAGTGAAAGAAATCATTTCTAAAATAGTAATATATATGGAATTTGGTAAATGGGATTTAATATTCATTTTTTAGCCATTTATATTTTTCTTTTATAAATATTTTAAAAATAGGGTTGACTATATGATTCAGATATGAGGTAGGTATCATTGGGGAATCCAAACACAGGCAAGGATATTTGTAAACAAATACAGTGGTGTGATGGATGCGGTGTTTTCATTCTTGTTGAAGGCTACAGAACTGATGTGCTAAATGCATACATTTATATATGTGTATATGTGCATAAATGTGAACACATGCACATATATGTAGACACATATGTACATACACATATGTATATACACATTTTAAAATACATTTCAGTTTTTTTATATCTTTCCACTGAAGAGCAAGAAATTCTTTTTGCTTAATTTAGTCAATATACCCTCAGGGCTGTCAAAATCTGCTGTCTGGGTGCCTAAATAAGATCATGAGGCATATGAAAAGCCTTTTAAAATTACGAAATGTTCCAGTGTTAGGGATTATGTAAATGTTAGGCATTACCACTCTCATCATGCTATTGTTAAGAGCTCAGAATATGTTGGCCGAAGAGGTAAGAGCAGAAATTGTATCCATTTTGTGGAAGGAGAAACTGAGGTGCAGAGGGTATAATTTTGGTGAGTGATGGAGCTGGGGAGACAGCAGAGAGAGTCTCACTTATGGAGCTGTTCCCCATCTTTTAGGGTCCCCAGCCTGCCCTTCTGTTAGGAAACTGCTA
This sequence comes from Physeter macrocephalus, assembly GCF_002837175.3. NCBI lineage: Eukaryota > Metazoa > Chordata > Mammalia > Artiodactyla > Physeteridae > Physeter > Physeter macrocephalus. Next base: position 25,150,779 of record NC_041224.1, on the reverse strand, counting down.
TGGGAACTTCATTCAATCTAGAAACAGCCAATAGGAATCAGAAGTCTTATGGCTTCCGGAAATTCCCTGCCGGTCCAGTGGTTAGGACTCTATGCTTTCAGTGCTGAGGGCCCGGGTTCGATCCCTGGTCAGAGAACTAAGAGCCAACAAGCCACGTGGCAAAAAAAAAGTCTCATGACTCCCAACAAATAGTAAGAAATAGACGGCAATAGATTTCAATAGATAATAGATGTCAATAGATGCTAAATAGATTAATTGAAATAGATGTCAATTAATTAAATTAATAGAATGATAACTCTAAAACCAGAACCTGAAAATTAGAGCCATTTATATCTACCCTTTGAGATTTTAAATATACATATTCTCACTTTGTCATAATTTAGAAACTAGCTGGGACTTCTAGGAGCCTTGTTTTATGTAATCCTCACAGTAAACCTCTGAAGTGTCTATTATTATTCACATTTTACAGTTGAGGAGCTGGGACTTAAATAAGAAATTTCTGGAGACCACGTAAGTAGATAGAGCAGGAAGTCAGACCCGGGTCTGTCTGTCTTTTCCATCATGATTTGATCCGTCTGGTGTTTCCATGTTGTTTAAGACAGGGCCACATACTCTTGATGTAGACCACAGCCCACTGCATGGGTGCTCCTTAATATTAAAGGAAAATAATCTCTGTCTATCTTATCCTGCCATCAGAGGGGCAGTGTAAAATATTGGTGAAGACCTGAGAACCTGCCTGCCTAAGTTTTCATCTGACTGTACCACTTAGAAGCTGTGTGACCTTGGGCAAATGATTTCAACTCTTTGCCTCCATCATCAGGAAAATGGGGGGAATTTCCTGGCCGTCCATTGATTGGGACTCGGCGCTTTCACTGCTTGGGAGGGGTGGCGGGGGGCCCGGGTTCGATCCCTGGTTGGAGGACTAAGATCCCACAAGCCGCGCCGTGCGGCCAGAAAAAAAATCAGGAAAATGGGGACATTATTGGTACTTACCTCACATATTTCTTGTAGGGATTAAAGAGCCGATGCATGCAAAGCACTTAGAACAGTGCCTGGCATGTTACGTGAGCTCTCCAAATGTTTGCTGTTTATTTATTACTATGTGTACGGGGGACATCTTGCTAGACAGAGGGAATGGGGAGGAGGTGCCTTCCTGGAAATCACGTCACACAAGTATGGCCTCCCCGTGGGAGCAGCCGCAGGGAGGTGGCTGCCCTCATCCAGCGGAGAAGGTGCCACAGTGATAATGCCCGGCGTGGTTGCAGAGTTGTTAGGAATACATTAGCTTGACTGTTTCTCTTGCTGAAAAAAACTATGAAAGCTGCTGCTCTCTTTGTCTCTCTTACTGTCTGCTTCCCTAACATGAGAGTCACCGGGCATTAGAACTGGAAAGGACCTTAGAGATCTTGGTCCAGTTCTCTTGACCTCCAGATGGAGAAACAGGTCCAGAGAAGTTAAGTGAGTGGCCCAAGGTCACAGAGCTGACTTACGCGGATGTGCTGCCCGAGCGATGGTTTCTGGCCTCCTCATTCAGAGCTCTTTCCACATAACCGCGCTGGCTCTCTTGTAGAGCGTCCCTTGGTAGTGTGCAAGCAAGTGACTCTTCCTCATCTTCAAGAGCCCCGTGGTATGCTTGGCAAGGACTAAAGACCCTGCCCCGGTAGCTTGGCCAGATTCCAGTGTGGGACATTGGATCTGGTTCCAGAATCGCCTGCTGATTTCAGTTAGATGTGCGGTCCTTTCTGCATCCCCTCCTCAGTGGTGACGCGCTGATGCCGAGGCTGCCGTGATTGCTCTCGTGTCTGCCTCCAGCTGTCTCTGGTTCTCTGGAATTTGCTAGAAAGGAGCTCAGAGCCCGTGTTAAAGATGAACCACTAGGAATACTTCCTTTCCATTTCAGGTGTGTTTGAGGACCTTGGTCCTTTGTGCCAGCTTCTTGGCAATAGAATGACGATACCACTACTCAGAAGTGCAGTAGGAAGAAGCCAGCTCCAGACGGTGGAATAATCTGGGAACCATGCAAAGTGCTGCTGTGGCAGGGGGCACGTAATCTGGGAAGACTTTTTCACCCTCCCTGTCTGGCCACAGGCCAGGGAGGCGTGCTGAGCACCCAGGCCCTGCTCCTGTTCCCGCTTTGCTCTGTTTGACCTTTTGCCCTCGCTGTACCTTTCTGGAATGTTCTAGAAACAAAGGGAGGGGTGCCTTCTCGCATACCGTGACTGGACATCAGAGTGGGTTTGAGGGACATGGGTCATCCTGCGGGTGGCCAGGGTAAGTGCCACAGGGAAGGGGAGGCCACTGAAGAGCTGACCACAGAGGAAAGGTACCGTTGGCGGGATAAGCCCACCAGTTCAGGAAGCCACAGAATTTTCCTCAATGGCAAGTTTTTATACAACAGTAGATAACTTTTTCTAGGTATAAAAAGTAAACTTGCAGAAGGAAGTATTTACTCAGCATTAGATATTCTTTCTAGTGAGTCTCCTTGCTGGAGAGTAAGGGATAATGTCGCTACTTCTTTAAAACCAGTGCTTCCCTGGGTCGAGTTGAGGTGGTTGGTGTGAATCATATTTCCACACATCCAACCCCGATTCCCTCGCTGTGGATGCCCGGTGTGTGTTGCTGCTGTTTGCTTGTTTAATCCTGGCAGGGCCCCTCCAGGGCTGAGCCGCTTGATACAGCCCCTGGGAGGTGACCCAAAGGGATCTCAGAGTAAAAAGTCAGGTCGTGCCCGGTCTTGGGTTGAACGTTAGCAATATCTTGTAGAACGTTAAAACTTGGGAGGCAAATCCGTTTGTGAGCGCATCTTTCTGTTTAACTTCGTAAAGGTCCCCTTTTCTGTTGGATTCAGAACACAGCACATTGTCAGTGAGCCCTAGAAACTCCCACACCTGCTTTGACTCAGGTATTCTTTAAAGATGTCAGTAGAATGGTTGAAACTTTGATTAACTTGTTCTGCCCAGAGCGAGTCCCTCCCTCCCTCCATCCTCCCTTCCAACCTTCTTCCCTCCCTTCCTTCCTTCCCTGTGTGTTTCCCTTTTTTTTTTTTTTTTTGGTTTGGAGTGCCTTTTTTTTTTTTCTTAAAACCTTATAGAGGATTGTAGGAATAGGTCAGTAAGCTAAATTTAACTCATGAACACTATCCATGCAGAAGTTGCTTCTGGTCACTTACATCTCAATAAAGCTGAAATAAAAAGTTGTTTATTGGTATAATGACCTGGAGGAATATAGCAAGTAGTTTCACTTTCCAAAACATCATCATTTAATTAAATGACACAGAATTTCATTATGCAGACTTGGATGCTTTAGCTCATGTAGGTGGTGAGGGGACAATCATTAAGTTATTATTATTCCGTCTAGTATTATTATTCTTCAGTCAATGTAATTTTTCCAGAAAGATATTCCTCTTTAAAAAATAATTTAGAATCAGAGGGTTTTTTTCTTTATAAAGACCATAGTGTCAAGCAGTATAGTACAAACTTCTGAATGGTAATTTTGTTCTGCAAAAACTACTTACACAAGAAATCTGCCTGAATATTTTCACAATATTGGTGCTGAGTTGGATGAACAGATGGCAGTGACACTTTTCAGAGTAGAGATTTCAGACTTCTGTATTCTCTGTCCTCAAGGGTTCAGTTAGTGTGTACATTTAATCTTTTTTTGCAGTAACAAGCTGCATTCACTTACTAGCAGAAACCATAATTTTTAACAAAATAACCCATAATGTCAATATATCATTCAGAATTTTTTCATTGCATCTTTTTAAAAAATGACAATCATCTATTACATTTATTATATAAAATCTTGCTATTCTGAACTTGGCTTACTCAGGATACAGATCCATTTGAAATGCATCCTTTCTACGACTCTCAAAAATTGTGTGGTGAGCATATGACAATAAAAAACTCCTATGAAGGTATTATAAAAGCTTCCTAGGAAAATGAATATTTTTAAGTTCTTGACCCCAGTGTGCTAAATGTTGGTAATTACCTTTTCACCTAAGTAGATGGGGCAGTGATCCTGTGTAGCTGTGAGTTCAAGATTCTACAGGAACTTGAAATAACTCAAGTCCATTTAAAAATATTTTACAGCTCAGGCTTTTAAATAATTTAGATTTGTCCTCTTATGATTACTCTGAGTTGGAGAGTTCTCAAATCTATTTAAGAGGGCCATATCACACTTCCAAGATTGTTGGTATTTTCCTAGTCTTAAATTTGCTTTTTCCCCATTCAGTTACCTCTTTGAGATGTTCATGTTGTGGTCTCCCCTCTGGCTGTGTTCGCATCATTTCCTCTGCCTGGTCTCGCCTCCGCTGGGGTCTAGTCTGCTCCGTTGCTACTCCGAGTGTGGTCCACAGACCAGCAGCATCTCCAGGGAGCTTGTTGGAAGTGCAGACTCTCAGGTCCCTGCCCTGGACCCACTGAATCAGAGTGTGCAGTGTAATGGAACCCTCAGGTGATTCATTTGCACATTTACCTTTGAGAAACACTGATCTAGGAAACTTTCCTTTGGAAAAGAAGATGATATAGCTGCCCCTTCTGTGTGCTCCGGTAACATGGAGTATTTTCCTCCGTTGTACCACTTATCACAATATGGAGCAATTGCCCATTTCCTGGTCTTTCTTTCCCGCTACATTTAAAGCACCTTGAGGATAGGGATGAGAGCTGAGACCCTCACGTGTTTCTAGTGCCTGGCAAAGTCCCTGCTTCTGTACTACTCTGTTTTATTGAATTGAATTATACCAATGTCACAGGAGGGAAGGTTGAAGAAGACAATGTGTATTCCCTTCCCTCTTAAAAAGAAATCAAAATGCTTTATTTCCTTCAGTGAAGAGAATCTTCAAATATTTTGAAAACATAAGCACGTGTATCCTAACAAAAATGTTTTGAGAGTGGCAAATTTGCATTCATTTCAAAGATGGAAATCACTAAAAAACTAAGAACTTAAAAAAAAAAAAAAAGGTTTGGTAGAGTACATAAAATCCCTAGCAGAATTGGCACAGAATTTCCAGTTTTGCGGTCAGTTCTTTTCAGATGGAACACACGATCCTCTCTTTTAAAATGGAGACTGCAGAGGGAAACATTTGAATGGCATACCAAAGACCTACCCCTATTGTTTTAAATAATTCTGGTTGAGATTTTCCTTTACTGTTTATAGCTTTTCCAAAATTTAAAATATGGAAAGATACTATCAATGGCTCTAAAGTTTCAGTGACTAAACTACCTTCCGTAAAGAAACTAGCACAGTTTTGCACTGAATTAATAGATTTCATTTCTTGAACCTTGTTGATCGCTCTATACACACTTTCAAAAATGAACAAAATCCAGTCCACGCCTCAGGGAGCTGAGAGTTGAGACAAGGAGGTTTTCCAGAGCACCCAACAAGTGTGCGTAAGAGTGGCCTGAGTGTACTGTAGGAGAGGCCCAGATGCTTGGCAGAGGGGTTTGGAAGGGGGACCAGTTGTAGCCATTGGGCGAGTCAGAAGAAGGTGGTGTTGGAGTGACCTTGAAGGATGGGGAGGCTTTTCGTGGGTGGGGAAGCAGGGGGAGGGAAAACATCTCAGTGGATGGAACAACTGGAACAGGTGTGGACAGAAAGAGATGACGTTGGGGCTGAGTTTGGAAGTGTGGCTTGGAGTGTTTGAGAAGATGCCGGTGAGAAGGAGCGGGGGCGTGGCTTAGAGCACAGAGGTGCTTACCTAGGAGGATAAAGGGTTTGTACTTCATCTGCTGGGCGGCAGAGTAATTGCTGAAGGCTTCTGCATAGAGGAGGATAGGGAGGGGATGTTGGGAAGATGAAGGATGACTCCTGTGATGCTGCAGGGGATGAAGGTGGATTAGAGCAATGTCAGAAGAGAGACTGAGGACCACCTGGGGTGTGGTTGTGCAAATCCCCGCCAGAGGGGAGGAGCCCTCAACAAAAAGAAAATGGTGCTTGTTTCAGTGAGTGATGCCTACGGCTAAGGCAGGGTTGGAGAGAGAGAGGGCGTCCTTGGACGTTTTAACCCTGATGAGGGGCTGATTTACATAGATGAAGAGACTGGATATCATGATGGTGTATGATGGTTAGTACTGTCGAGGTGCATAAACTCATTAGGACAAAAATTCTGGCCCCTGAGGTAGGTCATAATTATAGTCTGGGTTTTTAAGATGGACCAAAGGAAGCCAACGCTTGATATTATTGACAGCATATAGTGGGATCATTTCTCCTCTGAAGTTCTGACTTTTAGAACAGTGGGTTCACCCTGTAGCTTCTGATGGTTTCAGAATGCCCCTCGTTTTCTCCTTCCTTCTTCTGTTTTCTTTTCTTTCCTTCCTCTTGTCTTCTTCCCCTACTAGACTTCTTTAAATTGTGTTTCTACATCGACTGCTGCACTTCCTCCCCCATCAACTCACTTACTAGCTCTTTACAACACGGCTTCTGCCCAATGGTGATACTGACGCTGTGTCCTCAAAGAGCCCCAATTAATGTTGAGTTGCCGAACACCATAGCCTTTTCAGAGTATAGAGTCCCTTTCATTTTTCTGAAACACTAGACCCTGTTGACCAATGCTGTCTTCTTAAAACTCTCAGAGAGCTTAATTATGACATGACAGTTGCCTTCTGTCTTAGTCTGTTCAGCTGCTGTAACAAAAATAATACAGGTGGGTGGCTTATAAATGACAGAAAATTTATTTCTCACAGTTCTGGACGCTGGGAAGTCCAAGATCAAGGCACTGCTTCCTGGTTCACAGCGGCGTCTTTTTGCTGTGTCTTCCCATGGTGGAGTCATTTAAAAAGGTGTCCGCTCTAAGCTTTTTATCCTGTGTTTCCCTTGGGCATTTTTTCCATAAGCAGAGCATCCAGTGATCCCATCTTTTCTATGGAGGCTGAGATTGCCCTGTGAAACCACAGAGGGTCTTCGGGCAGAGGCAGAATTCTCCAGTAAGGGAATCCTGAAGGTTTAGTCCTCCAAAGCTGGCTGCGTGAGCCAGACCTCTCCTCTCTCTAGATGTTTCTTAAGGCTGCAGTTTGTTCTTCAACGTGATCTGTAAGTAATTTAATTAACACATGTTTCTGAGTTGGAAATCTAGGATATATCAATGTAGTCAGACTAAAATATATATTTTATATATGTAGAGATACATATATATAGCATCAATGAAAGACTGGAGCCTGCTGAGCCAGCCGCTTGCTTCCCAGGTCACAGTATTTGGGGTGCAAAGCTAGTGACTCTGCAAGTGTTGAATTAGTTGCATATTAAGCCCTCTGAGAACTCTGATTCAGATGACGGTGGGAAATGCACTTTGTATGCAGAAGCCTTACTGTTCAAACAGGGCTTGTTAGCCAGCTGAAATTTCACTTTGTACTTGAAAAGTAGAATGTAAATCATAACAAAATGACTGTATCATTTAAGCCCCACTGGAGAGGAAAACAAGAGTCATGGGATACTGTGTCTCCTTATCTGGGTACCAGCCTAGGAAGGATATGAGAGTGCTTGGGAAGGTTCCACCAGGAGCCACTGGAATGGTCAGAGGTTGGAAATTAGGTTCTGGGAGGAGAGCCAGGAGCAACTGGTATTATTTTACCTGGACAAATTTGACAACTGGCATCCGTTCACATATATTTATTATTGTATGAGAGTGGCTAGCATTCTGTGAGGGCACTGTGCTTTTTTTTTTAAGTTCGTGAAGATTTAGAATCATAACGTGTAGCCCTAATATTCCATATCTTTTATTTTACAGTGAAGATAATGAGTCCCAGAGAAATTAAACTACCGCAGTTCCCCGCTTGCCTTTGGCTGGGCACAGATCAGGACATGGGACTTGAGGACACAGGGGTGTACCGGAGGCAGACTTTTACTTTACCCTCTTAGGGTTCTTTGGGGCTGGACCTGAGAATTAAACTGACCTAAGACAGGTCAATAGGAGAAAAGCATACAGACCGATTTAATGCAAGTTTTACATGACATGGGAACCTTCCTAAGGAATGAAGACCCAAAGCAATGGTGAAAAGGATTGATTTGCTTTTATATGAGGTTGAACAAAAAAAGACATTTGTTGAAAAGTGATCAGACTATGTGGGGAAACTAAAGGAAGGTAATAATTATTTCAACAAGGTCTGTTTGTTTAGAATTCTCTCAGTTTCAACTTCTAGTCCTTAATGATAAGAATGTTACTTTCCTTCTGCTACAGGGAGGAGATGTCTTTCAAATGGGAATTTCATCTCCTGTTCTAAAAGAAGGAGGGTCAGAGTGTTTTCCTTGTATTTGTTGTTTTTAACTCGAAATATTCAGTATGCCCACATGACATATTTTGGGGTAGCATGTTCTGAACTCCTTCAGAAGTCATAGATGAAATTTTTTTTCATAGATGAAATTTAAGTTGGATAAAACCAATTTTTTGCTAGGGGAAGATTATCTAATATTGGAATGTGGGACTACAGTATCTTATCTGGAGACTTTAGAAAATACTGTTTACACTGGGGCAGTTATAGCTCTACCTAGAGGGGGAATAGGTGAGCTGATGTCTCAATGTCTTTAATTTGATGGCTCCAATTATATGAGTTGGTTTTTCTTTAGCACGTAATATAAGAGAAATTGTTCTGGCAAACATACAGTTTGATATTTGCCGTTGTGAAAATGGCTTATCCCATTTCCAGGTATCTTTTAAGATAAACAGCAAAGATGATGCTGTTTCCCAATAAGACCCTTAGATTTTTATCTGACATTGTCAATGGTTGTGAATCATTTTGAGTATCTCCATATTTCTAATATACTCCATGCTTTGGTCTTCCATTCAGGTAGCATTTCCACTTTGAGTTTTTATTTTTTTATTTTTTATTTTTTTATTTTTTAATTAATTACTATTTGGCTGCGTTGGGTCTTCGTTTCTGTGCGAGGGCTTTCTCTAGTTGCGGCGAGCGGGGGCCACTCTTCATCGCGGTGCGCGGGCCTCTCACTGTCGCGGCCTCTCGTTGCGGAGCACAAGCTCCAGACGCGCAGGCTCAGTAGTTGTGGCTCTCGGGCCTAGTTGCTCCGTGGCATGTGGGATCTTCGCAGACCAGGGCTCGAACCCGTGTCCCCTGCATTGGCAGGCAGATTCTCAACCACTGCGCCACCAGGGAAGCCTGAGTTTTTATTTTTTCAAGGACTGCATGAGTGTGATTGTACTAACTAGATTTAGAGTAATCAGAACATTATGATGGCAAAGTAGCTGTCAGCACTCAGGCACAGTGACCACGTGATTTCAGTGGAAACAATGTTTGCACTCCCCGGAGCACCTACTTTCCTTTTTGTCTTTGCGTCTGTGGAGAGTGGAAAGCTGGGCCCAGATAGCTCAGGTTCTGGTTTATACCTTGTGAGTGTAGATTCTTAAAATGATGCTGAACCCTAAGATTTATTTAGGTAAATAAAAGATTTATTTAAGTAAATAAATACTTAAAGATTTATTTAAGTAAATAAAAAGCTAATGGGGGAAGAGGCTTCTACTAGGTATATTGCTCTTATTTGGAAAAGTGGCAATAAATTTTAAGGGAGTATTAAGGATGAGTAACATGTCGATTCTACCGGAAGAAAAAAATTGAACTTTCTTCACCAAAGCCATGGAGGCTGTTGTTCAAGAAGTAAGCCGTACCTGCGAAAGGACTTGGAGATGATAATGATGGTAGTGGTGGTGATGAGGAGGAGGAGGATGGTGAGGATGAGGGTGACGATGATGGTTGTGATGAGGAGGATAGTGATGATGAGGATGGTGATGATGATGGTGGTGGTGATAATGAGGAGGAAGATGGTGATGGTGGTGGTGGTGATGAGAAGGATGGTGATGATGGTGATGATGAGGATGAGGATGATGGTGATGATGAGGAGGATGGTGATGGTGATGATGGTGATGATGAGGATGATGATGATGGTGATGATGAGGATGATGATGATGAGGAGGAGGAGGAGGATGGGTGATGATGATGATGGTGGTGGTGATGATGATGATGGTGATGATGAGGATGAGGATGATGGTGATGAGGAGGATGGTGATGGTGATGATGGTGATGATGAGGATGATGATTATGGTGATGAGGAGGAGGATGGGTGATGATGATGATGGTGGTGGTGATGATGATGATGGTGGTGGTGATGGGATGAGCATGTCCACTGTTGAGCACACATATTCCTGCTGCTGTGCATATTTATCTCCAGACTTTATAACAACACCATAAGGCAGGTATTGAATCTCCATTTGATGAGGAAACTGAGACTCAGAAAGTTTCAGTAGTGGCCAAAGCTGAGATTAAAACCTAGGTTTCTCTAGAATCTAAGCCTTTTGTGTGTGTGTATCACATGGCCTCCTAATACAAACACGTAGTACAGTTCCTGGATTAAAAAAGACTAACCAACAAGGAAAACCACAGATAACTTGAAAATACTACTAGTAGATTTGGGGGCCTCTTGGGTAGCTGGATTTGGTCATTAGGCTGGGAGCTGATATTCAGACCAAATATGCCGCTTTCCCTACATAGATGTAAAGTGAGGATGAACCCTTGCTGAGAAATTATTCACAACTTGGCCAGTCTTTCTGGGAACTCATTGGAGCTTTTAGCTGGTGGTTCCTCAAATTTGAGAGGCATCAGAATCACCTGGGGCGGGGGGCTTGGGAAAACACAGACTGCGGGGCCCAGCCCAGATCCTGGGCCCCAGATTTACGTTTCTGTTACCCCATGATGCTGGTCCTGCTGGTCCAGAGACCACACTTTGAAAAGCACTGATTCAGCCGGCTCAGTCCAGGGGCTCCGTTCTGACCGTGCTGTTGCTTCTCAAACATGGTGACCAAGTGCAGAGCCTTTGGGGGCCCTGATGTCAGCCTGGGCTGCTAAGGCTGGTCTCCGGTGACTTGCCGTCTGGGCCTGTGGGAGGCTTTGGGACAGCAGCATGTATCCTGCTCAAGAGGGCATTTCTCCCGCACTGAGTGGGGTGCTCATGACTGTGCAGGTTTTCACTGAGGACCAGCCGCGGTGGGTAAACCACCATCAGCTTCTTTTAGCTTTTTGAATCCAGAGGGGTTTTGCCAGGGTCCCTGCTCTGACGAGTGGTCTCATGGATCTAACATTTCAGAACAGTCTTCATAGCCTCCAGTGCTCATGGACGGCCCACAGGGATGAAGAACTCAGTGGGTTTCTCTCACCAAACCTATATGAAGTCTCGCACAACATTTTGAGAAATATTCAAATATCTTTGAATTGTTTCTCCTCTGTTTTTCAGTAATAGCAGCCTAGCATATCCCTATAAAGTTCTGCATGAGCTAAAGAAAACCAACTCCAGGTGGCTTAAGCAGAAGGTGTTTATCATGAGAATACTGGTTTATCTGAGCTAATGCAAGGGAAAAAATGAATAACCAAGATTCTCCTGGAGAAGCAACCAGATCTGTTCCTGAAACGTCATCTAGAGAATTCATGATCTTTTTTCTAGGGTGTAACCATTGGTGTAATTCAACCTCAAGTCTCATCCCACCCCCCTTATCCATGTCTGTTTGGCTGTCTGTGTCTTTCTGTCTGTCTGTCTCCCTCCCTCTCTCCCTCTCTTCCTCTCTCTCTCCCTTCTCTTTTCCAACTGTCCGATTCCAGGGATAGCATAGACCTGTCTTGGGTCAAGAGTTATCTTTGGATCAAACAGATATGGTCAGGCTCACACAGCATGAATGTGACCCTTGGGGCCCCATCTTGGTGCTTTCATAGCTGTGCCCAGAAGAGGGGGCATCCTTGTGAACCCAACACCCCACCTTAACTTGTTTGTCATATGGGTTTCTCAAAGGTGTATTCACAGGAGATATGGGGATATATGTATATGTACAGCTGATTCACTTTGTTATAAAGCAGAAACTAACACACCATTGTAAAGCAGTTATACTCCAAAAAAGAATAAATAAATAAATAAAAAATCAAGTTACCAAACAGAAAAGGAAAAAATAAAAACGCATGGTTTTATCCCTCAGAAGAGGAGTGTTTCTCTTACCGCTGAAGAGGCGTCCAGAACTTGTCCTGTTTGTACTTTAAATCCCCAACTCACTGTTAGCTCACAGGGTGCCTTGTAAGGAGGGACTGAGCCCCCAGAGAGATGCAGGGCATCCTGGTGGCTCACTTTTTTTTTTTTTTTTTTGCGGTACGCAGGCGTCTCACTGCCGTGGGGCCTCTCCCTGCGGGGCACAGGCTCCGGAAGCGCAGGCTCACCGGCCATGGCCCACGGGCCCAGCCGCTCCGCGGCATGTGGGATCTTCCCGGACTGGGGCACGAAGCGGACTCCCAACCACCGCGCCCCCAGGGAAGCCCTGGTGGCTGACTTTTCGCAAGGAAGATTTGCTTTCGTTTGTAACTGTTTTTCATCCTTTGTGAAATGCCTGGATAGTTTTGCATCCAACAGAGTTAAATACACACGTAAACAGCTGACATTCATGTGGCCTGAATGTACTGGCCTTGACGCGTATTTCTGAAGTGTGGCTCTCCCAGAGTTGTCCAGGACTCTGCTTTGCAGGAGTTGCAGCAAGGCCCCAGGCTCCAGATGGCCCCCTTTCTGCCCTCTTTTCGTAGAGTGCTCACCCTCCCCTGGCTTCTAACTCCCTTAGAGCTCTTCCGAGAGCCAGAGGCCTCCTCAAGGCTAGAGGCTGGTCTCCATTGGAGAAAGCCATCGTCCAGGTCCTAGGTACCAGAGGAAGGAAATGGAGGACGGGGCCAGGGGAAGCTGGGAAAGCCCTTGATGGGTGCCATCTTCTGAGACTCCAAGTGGAAAAGGAAAGAGCCCAAGAGAATTCAAGTAAGACCAAGTATATATTTGAAAAATCAGGATGTTTATGTAAGATAGCAAATGAAATCTACTAATGAAAGAATTCAGTAAAGATACATTTCACATGGTTAGGAAATCTGACTTCCTTGGTTAAAGCCAACACCTGCTCTCCAAAGTTAGTTCCAAGGGAAGACCCGGGAAAGAGAGGGAGCCTGACCCCCCAGCCTCCCCTCAGCCCCAAGAGTCACCTTCTCTGTGTTTCATTCTGAGGAGTGTGACCACCTGTTTCTGTCCCTTTACACCCAGGCTCAGACATAGGCAAACAAGCTTTCTTTGGTGTCTCTTCCTTTGCTTACCTCTGGCACTTCTGAGACTACCAATGCTAGGGCATTACACGGGAAAAGCAAACATGGAGACTTCCATAAATCAAGATGCTTCTGTCCTTCAAAGGACACACAGTATTTTGCTCTCCAGAGCCCAGGGGTTCTGTTCAGTCCGTGTGGGTCCGTTTGGGGATCTGCCTTCCTAGTTCTCAGGTTGCTTCCACCATCTCTCACTCGCCAGGTAGAAGGAAAATGCTGGGTGTTGGCATCGAGGCCAAAAAAGAAAGATCCAGATTTCCCTTCTGCCTTCCCTGTTCACTCCCACCATCCCACTCCCTGTCTCTGGAGGGTGCCATCCCATGCCCCAGAGGATGGGCACCAAAAAACCACACCTTTCACGCAGGATTTGGCTTTTACCTCTGCCCATTTCCTCACGGTCTTCGATAGTTGTGTCTGTACCAGAACATAAAAGGGGAGCAACAGCGTTGATACAACAGAGATTTGCATATCTGGTGGGAAAAGTGTTTTTTCCCCTCCCTCACCTTCACGACTGCCTAAGGTTGAATCATTGATCTGATATAACCATTGAAATCTATTGTGGATCAAACAAAGATACCTCTCTTCTTTGAAGTACTAATCTAACGCTGATTGCCAAAGGGCATTATCTGCCCTTCTGCTGCTTAAAAAAAATGTACTC
>NC_041224.1:25124676-25136515 GCF_002837175.3 Physeter macrocephalus | reverse complement strand
GGGTTTCTCAAAGGTGTATTCACACTGAAATGGAAGTCAGGGGATTAAAAATGCATGGTTTTGTATGCTAACACATATATATGGAATCTTTAAAAAAAGTGGTTCTGATGAACCTAGGGGCAGGACAGAAATAAAGACGCAGACGTACAGAATAGACTTGAGGACACGGGGTGGGGGGAGGGTAAGCTGGGATGAAGTGAGAGAGTGGCATGGACATATATTCACTACCAAATGTAAAACAGATAGCTAGTGGGAAGCAGCCACATAGCACAGGGAGATGGTGCTTTGTGACCACCTAGAGGGGGTGGGATGGGGAGGGTGGGAGGGAGGAGATATGGGGATATATGTATATGTACAGCTGATTCACTTTGTTATAAAGCAGAAACTAACACACCATTGTAAAGCAGTTATACTCCAAAAAAGAATAAATAAATAAATAAAAAATCAAGTTACCAAACAGAAAAGGAAAAAATAAAAACGCATGGTTTTATCCCTCAGAAGAGGAGTGTTTCTCTTACCGCTAAAGAGGCGTCCAGAACTTGTCCTGTTTGTACTTTAAATCCCCAACTCACTGTTAGCTCACAGGGTGCCTTGTAAGGAGGGACTGAGCCCCCAGAGAGATGCAGGGCATCCTGGTGGCTCACTTTTTTTTTTTTTTTTTTGCGGTACGCAGGCGTCTCACTGCCGTGGCCTCTCCCGCTGCGGAGCACAGGCTCCGGAAGCGCAGGCTCAGCGGCCATGGCTCCCGGGCCCAGCCGCTCCGCGGCACGAACCCGCATCCCCCGCATCGGCAGGCGGACTCCCAACCACCGCGCCCCCAGGGAAGCCCTGGTGGCTGACTTTTCGCAAGGAAGATTTGCTTTCGTTTGTAACTGTTTTTCATCCTTTGTGAAATGCCTGGATAGTTTTGCATCCAACAGAGTTAAATACACACGTAAACAGCTGACATTCATGTGGCCTGAATGTACTGGCCTTGACGCGTATTTCTGAAGTGTGGCTCTCCCAGAGTTGTCCAGGACTCTGCTTTGCAGGAGTTGCAGCAAGGCCCCAGGCTCCAGATGGCCCCCTTTCTGCCCTCTTTTCGTAGAGTGCTCACCCTCCCCTGGCTTCTAACTCCCTTAGAGCTCTTCCGAGAGCCAGAGGCCTCCTCAAGGCTAGAGGCTGGTCTCCATTGGAGAAAGCCATCGTCCAGGTCCTAGGTACCAGAGGAAGGAAATGGAGGACGGGGCCAGGGGAAGCTGGGAAAGCCCTTGATGGGTGCCATCTTCTGAGACTCCAAGTGGAAAAGGAAAGAGCCCAAGAGAATTCAAGTAAGACCAAGTATATATTTGAAAAATCAGGATGTTTATGTAAGATAGCAAATGAAATCTACTAATGAAAGAATTCAGTAAAGATACATTTCACATGGTTAGGAAATCTGACTTCCTTGGTTAAAGCCAACACCTGCTCTCCAAAGTTAGTTCCAAGGGAAGACCCGGGAAAGAGAGGGAGCCTGACCCCCCAGCCTCCCCTCAGCCCCAAGAGTCACCTTCTCTGTGTTTCATTCTGAGGAGTGTGACCACCTGTTTCTGTCCCTTTACACCCAGGCTCAGACATAGGCAAACAAGCTTTCTTTGGTGTCTCTTCCTTTGCTTACCTCTGGCACTTCTGAGACTACCAATGCTAGGGCATTACACGGGAAAAGCAAACATGGAGACTTCCATAAATCAAGATGCTTCTGTCCTTCAAAGGACACACAGTATTTTGCTCTCCAGAGCCCAGGGGTTCTGTTCAGTCCGTGTGGGTCCGTTTGGGGATCTGCCTTCCTAGTTCTCAGGTTGCTTCCACCATCTCTCACTCGCCAGGTAGAAGGAAAATGCTGGGTGTTGGCATCGAGGCCAAAAAAGAAAGATCCAGATTTCCCTTCTGCCTTCCCTGTTCACTCCCACCATCCCACTCCCTGTCTCTGGAGGGTGCCATCCCATGCCCCAGAGGATGGGCACCAAAAAACCACACCTTTCAGGCAGGATTTGGCTTTTACCTCTGCCCATTTCCTCACGGTCTTCGATAGTTGTGTCTGTACCAGAACATAAAAGGGGAGCAACAGCGTTGATACAACAGAGATTTGCATATCTGGTGGGAAAAGTGTTTTTTCCCCTCCCTCACCTTCACGACTGCCTAAGGTTGAATCATTGATCTGATATAACCATTGAAATCTATTGTGGATCAAACAAAGATACCTCTCTTCTTTGAAGTACTAATCTAACGCTGATTGCCAAAGGGCATTATCTGCCCTTCTGCTGCTTAAAAAAAATGTACTCAGAGCCTCACACAGTAGGGAGTTACTTGTGTGTACAAGAGCTTTCAATTCAGTTGTTCCTGAAACGTTAATTGAGCAGCTACTCTGTATACACACATCCAAACCAACTAAATCCTTTGTAAAAATCATTTTGCAAAAGAAATAAAGTTAATAGCCTAAACACACAGGAAAGGTACCATCTCAGAAGAACGAATAGTCTTTTAAATAAAAAAACCCCAAAACTCGGGCTTCCCTGGTGGCACAGTGGTTGAGAATCCACCTGCCAATGCAGGGGACATGGGTTCGAGCCCTGGTCTGGGAAGATCCCACATGCCACGGAGCAACTAAGTCCGTGTGCCACAACTACTGAGCCTGCAGTCTAGAACCTGTGAGCCACAACTACTGAAGCCCACATGCCACAACTACTGAAGCCCGTGAGCCACAACTACTGAGCCTGCACTCTAGAACCCGTGAGCCGCAACTGCTGAAGCCCTCATGCCTAGAGCCCGTGCTCTGCAACAAGAGAAGCCACCGCAATGAGAAGCCCGGGCACCACAACGAAGAGTAGCCCCTGCTCGCCGCAACTAGAGAGAAAGCCCGCACTCAGCAATGAAGACCCAGTGCAGCCAAAAATAAAATAAATAAGATAAATAAGTAACAAACAAAACTCCCCAAACACTCCCTTTCCTATACCTATTTTTCTGATTCCATCACTGACAGTTGAGAACGTGCCTGACTCTGGTACTGAGAGCAGCTTTTGAGAAGAGCTGGTCTCAGGGGCTTTTCTTACTGGTAAGGAACAGGAGTCACAGGAGCACAGGAGCCCCCGCAGCAGAGACTGGTCTTCACCCCGTCTCCTACCAGAAAATTGGACCGTGGTCTTGTTTTCTTGGTTCCCTCGGACTTGGGGCATCTTTCTGTTAGCGGTTTTCATTTTATTTGCTCTTGACTTCACTTTCCTACTCTGTTAATTGTCTAGTTGGAAATGATCTCTGAGTACCATGCTCTGATATTATGGTTTCCTTTTCTTTTAAAGGGAAACAGAGTTCTCTGCAATGTTGGAAGAGGTTTGACGGTACATAACCTAAAACTAATAAGCAACAACTGGGGAGTAGCTAGCCCAGAACCGCTTTCCTAAAATACGCTCTGAATTCCAAAATAAGCTGACACAAACAACAGTTTGGAAGTCCCTCTAATAATATCCTGTATACAGAATTCCGGGAGATTTGCAACTAGCAGCATACTGACTTCCTCATCTATATCTATTCAGGCCTAGGTGATGGATTGCAGTGACTTACCGCCTTTGATTACAGCCTGTGGTCCTGGACTCTGGCTGTGTATTAAAACCACTGGAGCCTATTCCACATCAGTTAAATCAGAATCTTTGGGGTCCATACTGGGGTCTGGACATGAGTATTTAAAAACAAATCTCCCATCTGAAAGAGAATAGATTGTATGTCTAACCAAATCACTTTGCTGTACACCTGAAACTAACACAACCTTGTAAATTAACTATACTTCAATTTTTAAAAATGGTAAAAACAAAACAAAACAACCAAATCTCCCTTAATGTGGAGCCAGGGTTGAGAATCCTTAGACCAGAATAACAAATACAGCAGGAAGGACAGAGCAGCAAGGACTCCATAGGAAGGTGCAGGTGACATGGTTTCTATAATAAAATGATTCACCTTTACATATCATTTTAGAGCAGTATGTTCACCCTCCTTTTCTTATTCGATGCTCAAGAATGAATATTTGGGTCTGCCTTAGCATCTCCGTAGATTTTTTTCTAGATGTGTGGCTCTGTCACCAGTAAACCCAAGAGATAAATGAAGGAATGTCTGTGCTGTAGAAAGGATGAGCTATTGAAGGTTTTGCCTTCAAGCTCTTTTAAACAGTGACTTTGTTGTTGTTGTTTTTAAAAAGGGTATATTTACATGCAGCTTTGCAGGAGAATGTGAATATTAAGTAAGGGAGTTCACATCTATGTTGTGTTGAAATGAGTTAGTTTATAGCAAATCTGAAGTGACTATTCCCAAGGGGGTGGGAAAAAACTTGGGTGGTTCAGTGTACTTATTGCAGTTGGCAGGGCATCTGGGGATCGCAGCTGCTCTTTGTCCCTTTGTATCTCGTGTGTGGGTGACAGCTTGCAAGGCGCAGGGCTCTGCCAGATGTGTGCCATAGTGACTGGGTGGGGAGCACCCCATAGCTGGTTTGGCCACCTGAAGAGGGGGAACTTGTTAAGAATAATGATTAGACACGCTGACTGCATACTTAGCAGCATCCTCAAGGGCTTTTAGTCACAGAATTCAAATAGGAGGCACACCCAGGAGAATTTGCAGGAAAACAAAGAGAAACCCTGCTCTCAAAAAGTGCCTGCTAATTGTTTGGGGATGTGCAGTAAATACAGTCAACATCAGACGGACCTCCAGATCCCTCATCAGATTTAGTAAATATTGAGTCAGTATTTGGGTGCTTGCTTTTGGTAATTGACAGACCAGGAGCCACTGGTCTCCAAGAACTTCCTGTTTCCTGCCCTCAGATCTCTCTCCACGCTGCAGTGCACCTGCTCAGGGCTGTCTCTCACCCTGGAGAGGAAGTTATAGAACAAGAAAGCCTTTCCATTGCACTGGACATGCAAAAAAACAAAACAAAACAGATAACCAATTTGCAATTCTCAACTGCTATTCAAGAAAGTAATGGATGCTCTGCCCTGAACTTGAGAGAGTTGTGTCCATCTGAAGTGCCTCTTTTTGTATCAGGGGTTTTTTTTTGTCTGTTTTTTCCATAGGAAACAGACTGTAAAATGTAACCAAGAATTGTTTGGTGTGTCAGAGAGGCTGACTTGTTTACTGTGGCAGACTACAGAGGCAGTTTGAAAAGCGTGCCTGCAGGCAGTGGCTGTACTTCCTGGGCAGAGAGCACTTTTTATTCTGTGATTTGCATGTTTCTCTTAATTTGGAGAAAATTGAAGTGTCTTTGGATGGCAGCAACAGAGTTGCAAACATTAAAGATCAGGCTTCCCAGCCAGAAAGGGCAAGTGAAAAATCTTCCCTAGCCTCTCTCTTGCCAGTGAAAATGTAAGGCATTCTAATGTTATGAAACTGCATCTTTTAAAAACCCGTACCCACCCCCCCACCTTCGACTACTTTCAGGCAGGGTTGGAGGGGAACAGGAAATGGTAATTTTCAATATTTACCACTTCCTAGGAATGGGACTTAGAAGAAAACCGGCCTCATGGGAACATTTCATTGCCCCTTCATTGCAGTTATTTAGTAATTTCTGAGGCTGGGTTTTCTCTGGCCAGAACATCTTGTCACATGTAGAGTTGCCATTATTCTGGCATAAACCCTCCTTTTAAATGCCCTTTGCAGTAGAGACCAGCTAGTATAACTCTGATGTGCCAAACCCCAAAGTCGAGGGGAAAAGGAATGAGAGCAAATGAAACTTAAAGCAAACAAAAATGATTTGCAAGGGCTTCCCTGGTGGCGCAGTGGTTGCGCGTCCGCCTGCCGATGCAGGGGAACCGGGTTCGCGCCCCGGTTTGGGAGGATCCCACGTGCCGCGGAGCGGCTGGGCCCGTGAGCCATGGCCGCTGAGCCTGTGCGTCCGGAGCCTGTGCTCCGCAACGGGAGAGGCCACAGCAGTGTGAGGCCCGCGTACCACAAAAAAAAAAAAAAAAAAAAAGATTTGCAAGTTACAATATGCAAATTACAGTGTGCATGAAAATATAACAACCACTAGCTAATCATTCTTTTTGCAACCTTTAGGGAAGCCATTCAGAGTGTACAGAGTATTTGTCATTTTCTAGAGCACTTTTGGTATCATTTTAGGGCACTGAGTACTTTGTTTACTTAGAGTTAATTCTGTGCATATTTTCACTTCTCAACTAGAGTCCCTTAGTGCTGGGTCTCTGTTTCTTCTCTGTTTCCCCCATGGCTCCGAGGAGAGTGCTTTATTCATAGTTACTGTTCCGTAATTATTGCTGAATGTGAATGCACTTTTACAAAACATGGATGTGATTTGTTTTGTTTTTCCAATTCAGCTCCTGATGAATTAATACATCTAGCTGGGCAGGCATAACACTGCCGCATGTAGAATAAGAGAACTCTCCAAGTGACCGGAATCATAGAACCATAAAATTTTACAGCCATGAAGGACCTGAGAGATTTTATTTCAGTCTATTTGTTTTACAGATGATGAGCAACTGCGGCTGATAGAGATCAAGTGACTTGCTTTCTCAGAGTTGCAGAGCTGTGGATGAATCAGCCATTCATCTTACTCAGGCGTTGATAAGCCACATATAAACTGACATTGCTGACAATTATTTTAGCCACCTATTATAGTACACTTAAGCTTCATCATTCTGTATGCCCCTGAGTTTCCTTGGGGTAGATATTTAATTGATTTTTAATTTGATCTCCTCTGAATTTGGGGCTAATCAATTGCTTTTTTTTTCCCTGTCTGCTTTCTAAAATTTCTTCATGCCACTGTCAAGGAAACTGACCTGAACGGTTTGCCTGTTCTTCTCATGTTGGAGGCAGAGCAGAGGTGGGTGGGAGACATGATGTAAACAGAAGGTGGCCAGACTACATAGAATATGAAAACTTTGCCCTCTGATCTGAAACACCCAGCCCAGGGAGCCAAACGGTAACCCCTGGGGCAGCTGGCCCTAAATGACCAGGACTTAACTAGTCACTGACACTCGCCTCATTTTTGTCTTAGGACCAGCCTGAGAAAGCCCCATATGTTCTCCAAACCAGCCACAGAGGATGCCCCGCTTCTAGTTCGTTTGCCTATAGCTTCTCCATGCCGACAGCCCCCAATCAGGGCATCCTGAAACCTTCCCTTTTTTCACTACAGACTTTCCCACTCTGCCTGCTTTGAGTCTCTACCAAATGCCAGTGATGGTGGGTGACTCCCTTGCTCTAGCTGGCTCTGATTAAATAATGTTGACCTGTTGTCATTTGCGTGGGCTTTACCCTCATGGAGGAAGACCCACAAAGAAGACCAGTCCTGCCTACTTCAGTGTTCTCTCTGGTTCTCATTGTGCAGGCAGCTATACATCTGCATCATGGGGTTTTTAAAAGCCTATTTGTCTCTCCTTTATCAAAAGAATGTATGGGAAAGGCTTGGTCATTTGCTTGGCTGAAATCAACATACACTCTGTGGTGTTTTTCTGACCTGTCAGCCCCGTAACCCTACCCAGACAGGGCGGGAGTTTAGCGCGGCTCAGCGTCCTCACCTCAAGTGTTTTCTGAATGTTTATAAAATTTCCATTTCATAATCTCTCTAGAATTTCACTAGGAGGAGGATGTCAGGCATCATCTATCCTTTTTCTGGAATCCATCCTTTTCTCTCATTTTGAAACTCAGGATTTTTCTTATTCTCCAGGATTTCTCAGTAAAGATTTAAAGGTCTGAAACCACCAATAAGGTTGGTAATTTACCAGCCAGGGATATCCTTCTTTAGAATGTTAATAATTCACTTTAATTCAAAGGATGAAATTATCGGGTATGTCACTTCCCTCTGCACAGTGACACTGCCACGGTGGCACTTGGAGTGTCTATCAGCCCACACCTACCTCCCGATTCTCTGATGTGAGCAATTGGCATTTTCCCAACATTAAGGGAAGTGTTATGCAAATACAGTTGCAAGCCCCTCATTTCTAATTATATTGGATCCATAAGCTCCTTCAGGGAGTAAAAAGTTTTTGTGTGTAAAGTGCTTAAAATACAGCCTGGCCCGTAATACTCACTCAGTGTCTGCTGGATGCTGCTGTTACTCCTGCTTCGATCAGATAGAACCCGTGGAGCTGCTACTATCTCTCTGTCCTGCTTGCGTCACCCCTTATAGTCCTTGAACCTGCCAAGCTCTCTTCCACCTCTGCCTTCGCCCACACAGCCCCCTCTGCTTAAGACCCCTTTCTCTTCCTCTGCCTGCCTCTTTCGTCCTCATCTTTCAGGTGCCTCTTAGATGTCACTTCCTCCAGGAAGCCTTCCTAAACTTCAGTCTAAATGAAGGTTTGCATTTTATTCTCTTAGGCCAGGGCTCAGTAAATATTTTCTTAAAGGATCCAGTAGTAAATGTTTTACACTTTGCAGCCATGCAGGTGACTACTCAGGTCTGCTGTGGTCATGCCAAGGCAGCCAAATGCAGTATGTAAATGAGTGGGTGGGCTGTGTTTCAGTGAAACTTTATTTACAAAAACAAGTGGTGGGCCTGTGGCTGTAGTTTACCAACCCCTGTTTTAGATTACTCTGTAGTTTTTCCGCACAGTGTGATCTTGTGATTGTCTCTTATCTCTCTTCCTCTGAACTGAAGCTTGTTAAATACAGGGATTAATTGGTGTCTATTTCTGTATCTATCGGACAAGCCTAGGGCCGGGCATATATCAGGCACTTAAGTAAATGTTTACTGAATGAATGAATGAGGTGGAAATGCAATAGGCATTGAAGTCTGCCTTCTGCCTTCTCCCACTGTCCTCAGTTTGTTTGCCAACATTTTTATCTTCCAGCTCTGAATGTTTCTTTAAAATAAAATCCTCAGTGGTCTTTGGCCTTTATCCCCTCCTCGTCTCCCAAATCTAGATCCTTCTGGACTTAACCTGTCTTCCCAAGCTTGGGCCACTCAGTTGGTAACTATCTTTGGCCGGGCAGTTGTTGTGCCAGATGGGAATTTGCGATCCCTTCTTTTCTCATTAAAACATGGGAGTGAAGTTATGTGTGTGTCATTAGGAGTGGTGAGCTCATTTTAGAGCCTGATGACATTCATATTACAGGGAGGAAGGCTTGGCCGTGTCAGATTGTCATTAACGTGATTTGGGGCAAGGAAAAAAAACCCAGCCACCACCTAGCAACCCTTCCCCAAGCATTTCAAGATGTAGTAATTTCTTGTATACCAAACGAGTTTGTTTTGCTTAACCACAGTTAGGTCTATAGGTGTGAGCCTTGTTTTTATAGACGTCTCCTTTCAAAGTGACATTTTGGGACGTGCTGATCCTGGTTGTATTTTTCTTGCCTCGTAAATGGCTTGTAGTCAGGGCTGTCAACACTTCTCAGAGTCCACAGAGCCATAAGTCAGGAGGAATGTGGAATCACCCGCCAGCAGAGCCGATGCTGGTAGACTCTGCATTTTGTGCCTTTCTCATTTCCTGCAGTGGATTTTCAGGGAGTCAGTGAACTCAGGCATTTCTCAGTGTCTCAGATGTAGAAATGTTTCTCATGATTGGGAAGTTCAAGGCTAGTTTAGGTTACTAGCAGTGTTTCTATGGGGAAATGCATAATTTTTTTTTTTTTTTTTTAGACACATGTTTTCGTGGTAAAAACCTATTTCCAGAAGGTTGATCCTGTGGTTCTCGCCTGCTCCATCCTGCTGGTGTTGAAGAGGTCCCAGGACGTGGTTCACTGAGGCACAGGAGCCACGGTGTAGCCTTGCTTAGGGGCCCAGGACCAGGGCTGGGTAGGAGAACAGAGTTTACTGTCAGGGTTCAGTTGCAGAAAGCAGAAACTCCTGTTTTAAGCACAAAGTCAGTAGTCCAGGGCGTCTTTGTCAGCAGGGGCTGCCGTAACAAAATACCATAGACTTCTTGGCTTGAACAAGAGGTACTTATTTCTCATGGTTCTGGAGGCTGAAACTCCAAGATCAAGGTGCCAGCAGATTCCGAGGCTGGTGAGGGCTCTTCTTCCTGTCTTGCAGATGGCTGTCTTTTCACTGTGTCCTCACACGGTGGAGAGAGAGCTCTTGTCTCTCTTCCTCTTCTTACAAAGGTACGAATCCCATCATGAGGGCCCCAATCTCATGTCCTCATCCAAACCTAATGACCCCCAAAGGCTCCACCTCTAAACACCATCACATTGGGACTTAAGGCTTCAACAGATGAATTTGCAGGGAGACAAACAGCCCATAACAGAGGGATTTGGGTGCTGACACAGTTATTGGAAGGGCTGCCAGGAATGATTCTCAAAACGATTGCAAGAAGATTCCCCTTTTGCCACGGTCAGGAGGTAGGGGAGGATCAGAACTTGAAGAATGATCAGAACCTGGGGGATCACTGAGATGCTGCTGGCAGTGCAATGAAGCCCTTCCTCCTGACTCTAAACACATGAGCCAGGGTCTGCTCCCTGGGACCTCCGCCGCCTTGGTGGGTGATAAATCCAGGCCATCTTAAAATTCTTAATCATTTTTTTTTTGCATTTGTGTTTTGCAGGTTCAGTACAATGAACATGTTCTAGGAACTTGGTACCTTGGCTCATATGAGTTTTTGGGTTTTTTTCTTTGTTTTTTTTATACTGCAGGTTCTTATTAGTCATCAATTTTATACACATCAGTGTATACATCTCAATCCCAATCGCCCAATTCATCACCACCATCCCCACCCCCCCGCAGCTTTCCCCCCTTGATGTCCATACGTTTGTTCTCTACATCTGTGTCTCAACTTCTGCCCTGCAAACCGGTTCATCTGTACCATTTTTCTAGGTTCCACACCCAATTTCGTTCCTTTTTATGGCTGAGTAATATTCCATTGTATATACGTACCACAACTTCTTTATCCATTTGTCTGTCGGTGGACACTTAAGTTGCTTCCATGACCTGGCTATTGTAATTAGAGCTGCAATGAACATTGGGGTGCATGTGTCTTTTTGAATTATGGTTTTCTCTGGGTATATGCCCAGTAGTGGGATTGCTAGGTCGTACGGTAATTCTGTTTTTAGTTTTTAAAGGAACCTCCATACTGTTCTCCATAGTGGCTGTATCAATTTACATTCCCACCAACAGTGCAAGAGGGTTCCCTTTTCTCCACACCCTCTCCAGCATTTATTGTTTGTAGATTTTTGATGATGGCGATTCTGACTGGTGTGAAGTGATACCTCATTGTGGTTTTGATTTCCATTTCTCTAATAATCAGTGATGTTGAGAATCCTTTCATGTGTTTGTCGGCAATCAGTATATCTTCTTTGGAGAAATGTCTGTTTAGTTCTTATGCCCATTTTTTGGATTGGGTTGTTTGGGGTTTTTTTTTGATATTCAGCTGCATGAGCTGCTTGTTAATTTTGGAGATTAATCCCTTGTCAGTTGTTTCATTTGCAAATATTTTCTCCCATTCTGAGGGGTTTTTTTCATCTTCTTTATGTTTTCCTTTGCTGTGCAAAAGCTTTTAAGCTTTATTAGGTCCCATTCGTTTATTTTTGTTTTCATTTCAATTTTCAAAGAGTGTTCTTCATATGTTTTCCTGTAAGAGTTTTATAGTGTCCAGTCTTACATTTAGGTCTCGAATCCATTTTGAGTTTATTTTTCTGTATGGTGTTAGGGAGTGTCCTAATTTCATTCTTTTACATGTAGCTGTCCAGTTTTCCCAGCACCACTTATTGAAGAGACTGTCTTTTCTCTATTGTATATCTTGCCTCCCTTGTCATAGATTAAGTGACCACAGGTGCATGGGTTTATCTCTGGGCTTTCTATCTTGTTCCATTGATCTATGTTTCTGTTTTTGTGCCAGTACCATATTGTCTTGATTACTGTAGCTTTGTAGTATAGCCTGAAGTCAGGGAGTCTGATTCC
>NC_041224.1:25123804-25124396 GCF_002837175.3 Physeter macrocephalus | reverse complement strand
CTTTCAGATTTTTCATCATTAGTGTATACGAATGCCAGAGATTTCTGTGCATTAATTTTGTATCCTGCTACTTTACCAAATTCATTGATTAGCTCTAGTAGTTTTCTGGTGGCATCTTTAGGATTCTCTATGTATGGTATCATGTCATCTGCAAACAATGACAGTTTTGCCTCTTCTTTTCCAATTTGTATTTCTTTTCCTTCTTTTTGTTCTCTGATTGCCGTGGCTAGGACTTCCAAACCTATGTTGAATAATAGTGGTGAGAGTGGATATCCTTGTCTTGTTCCTGATCTTAGAGGAAATGCTTTCAGTTTTTCACCATTGAGAATGATGTTTGCTGTGGGTTTGTCATATATGGCCTTTATTATGCTAAGGTAGGTTCCCTGTATGCCCACCTTCTGGAGAGTTTTTAATCATAAATGGGTGTTGACTTTTGTCAAAAGCTTTTTCTGCATCCATTGAGTTGATCATATGGTTTTTATTCTTCAGTTTGTTAATATGGTGTATCACATTGATTGATTTGCGTATATTGAAGAATCCTTGCATCTCTGGGATAAATCCCACTTGATCATGGTGTATGATCCTTTTAATG
>NC_041224.1:25122760-25122978 GCF_002837175.3 Physeter macrocephalus | reverse complement strand
ATTTCCTCTTTGATTTCTTCAGTGATCTCTTGGTTATTTAGTAACGTACTGTTTACCCTCCATGTGTTTGTGTTTTTTACGGTTTTTCCCCTGTAATTCATTTCTAATCTCATAGCATTGTGGTCAGAAAAGATGCTTGATATGATTTCAATTTTCTTAAATTTACTGAGGCTTGATTTGTGATCCAAGATGTGATGTATCCTGGAGAATGTTCCCTG
>NC_041224.1:25114920-25122270 GCF_002837175.3 Physeter macrocephalus | reverse complement strand
TATTGCTACTCCAGCTTTCTTTTGATTTCCATTTGCATGGACTATCTTTTTCCATCCCCTCACGTTCAGTCTGAATGTGTCCACAGGTCTGAAGTGGGTCTCTTGTAGACAGCATATATATGGGTCTTGTTTTTGTATCCATTCAGCAAGCCCGTGTCTTTTGGTTGGAGCATTTAATCCATTCACATTTAAGGTAATTATTGATATGTATGTTCCTATGACCATTTTCTTAATTGTTTTGGGTTTGTTTTTGTAGGTCCTTTTCTTCTCTTGTGTTTCCCACTTAGAGAAGTTCCTTTAGCATTTATTGTAGAGCTGTCTTGGTGGTGCTGAATTCTCTTACCTTTGCTTGTCTGTAAAGCTTTTGATTTCTCCATTGAATCTGAATGAGATCCTTGCCGGGTAGAGTAATATTGGTTGTAGGTTATTCCCTTTCATCACTTTAAGTATATCATGTCACTCCCTTCTGGCTTGTAGAGTTTCTGCTGAGAAATCAGCTGTTAACCTTATGGGAGTTCCCTTGTATGTTATTTTTCCCTTGCTGCTTTCAATAATTTTTCTCTGTCTTTAATTTTTGCCAATTTGATTACTGTGTGTCTTGTCATGTTTCTCCTTGGGTTTATCTTGTATGGGATTCGCTGCGCTTTCTGGACTTGGATGGGTATTTCCTTTCCCATGTTAGGGAAGTTTTCGACTATAATCTCTTCAAATATTTTCTCTGGTCCTTTCTCTCTCTCTTCTCCTTCTGGGACCCCTATAATGCGAGTGTTGTTGCGTTTAATGTTGTCCCAGAGGTCTCTTAGGCTGTCTTCATTTCTTTTCATTCTTTTGTCTTTATTCTGTTCCGCGGCAGTGAATTCCACCATTCTGTCTTCCAGGTCACTCATCCGTTTTTCTGCCTCAGTTATTCTGCTATTGATTCCTTCTAGTGTAGTTTTCATTTCAGTTATTGTACTGTTCATCTCTGTTTGTTTGTTCTTTAATTCTTCTAGGTCTTTGTTAAACATTTCTTGCATCTTCTCGATCTTTGCCTCCATTGTTTTTCTGAGGTCCCAGATCATCGTCACTATCATTATTCTGAATTCTTTTTCTGGAAGGTTGCCTATCTCCCTTCATTTAGTTGTTTTCCTGGGGTTTTATCTTGTTCCTTCATCTGGTACATAGCCCTCTGCCTTTTCATCTTGTCTATCTTTCTGTGAATGTGGTTTTTGTTCCACAGGCTGCAAGATTGTAGTTCTTCTTGCTTCTGCTGTCTGCCCTCTGGTGGATGAGGCTATGTAAGAGATTTGATGGGAGGGACTGGTCATATGAGTTTCTGTCCCCACTGCCTGACCACCTCTCCAGGGTGAGTTCTTAGCCACATGCTCCTCCCCACTTCCAGCAACCACTGCCACCCTCAGCATGGTGCTGGCCCGGGTATAGATACTCAGAGGGTCGCGACTGCTGCCGAGGGGGTAGAACAGTGTGCTGACCTTGCATCTTTGTGCCCGAACAAAGCGTGACATTAAATAGCAAATAAAAAATGCTGTGACAGATTGAGAAAGAGACTGTGGAAGCAAGGGGAAAACCTCCCCCACTGCTTTTCTGAGCATAGAGCCCTGCATTTGTATTTTTAAAATTCTAAAAATATTTTTATTTTATATTGAGGTATAGTTGATTAACAATGTTGTGTTAGTTTCAGGTGTACAGCAAAGTGATTCAGTTATACGTATACATGTATCTATTCTTTTTCAAATTCTTTTCCCATTTAGGTTATTACAGAATATTGAGCAGAGTTCCCTCTGCTGTGTGGTAGTTCCTTCTTGGTTATCTATTTTATTTTTATAAATATTTATTTATTTGGCCACACCAGGTCTGAGTTGCAACATGTGGGATCTAGTTCCCTGACCAGGATCGAACCCGGGCCCCCTGCATCGAGAGTGCGGAGCCTTCCCCACTGGACCACCAGGGAGGTCCCTTTATTTTAAATGTAGCAGTGTGTGCACTGCAGTTTTATTTTGCAGTGGACTCTGCAAACTGTGTAGCCGGCCGTGGCTAAATCTGGTACCTTCAGGACAGTGTATAGCAGCCTCTGTCTCAGTTCTGTCACCTCTGCAGCTGCTGGAGGAGAACCAGCCATGGGGGATTCTGGGAAACATAGTCTGGAGGGCTCCACCCTTGGGTGGGCATAAGACACCCTGTGAAGGGGTGGAGATGAGGGATCCAGCTGTCCTCAAAAGGGAGGTGACCCAGTAAGACCCAGGGATAGGGGAACAGGGAGTGAGGTAAGTGTAGGGAGATTTGGGGGAGGGGTTGAATTTATCCCCAAAAGCTCCTGACTTGAGCTACTCCTAGGTACCTACCTGTTCCTTGGTGTAGCTTCCCGCTGTAATGTGTAGATCAGTGTTGTTCAAACTTAGGAAGCAGTAGGTGAGCATGTTTAAAAATGAGGGTGTACGGACCCTTACCCTCAAAGATGGTGATGCTGAAGTCCTGTGAGATCCAGAATTTAAATGCAGGGGGTGGTTCTCTGGAGACCTTGTTTAAGATGTGTTTCAGATCCACCGCTAGTATCCCATCCTCTGTGCCTTCTAGGCCACCTGTGCCACCCGCATTTTTTTCAGATCTGGCATTTTCGTTTTCGTTTTCTGCATTTTTGGGGGGTGGCTGTTTTATCTGTCTTTATTAACTCTCTCATTGGTAAGGGGACTGAGAACAGAGTTTTTTCTTTCCTATGAGTACTCTGGTGAACCTAGGATGTTGAAGATAAATGCTTAAAAAAAAGAAGATAAATGCTAAGTTAAGATGAGGCTGTTGAGTTATCTGTGGGGTTTGGGGTCGACTTTATTCAACATGTGTTGAGCCCCTACCGTGCACCCATCAGCGGGGATACTGAGTTATAAATACACAGCCCCAGCCCCATAGGAGTTCACAGCTTTGCGGGGAAGCTTAGCACTTCTCCTCACTAGGGTTCAAGCAGTCGGGGGAACAGGGTCTGTTTGGAAAAAAACAACAAAACAACCATTTTGCAGATCACACTTGGGTTCTGTGGTGACTGCTCTTTGAGTTCTTGAACACAGGGCGTTGAGCTGACTCTGTAATGCCCTGATGGTCGGTGGGACATCTGCAGCTCCCCCTTGAGAACTGAATCCAGCGGTGATATTCCAGCTCTGGAAACTTCAAGTTGAACTTTCAGGAATGGAGGCCAGGGCATTTTTGAGGGGGTGTCCTGGAGTTCACAGCTCTTCTAACTCCAGGTCGTTGGCCTTCCAGGGTTAAAAATCTCCTCCCACAGATGCATTTACCATCTGGAGGGAACAGCATTTCCCTTTCTGGGAGGCACTTCAGTAAGTGACGGGGAGGCTGTGAAGTTATTGCCCCGGAAGGAGGTGGTTATGAGCTAAACCATAAGCAGAGACGGGTGCCTTTCTTCTGACAGGGAGGCACAGCTATGGCCCAGGTGTTCCCTAACGGGTGGTATGTGGAGAGAGCCAGATCCTTCCTGGAAGTTGTAGCCATTCCGGCTTTAGATGATTGCTACATTCATATCCTTCTCCAGTTCTTTGGCACCAATTTGCCTGTTCTCCTGGGCTGCTCAGAGGAGTGTCTGTATTCACCATCTACCTTCAGCTGTTCCTTCTCTCTCCAAAGACAAAGAAAGCTTGATATTTGTGGATGCGAGTTGGGTAGCTTTATTTGTACTCTAACCAGATCTCTGGGAGGTGTGTTCTGTGATCAGAACACCTGGGAACAGTTACTTGGATGTAATGCCGGTGTTGACATCATTATCAAACAACAGCAACAACTATTTGCCAGCACTACCTGCGGATGTTACTGTGCTAGATGCTGCAGAAGAGAAACACCGTGCAGTCCAGGAGCCGAAGAAGAGCTCCCGTTAGATAGACGATGTTGTGAAACACATGCATTTGTAAGTTACAGAACGTCTTCCTGTGCAGACACTCTAATCACGTTTCTCTGGTGAAAGATAATTGCTTATTAGCTTCAGAAAGACCTCATTCATGCTTTGATTCTCAGTATCGCCACATGAAAGCAGTAGCTGAACCTGGGTCCCTGCTGTGAAAATGAAAATACTGAAGGATATTTGATTGCTTTTCCATTATTCATGTGCGCCCGTGGTCGACCATCATGGCAGCTCATCTGCTCGGACCATGTGATTCCGTGTGGCTCCCACTTCAGCCTGTCTGTTTCATTTCCTACAGCTGTTCTCCAGCAGGATCACATTTGAATGATGCAGATATTTTGCCTGTAAAGACCTCCCAAGATGCTTCAATGTGTGCTTTATCCAAAGAGGGGACCAAAGGAAACAGAAGCGTCTTGAGATCCAAAGTAGTTTGAACTAAGGTTTATTGAGTACCGACTCTGTGCCCAGCACCCTCTTCATATCTCAGGAAGCAAACTCGTTTTCAGAAGAAAATGGAATGTGTTTGGGGATAGTCTAGTTCCTGCAGATTTTAGAACAACCCACTGAGAAGTTAAATCACTGGGTGCTCTTCTGCCATAGTCTACGAAATGCTTGTTGTCACAGAGCAATGCTGAATGCAAACGATCTTTGTAATATGGTCTGGGCTATAGGGCCGAAGACAAGACGGAAGGATTCGTTACCTATGGGTTCCTGAAACTTTCTTTGCATGTAGGTTGTCGATTGGACCTCTGTAGACCAGAGACGGCCCCTGGGTGTGAGCAAAGTAAACCGAGGCTGGTTAATCTTTTAATGAGTGTCTTGTGAATGACATGCTATCTGCTCTATGTGCGATGCCTGGATATAGCAAATCTATTTTCATTAGGTCTACGTAGTCCAAAATATTTCAATACATGTGATGTGTTGTAATCTCTGCATTTGAGGTGGGGAGTTGCATAGGGAGAGGATTGAGAAAACAATTACTTTGGAATTAGCAAAAATGTGTACACTGTTTAGTAATTCAAAAGAATGCGTGGATCGGGCTTCCCTGGTGGCACAGTGGTTAAGAATCCGCCTGCCAATTCAGGGGACACGGGTTCGAGCCCTGGTCCGGGAAGATCCCACATGCTGCGGAGCAACTAAGCCCGTGCGCCGCAACTACTGACCCTGCGTGTCACAACTACTGAAGCCCACGCACCTAGAGCCCGTGCTCCGCAGCAAGAGAAGCCACCACAAAGAGAAGCCGGCGTGCCGCAACGAAGAGTAGCCCCCGCTCGCCGCAAGTAGAGAAAGCCCGCGCGCAGCAACGAAGACCCAATGCAGCCAAAAATAAATAAGTAAAATAAATTGAAAAAAAAATGCATGGATAGTCATAGAATTGAGAAAGGGGAGACAATTTCCCCATAAATTAGGGAAGGCCAGAGATGTGTCTGGGGGTGGTCTGGGTTCACATGGTAATAAGTGTTTATCATCATTATTAATTGAGCAGTGATAGTGACTTAGTATCTTTTTGGTATTACTTGGACCAGTCGTTCTGTTTTCTTGCGTTGTAAAATTATGGGTCAAGTTTTGGGTTAGAGTGTTGGACATAGGAGGAGGGCCTCCCTGTCCCTGCCGCATTTTGAGAGTTGATTGGGGGAGATTCAGTCAGTTCAGGGAGGCAAGGTGCTGAGGCCTCTAGGTCCTTATTTAACCACTGTGGACTCCTGGACCCTGGAGCGGGTGGGGTGGAGTGTAGAGAAGAGAGAACGTCTGGCTTACTGGATCCTGGGAGGTTCCATGACTTCATCGTTCGCAGCTGGCATCATGGGAGTAGGTGGTGCAGTGCCTCAAAGGAGCGATCATCCTGACCGAGCCTGAGAAGAAAAGACGGAAGCTTTTTGCTTTGCAACGCTTCTCTGTTCCCTCCCACTGAGTCCCTTTCATGACAAGCCTATTGCTTGGTAGAGACGGGAACATGATCAGATTTGAGAGCAATCTTGACACTTTGGCCTCATCTCTCCAGCCGAGAGATGCTGGTGTTTTACGAGCACTTGTGAGCTCTTGGCACTGACATATGGTGCCCCCACCCATAGGTATTAACACAGTTTCCCGACGGGCTCCAGTGGGAGGGCTTGGGGCTTCCCCCAGTGTTAGCCTCTGGAGACGAGACGAATTCCAAAATTGTATAAATCTCTTACTACCAACGAGAGGATGCTTGGATGCATACACTAGGCAAAAAGCCTGTTCTGAACAAGTGACCTTATTTTGCAAACAAACAGAACAATAGAAATTTGTAAAAATACCCAACTGGAAAAAAAAAAAAAAAAAGAGGACTATTCAGTAAAGTAGATTTGACTCCAGTTCCCCGCTGCTTAAGTGGGAGGCTGGGTAGGTGTCCCCAGTTCTGATTAAATACTCCCTTTAAGACATCCTCCACTCGAGGGCAACTTCAGAAACAAACAACCAGAACAGTGCCTCCTGCGTTTTAATTCAAATGCTTTGTTTAACTCCAGGCAGAACCTCAAAAGAGTCTCTACTCTGCAATCCACTTACATTTTTGTTTTTTTGTTTTTTAAACAAAATATGGAGCGGGTCAGTGAACATGTGTTTTGTTTCCTAGGAAATTCCAGGCTCCTTTGTTTAGCAAATGTTGATCTGGTGAAGTGTGGTCATCTCTCTCTTTCAGCAGCTGAAATGTCCGATAATGAAAGAATTTTCCCTCTCATTTACTTGACCAGACAGGCTGTTTGCTCAGAGATCTCTAAGTCCTTTATCAGTCTTTTGTGGCCTGAACTTCTGCCCACCAGCATTCTGTGTCCTGTAAACAGTGGGAGCAAGTTTTTCTTTTATGACAAGTTTTGTCCCATTCTGTTCTGGTTGGTCCTTATCTTAAAACACATGGCAATGACACATGACACTCTAAATCTCATGGTGTCCCTGACCTGGCAGGTCAGGTGTGGAAACTTCTTTTTTAAAAAAAAAAAATTATTGTTGTATAGTTGATTTACAACGTTGTGTTCATTTCAGGGGTACAGCAAAGTAATTCAGTTATACGTATATATTTACACTCTAGGTTATTACAAGATACTGAATGTAGTTCCCTGTGCTGTATACAGTAGGTCCTTGTTGATTATCTATTTTTTTGTTTGTTTTGCGGTATGCGGGCCTCTCACTGTTGTGGCCTCTCCCGTTGCGGAGCACAGGCTCCGGACGCGCAGGCTCAGCGGCCGTGGCTCACGGGCCCCCGGGGCACGAACCCGTGTCCCCTGCATCGGCAGGCGGACTCTCAACCACTGCGCCACCAGGGAAGCCCAGTTATCTATTTTATATATAGTAGTATGTATCTGTTAATCCCAAACTCCTAATTTATCCCTCTCCCTGCTTTCCCCTTTGGTAACCGTAATACTGTTTTTCTATGTTTGTGAGTCTGTTTCTGTTTTGGAAATAAGTTCATTTGTATCATTTTTTTA